>NC_072797.1:64891590-65194621 GCF_028583425.1 Eublepharis macularius | reverse complement strand
TATGCCATCTTTCAGTAGGAATACTTTTCAGCCTAATTCTTCCTGTATAAATTTACTCTATGACTCGGTAATATCATCTTAGAGTCATTACTTTGATTTTAACTTAGCAATTTAACTCCTAAAGTGCTTTGAATAAAAATACATATAAAGGAATATTTTTATATAGCTCAGAATCAGAAGAAAATAGGATTATTGTAAAAATAAATCTGTATTAGGAGCGAAGTCTGGCACAAACAAGGTATGGAAAAAGAGAGAAGGTAATTTTATCATCTGCTGATATTTTTGCAGCGCAAAATGTTGCGTTCTGGCTTGAAAGTTGTAAATGAATATCAAGTGTAGCAGAAAAAAACAGCAACTAATAAATGGTTACAGGTACCATGTCATGTCCAACTGTTTTTATGCTTAACTGTTGCTCATGAAATGTATCTGGCTCTGATTACTGATTCTGTGGAGAAATAAAAGTTTAACTACTAAATAACTAAAAAGTTCAACTTGAGTTTCTGGAGGGGGGGAGGCTTGATATACATTAACAGTGCAATCCTAAGCAGAGTTATGCCAGTTTAAGACCATTGAAATCAATGGGCTTAGACTGGAGTAACTTTTCTTAGGATTGCACTATAAAAATTCTAATTGTTTCATCCAGCCCCACAGTTTTTATCAAGCACTTGAGATTTTGTTTTCATTAGTACTGTGGCTCTTAGAAATGAATAAGTAGCAAATAAACAAAATGAGATAATTCAAATTTATACTTCTGAGTTAATAAAACCAATAAAATCTCGCATTTCTAAGTTTTTCCATTATTAGTATTTTTTATTGCAGAGTAAATTTGTTTAGCTTGTATAATCTAAGTCATCATGGAAAATTTCTTTATCCGTATTAGGCTTTTATGACTTAAAGAAAATGAGGCTTGTTCTGGAAGTTGTGAACGAGAGAGAGTGCGCCCTTTTAAAAATAGTTCCATCTGGATAATTCTTCAGTTCATCATTCTTCAGTTTATCATTCAGTATAAGCTTCATTCTTTAAGTAGTTACTTTTCTAATAGGCTTCTCAGAGTTTAGTGCTAATTTTATAGTCTAGTAAACAGAAAATTTATTCCTTTTATACTGCTCTCTTCCATTAAGTAGGTTGCAGTGTATTAAGGGCCGTCAAGAGGTGTGCCTGCCTTGCCCGCTGTCTGTGCTTTTCAGTAGCACCCATCTTTTTTGTCTTGTCCAGTGACATAGTATATATATATTTTAAATAAGCTTTCTCCTCTTCAGCTTTTCTCTTTTATCTCATACTTGTCCTCATAGATTTGTTCAGGCTCAGCAAACCCTGAGGAGGTAAAAGATGGGCACATTTAAGGATTTGCCTCAAGCACTTTAAAATCATGTGGGTTTTACATGGACTGTATTTGCTTTAGCAGTATGCTTCCTCATTATACACTGTTCAGTAGAATATAACCTGGTGTTAGTCTTAACAAATTATCTGGGAATAGACAATGCGATATCAAAACTATTGAACTGCAACTCACATTATATCTCTGATAATTCCTTTTTAAAAAATATGTGAAATTGCTTTGAATTCTGTGGCAAATATCCTGCACAACAAGTTAATGAACCCTCCCCTAAATGGTATGAGTCCCCATCAGTTTAGTCTAATATGTAACAAAGTGTGAAATGGTGTGTATACATAATACAATAATTGAATTCAAAATACTTCATCCATTTTTGCTGAAATAAAGATACTTAACTTTCATTGGCTTATTAGAATTTCTCATAGTTTTACTTGCAAATTTACCAGTTTGTGGAGTGTTTCCCCCCTTCTAATTACTGCACTCTTTCCTTAGTAGTTATTCTTACAGATCTGATTAGACATTATTTAAGTTTGAATTAATACATACTTGCTATATCCCCTTAACATTCCAGTTTAGACTAAATTCATTTAGGGATGGCAGGAGCAGTAACCTTGTTTTTCTGTATTTCTAAAATTACTGTATGAGAATATCCAATTCTATTAACAGAAAACCAGACTTGAAAGAAAATTGGATCTAATGCTTCCCCCACCCTCCATTGGACACTAATGACTTTATACAGCATAAAGAGTTTTCTAAGGAGATGTGTACTTTAACAGAAACAATATCTTTTTTGTGTGTATTAATGAATACGGCATTAGTTTTTCCCCTTCTCAAAGTATGTTTATACAGTCCAGTTTTCCATTCTGCCAAATTATTATAGCTTTGTCCTCTTATCTTTCAGCTTTGTCCTTTTTCCTTTGTGTGAACATGGTCCAAGACAGTAAAGAGTTAATATCCATTTAAAACACGAGCATTATTTTGGGATTTTGTGCTAGATTACAAATCTCTCTGCTCCTCTTTCATGCTTGTGTGAGTATGGAAATGATTTAAGACAGAATAAGTGCCCACACCTTGTAACTGTGCATTGCATCATCATGAGTGTTGCTGGTAGAACTTATATTCCTGGCACGCAATGCACAGGGGGGCTAGGACTGAGAGTGCATGGACTGAAACCTGCACTTCTAGAAAATTCCTCGTTCATCATGTAGCCCCCGCCCTTCGTTTCAGAAATGGCACCATGCAGCCTTCTTTGTCTTTTTGATGCGTAAAGGTTATTGTGAAAACTGTCAGCCGTGCAGCAGTTAAATCAGAACACACAGTTAAGTTTAGTGTTAATGGCCTTGGCTTCTTATCTGAAGCATCAAATTAGTTGCCTTGAAAATCATATTTTTAAATCTTTGAAATAGATGAATCTAGCAGTAGGGCAGGGATCTATATTTTCTCTATCTCTGTGTTTATCTTCTTTAAAAAAAGCTTCGTTGCTTAATTTAAAAATTATTTAAATGTCTTTCTATATTTCTGCTAATTTTACGTTAGTATAAATACTTTTATTGAATATGATTGTCCTGTGGATATATGAAGTCATTTATACATCCTAGATTTCTATTTTATTGGGAAAGATACCAGTCTTTCTGAGTGGTGTGTTGCAGAAATTCATAGTAATATGTAGTCGGTTATTTTTTGAAATCATGGACCTCAATAACAGCATTACTACTGAAATGATGAAACTCTGCAGTAGATAATAGTGATCTTATACAGAACTTAGTCAAGGTGGCTTTGCTAAAATAATACAAGTTGTAGATGCAGTTATTAATTAGAATTTGGAAGTAATTACTGTCTTCTGTCCTTGTTTAACAGTTGAATATTGCATATAAAACCAATAATATTACAACTCATTTTGGCTTTATTTAAAAAAAATAAAAAATAGATTTACTTTACTATATGCATATTTAATGATTTAACTATTTTTAAAATTATTTTTGAATTACCTTGCTGATGGAAAAACTCTTTGAAATGACAGTTAAAGTCATTGAGAGTAAAGTCGCCTTGAGTAAAGTAGGTAGACAACAAGAATTATGAAAAGAAAATAATGACAGAAATATTAAGGTGTTGTAGCTTCTGAGACCTAGCTGCGAATTGCCCTGATGCTGACAAAACATTTTCTGACAATGAAGTTCATTGACCTCTCTGATGCCCTAAGTAGATTTCCCCGTACATCTTTCTTTTTTTCTGTTTATGATTTTATTTTTAACATAGTTCGACATGTGTCTGCTTATTGGCTTCACCTTTTTTCTACTTGAGAATTATTTACCTTATTTTGACTTGAACTTCTTGCCCCTGCAGCTCCTGTTAATAACATAGATGGACAGATCAAAGGACACAAAGCCCCTGGAAATGGGGTAGCCATAACTGGCATGAACACTTTTTAAAGCAGCAGTATCAATAATGATTTTTTAAAAAATAAAAAGTCAACAGAAACTCTTCTTCTGAGCTTTATTTCTCTATTTGCTTTTTAAAAAATCCATATAACACTTTTTATCTGAAACAAATGATGAGAACATTACTGCACAGCACAGGTTGATGTTGCCAAGTGAAAAATAAAACTGGTACTACTCCTGTTATCCTGTAGATATACAAAAAGAACGATCTTTTTCTTTCCCATATTCAAAAAATAATTAGGATGGTCCAAGTTGAAAAGAAAAAGCTACAACTGTATTGTCCAAGAGCAAGGAAGATGAGACAGGAAAGCATTTCCCCATGTTTCTTGATTCCAGTTATAGGTTATGAATGGTATGCATTTGTGCAATTTCATGTTAGTGCTGCAGTATAGAAAAAGAAACCAGAACTTTGATGCATTACCACATTTTCCTCAACATGGCAGAAATCGCAACTGTCTGTAGAAGTTACAAAACCAATCTGCCTTTAGGATTGTCAGAGCTTTGCATGAGATTTCTGTTAGCTGCTGTCATCTTTGCCCATTCATCACTCTTGTTCAGTCTCTTGAAACCATGTCGTAATGGAAACAGTGGTGAGATATATGTTTAAACATAAACATGTTGGCTGCTGCTCACTCCGGAAATAATTTTGAGTAACACATCTCCACAGAGAAATTTCTGAAAACTTCTTTCAGAATATAAATTTTAAGTTTATTACTGAAACTCTGTAGCCTTATAAATGTTTTCCATGTTGGTCAAGGTATATTGATGCCATTACCAATTACTGATTGTTTTATTCTGTACAGTGGGGAAGGCAGATCATCCCAGATGTGTCCAAATATTTGTTGCTAAAATGCATTATTTCTTTTCCCTTTGAATGTTTTAATTTAATTCTTGTCCTTTTCCCCACAAATTGTGTCCTGATAACATCTGATAAAAGGAAACAAACATTACTTGGCGGAGCCAAACAATTAATTTGTGAGAGAGATTGTAACTGAAATTCCAGCCTCCTAGGACATATTTAGATAAAAGAAAAAAAGAAATTTCAATCATTTTATCAGTTTTAGTTAGGTCAGTATGAAATTTTTGTACTTTCCCTTTAGTCCAGTGTTTAATTAAATGGCTTTATTATGGAGAAACGGCTAGATCTAGGGGTGACTATCCAAAGTAGATATATACATAAAATTGCTGGATATTTGCTTTTATTTTTTTTTAAGTTTTGTTTCCTGGTATGAATTACATTCAAGTTACATCTTATAATGATATCTTTGTTTCATCTGAGTAAGTTAAATGCAGATTATTAATATAAGGGTCTGGTCTGTATGGGCAATGTACATAATTTCCACTGCTAAAACATGTCCTGCCTCATGCAGAAATTACTGTGAACTTGTTCTGGTCATTTGTGCAAATTTCATTGAATCCACAGAGGAATAGAAAAAAGGGCTTTTAATTCCTGATGGATGAAAGATATGGAAACTTTGTTTAATAAAGCAGCTGCTTAAACTGCCAAATTGTATAATTTAAGCATCAACAAGGTGACAGTCTGTTTAGCCCACATACAAATTCTTACATATCATCAGCTCTGCTACCAATTGTTCTTAAGAAAAATTAACATTTTAAGGTGTTCTGGTATCACTTCTAGTGTGAAACAATTCTGAAATACACAGATAGCCCTTAGCCGGTTTTCTTGAATTATGAAAAATGTCTAAATATTTACAGCAGTATATAAATTGTAAATGAATTGTTTAAACTTTTACTGTTTTTCATCCCTAGATTCCAGGAATGTTTAAGGATTTTTAAAATTACAATACTATTGAAAATAAAACCTTTGGAGGGTGAGGAATGTCTCTTTGCAACAATTTAGTATTCAGACATTGATCTCTGTATTGGCAAGTTCAGTCAAGAAAATGAATGTTTCTAACCTTTTGTGTTTGTGGGAAGTGTTTCTAAGATATCCTAAAGTTTATGAATAGTCAAATACTTTTAAGGTGAAATTCTTTCCTACTGTTAATGCTCCAACGTGGAGATATTCCCTGAAAACTAGAGTGTCCTTTAAAGTAATTTTTAGGATGTTAGCTTCGTGGCTTTTGCTAGATTTTGGATTGTATATATGTACTTTTGGGGGGGGGGTCTGCTGCTGTAATATTCAACCCTGGAATAAAATATGGAGCTTCATTCTGTTTTCTAAGAGGCTTATAGGTCTCCTCTGAGAATTGCTGCAGTACTGCGTCTTTGCATCTCTGATAACGCGTAATATTGTTATGATGAGTAGCAGGTATAAATGTAGAAAAATATTAGTGGAAGATAAATAGTTGTTGCTTTTCCTGGGAAACACTGATTGGGAGGTTGTCCACCAATACTGGTGAAATTTGAGTTTTCCAGATCTACTGTGTCTGTTGTTTTCTATCCGAGTCTTCGGCTCTGCATAATGAACCAAATTCATCTTCTTTTATAGGAATAGCTGAGAGTAGCTTAGGTTGCCGGGTTGGATGGGGGTGGGGGTGTTAAATGGATATTTTCACCAGCCAGAATGGAAATTGAACAGGTATTATTGGTTATTCCTGGTAGAAATTGTGGGAAATACAGGAAGAGTTCTTTTCCAACTAACATGTTTTATTTCATTCAATGTTATTTTAAATAAATAATATTCTGTGTTAATTTTTGAGTAGAGATTTTGTAGGCATTAACTTCATATTTGGAGAATAAACCTAACCTTTAGGCTAGGTTTTTGACTTGATTTGTGAATGATGTAGACATCACATAGTGGATATTTGCTAATATAGAAATTATAGATTGCATTTTGTTGTTTATATTAAGAGAGAAGAAGAAAGATAAGATTTTAATAGTTGTGTTTGGTTGCCCTTATTTCATTGGTTGGACTAATCCCTCATATAGGTAAGTTTATGTTCTCATGACTATTATGGAGAACAAAGATGATCTGCTCATAGGTCAGACTCACACTTTCTTTGGTAATATCCATATGCAATTTGGGGAAAGGATGGATTATACACGTAAAATCCTCATCCTGACAGCTGTCTCCAGTTAGCCCTGTTTCCACCTTCTCCTGCCCTGCATCAGAATCCTGCAGTGGCTTCTAATTTGTCCCACATGATTCTTCTCTCAGTGGAGCAGTTGTCTGTTTCGTTGCTGGATTCGCTTGATCCCAAGCGATCTGTTAATGAAAAATAAACTAATCCGAGCAGCTGTCGATGGGCTGTAAGATTTCAAGTGTTATGGGCTGCAAGAAGGGGGCAAATAATTTGGTGGTTTGGATGGTAGGAATTAGTGGGGGAATGGGAATTAATTTCTAAGGATATATAATGCAAATAAGTATTGCTATGTCCAATCGTTCTGAAACAGTGAGATCACGTTTTAGCATTGACAAGAATGTAGGTTTGGCTGTATTATTATTAATACAAATTGAAATACAGTGGTGGATGTTTATAGATTTTAAAGAAATATATATGCTGCTTTGTGGAGTAGCTGTCCTCAAACTGAAATGAAAATTGTTCTTGATAACAAATGATTTGATATATACAGTGATTTTCCATTAGCAGGAGTAAATATATAACTGCAGTTATATATTTTCAATATGAGGTTCCATTAAAATTTTATCACAGGTTGTATATTTATGTTTAATTAGCAGGTAATGTGTATACAGAAAGTCCTGTCCCAATATTAGAGAGATTTTGGATAACCAGAAGCAGTATTCTGATACATTTTGATTAGGTGCATCTCTGTTCAGTAGTAATACTTAAAATTTAATGCTTCATGTATATTGCCTTATTGTAATCCATACAACATGCAAGTATTATTCCCGTATTTCATATGGAGAGTGAGACTGAGAGACTGAATTTCCTAAAACTACCAAATGATTTTTGCATTGGAAGCAAGGTTGGAATCAGGGACATTTAAATCAGACCTCATTCTCTTTGCTGCTACATTATGCCAGCTCCTACAAGTCAGTTGGAAAATCATTGGGTTTAAGCATGCTTATCTCTTGCATTGGAACATGCGTCCAGAGAGGGCATTGTACAGTAGGGAAACTGGAGATAGGAGGCAATCAGCAAAGGGGTGGCAAGCTGCCTGGCGATTGCCTGCAACTGGCAGTCAGCCTAGGCAAAGACGCAGTGCACATGCTCCTGATTGGGAAGAACGACGTCACTTCTGGAAGTGGCATAGTTGCACACAGGTTGGGAGCATGCTTGCATGAATGGAAAGAAGACTGATAAGTACCAGCCTCCCCCTTCTAAAAGATGAGAGAGTTTCTTCAGGATAGGGAAAGGAAAAATGGAACTAAACAATGGAAACTTTTAGAAATAAACAGTTCATAATGCTTTGAATGTATAGAGAGTTACTGATCCTTCCTTCCTTCCCTCCCGAGGTGGTTGTGATATAATAGCAACATGTTGTGATTGTATCTAATACACTGATAAAATTGAAGCTTAAATTAGTTTTTTAGTAAATTGTGATATGATGCCTTCTATTAGAGTATAATGCTAAGCAGAAGGTTCATATTCTATATTGAAGACTCTAGTATTGCTGTTCGTGAATTAAGAAATTTGAAGTAGAAGAAAATGGTTAGGAGGATTAGATTCATACTAAATTTTCCACTAATGAAAGTCAGTTCTATCAGTGAAATGAAACTTTCCTATCTTCCCTATACTGCTATAGCTGGCTGATACCCTTGAAATGCTGTTCCTGGAGGACCGGAGATCCTCTGGAGTATGAGTGGCAGGAAGGGAGAACTAGTCAAAATTTATCCCTTCCGTTCCATTAGTAAAAATTTAGTCTGGAATCCATCTTCATGTTTTAGAAGCCACATCATGAAATGCTTTCTTTCGATCTGCTTCTTAAAATAAGAATAAAGGAAGTAATGTTCTTCCACAGTTTGTCGTATTACAATAGTCTAATCAGGCTTCTTTACATTTATTTTTTCTTTTCAGTCGCTTGTTGCTGAGTTGCATGTGAACCTGACTTCACTTTCATTTCAAGCATTTCGTTAAAAGTTGATGCAAACTGCACTGCAAGAATGTTATCAGCAACTAAAACATTTTCTGCTTACAGAATTTGTAAAATGGGATCCATAAATAATACTTTTTATGTAACAAAAATATTTAGTAGAAAATTTGATTTAGTGTCTGAAAAGTAGCAATTTGCCATGTGTGGTATCCTTGTGACAGCTGCAAGGTGATAGCTGTATTGTGTGAGATGTTTATTGTACAATGATTTTTAAAAATAATATATAGATTTTCATCCTGATTAAACAAGGAGAAATGTATGCGAAGACGTGTTCCATGCATGTTACCTGAAAATTCATATCTAGGACCAGTCAGTTTGTCTTAAATAATACCATCTCTTTTGGGAAGGAAGAGCAGAGGACAGAATTCAATTCCCCTTCTCAAGTAATTATTAATATTGTTTTATATATTAAGTCCTACCCTTTCTTCTCCTCCAACAGATATTCACTTTATATTTAAAATGCCAAAATGAGTTTAAAATGCCAAAATATTTTCTATTTCTGTGTACTCTATTCTGTTTTGTTACCTACCCTGCTGGTCAGATCTTGGATACAGCTGTGAAATCCTGAGAGAAATCATTATATTTTTTTTGTTTAAAAATCCAGTACAGTGAGAGAATTATTATGGAAAAGGAAGAATTTTCTGTTGTGATAAGGACAGCTTGAGTCTTTGTTTTTGCTTTTGCACATTTAGACAAATATCTATGCTTTTAAATTCTAGGCCTTTTCTTATTTCCCATTTACAGCAGTGCTCTTTAAATATTCCTTTACGTTTGTGACTGTGGACAAGGAAAGTTAGAGACCTGGGATCATATAATAGTTTTTTGCCCTAAGTGGAGTAAGGAAAGAGAGAGATTTATTATTCCTATTATGTTAAAAGAAAAGCTTCCCTTCCTTCCTTGGGCAATCTCAGTGTTATTGTCTGATAACTTTCCTGACAATCAAACCTCTGCTATAGTGGCTTCCTTTTTAGCCACGGTGATAAAGAAACAAAATCTTCATGAGTTTAGATAGTTTAAAGTGATAATGACGAGTTATGTCTGTGTGAATTGGGTATGTTCAAGTGTACAGTTCATATTTTGTTGGTGTTTGTATGGCTTATGGCTTCGGCCGGAAAAGCAATAAACATATTATTATCTCTGTTATTATCTCTGTTAAATATTCCTTTACATGGATGTTAATTGCTAAAGAAAGCATCTAGGTACTTTAAAAATTGTTCTCAAGAATTTTAATTGAATTAATTCACTCGAAGCAGTAATCACTTGCACCCAAATTGATGCCACGTTATAAAAACTGATTTGGTATTTTGGTGGAAAACACTTGAAGTACTGTGGAATTATATTGCACTGTTGTTGTAAAGAATTTTTTTACAATTACTCCCATTTCCCTTTTGGCCTTGGCCACGATTGCTTCGATATGCAACTTCCAATTTAACATCATCAAAAATAACCCCTAGATATTTATATGACCAAATGTTCAATTTTATATTCCCCTATTGTCCTCTGTTTAGAGGGCAAGTGGCAGTTCCAAAAGAAATAATTTTAGTTTTAGCAGTACTTATAGACATTTGACTGTCAGAACAATACTTAAATAATGCTCCAAAAGTTCTTTTTAATCCCATTTTTGTTAGTGAAATAATTATATCATCTGCATATAATAATGAATTGATTCTTTCACTACCCAACTTAGGAGCACGTACATTCTCTGCTTGAAATATTTGGGTTACATCAAACTAAATAAAAGGGGAGCTAACTCAAAACCCTGCTAAACTCTACCTGAAGTAAGATGGCCAGCCTCACTCAAACATACTTGCGTTGTTGTATTATGGTGAAGTGACTCAAGTAATAATAAAGGCCTAGAATCTCTATTATACCTTTGTAGTTTAGACCATGCAGCTTGAAAATCTATAAAAGCTGCATGAAGAGCTTTAACATATTTATATACAAGAAAGCTTACGATGTGACAATTATCAGTAATTGACCTACTCTTCCTAAATTCTGATTGCTCATGATTAACTAATGATAGGGATTCTGCTCAGTCTGAAAGTGTGTTCTCTCCTTTTTGATTTAGCTCCAGTGATTCCACATCAACATGCTCATTACTTATCAATATTAACTGTCCCAAGATATCACTATGTTTACTCTGGCCGGATTTAATATGCTTCCATCTGCATTGTTGACAGGGAGATATCTAAATATTGCTTCTAATCATAAATTTCCCCCCTATTCTAGTAACCCAGTTGAATAATTGGTTCATATGTTATTTCATTGTCTATTTTATGTCCAAGTATGCATAGATTTTTTTGGAACTGGTGTTGAGTGATTAAAAAAACAATTCCCGGAACAGAGGACGCTCAAAATCCTATTGGCAGGAGTCGACCAAAGAATTGCGGTCTCTGTAGCCAACTTTTTTGCTTTCTGTAGTGAAAATACAAACTGGGTTAATGCCCCATGTGTAAACTGTTTAGGTTTTAATTTTTGAAGTGTGACTATGGATTTGGATAAATGTTGTAACTGGGATTTATGTGGGTTATTAATTGTTGATAGTTGCGTTTGTATAGCTTGTTTGCCGCAATAAAAATTGTACTATAAAATATTACCGGTTACTTTTTAGTGAGTGGCTGTGGTGTGGACAGGAGTAATAGTTAAACTATAAGGCTTATTAGGCTGGTCTGTTGTGCTTGCATAGTGGTTAAGTGGTTGGGTTGCAAATCATTATTCTGTTGGTTCAAATCCCACTGCTGCCATGAGCTTGGCCAGGTGGCCTTCGGTAGGCCTCTCAGCCCCAGCTCCCCAGCTGTATTGTGGGGATATAATACACTGACTTTGTTTACCGCTCTGAGTGAGGCGCTAATGAAACTGCTTCTGCAATCATGAATTGACACAAAGTACCTACTTTTTCTAGAGTATTTCTGCTTTTCCAGCTTCTTATGAAGACTAATAACTTTTCTCTTAATTAGGTTCCATTTGCTGTTTTAATTTTGAATTCTAAAGGTTATTATAGTTATTACTGTATTCATAAAGCTACTCAAGTGTGTAAGAGAACTTCAACAACAGTTTTAAAACAAAGATTCACCATTATGTTTCATCCAGTGAACTATCTGCTGTTAATGGGAAGGGAGTTCATTGCAAAGTAGTACTGTTTAGTCTCTTGTCATAGCATGAAAGAAGTTGGAAAGTGGTAAAATGAATTGTGCTACCCAGCTGAAATGCCTTCACAACTTCTACTGGTCGATAAAGTATCAAAAGAAAACTGTCCTAACTTCTGAATGACCCCTTAACAAAAATATTATTAGGCATTTATCTTTTATTAACACAATAGCATTTCACTGTAGGACTATTTAAAATAAAGATATTTAAAATGTTTGGATGAACTTTGAAAGGCATAAAGAAGAATGGAGAAGTCAATTTAAGCTAGACTTGTAAATAGCCATTCATCTGGTTGCCTGAGTTAAGGCATAATTAGCTCCAGCTTGTTACTGTGTGTTGTATGTGTGAATATGACCCACTTCCAGTTCAAGACCTAAAGCCGTATAGACCTTAAGAACTGCTGACAAATGCTCCTCAAATCATTGATAAGAAGAGGCTATGATCAATTGGCAAAACAACACTACAAGTTTGGAGGGAACACTGAGACCCAGGTAGTGTGAAAACAAAGTTTTCAGGAAATAATACAAATATCTTGTCAAATCTCAAACTGTCAATGACATGGAGTAATTCTATATAATAAATCCTGCTTTGTAAGGATTCTTAAATCTCATGATACCTAAAACCATATTGTTTTTAATTTAATCCATGTCATTTTGATTTCAGTTAGAGAATAAGTGCACTGTTAATGACTTCATGAAATTTGCTTGAAAATTGTATGTTGTAGTAAAGATAAGATTACAATTAACAGAGATAGAGGATGTTGACATTTGACACTGGGTTAGAAGAATTTAAGATTTTAAGAGAAGAAATCCATTCTGGAGAGAGATGAAGTTCTTTGTTGCTGAACTGAAATATATGCTTTAGAGCATAGATAGAAAATCAGATCTGTGATATATTAAATGTTAACTCATTGACCTATATTAGTCATGCCATAGTATAAGATAAGGTCAGCGTATTTGCTAAATTAAATAGGGCTTTATTTATGTTGATCAATTTCATTTCTAAGCTGGTAATAGGGTATTATATTGAATAGCACTCTATGGTTCTTTTACATAGTGTCTTTTTTAGTTCTAGGATTATTAAAATTTGCCCTATTTTTGTTTGTTGTGGCACTAGCAATGTGTCTTTTTCTATGGTAACAACTTTTTAATATGGCAAGCACCCAAGTTTGTGTGTGTGTACACATGCTTAGAATACCTCTGTAGGCCTTGTATACAGAGATACTTTATGACTGTCAGTGGGGGCTGGGCACCCAGTGCAGAGGATACATTTTTCCTTTAGTGATGCAGTGCTTACACATGCATCACTTCAGGGTATTTGTCTCATTGGAGTAAATGGGAACCATTCTGTTTTGTCTTATATACATGTATGAGGTGTGTGCATATGTGCGTGGGCAATCTCTTCATATTGAACTTTTTATTGGTATACATCAAATGGAGTTGTACATGGAAATGTAAACATAAAATGGGATAGAAATGAGTGAATTAGTGAGTGTTATTTCTACCTTCCTTTCCTAGCTGGTTTTCCTTTATGACTGTTACTTATGTCCCTAGTTCCCCAACTCCTGCAATGACACTAAGTTGTGCTTTTAGACAGTAGCTGAGATGGCTCTTGCTCGGTTATTTGTGCCCCATTCATTTTTGGTCCTTTGCTTCCAGGCCTGTTAAGCATGGCAGGTTTTTCCCCTTATTTCTTAATATGAAATCTGTACATTGATAACCTTCTAATAAGTCTGCAATGATGACAAAGGAGATTGTATTGATGACTGCTTATGTCACTAAACAGTGGAGAGCAGAGCCACTTCCTTATGCAACTCCTTTGGGGAAGAGCCATTCAAGGAATTCTTTCCAAAATGAAAATTTGCGAAGTTTCCAAATACATTCTTATTACCTTCCTCATCTGAAAGATAAATGGACAAGGAACATCCAGCTTATAAATAAAGCAAATAAAGTAAAACAGGAGGGGAATAAGGACCAACAGAGAAGATTGCTTGTAGAGTTCCTGGTTTGTATTGCTACCAAAGCACCTGCTCAGTTGAAGGAATCAGTTAAATTACCAGACATCACTGATGTTCGTATGAAACATTTGTTTCTCTGTACTTGTTGTGAATGCTTAGCAAGATGATGTAAATAGATCTTCTATTCTTTACTTTATCCTGACTCACCACTTCTCATTTTACCTATTTTTCTTCCTTTTCCTTTGTTCTGTGCAAGCAAACAGTTCCTAAATAGCTCTTTTGGAGGATAATATACTTAGGAAACAATTTGCATTTAAGATTTTAACTGCAACCTATCTCCTTCCCTGACTGAGAGAATAGAAAATAGATATAATACAGTTATCTTTGCAAGTTGAGATTCCTTTTTAAAGCATGTGCCCATAATACATAGTTTTTAATAATAGCTCCTGCCATATAGCATAAACTGGTATTGGAACAAAGACAACCAGATGAAACTTGGCTTGAGCAGAATCAGAAAGTTTCAAGGCAGATTAGTGTCAGTACAGTGTAACAATCTAAGGGGTAAAAATGAACATTTAGAAGCATTTAAACATCAACTGTAGAAAACAAAAATATACATCAGGTCACTTAATATTGAGTGAAAAAAATGTTTTCTGACTAATAACATTGTATTATGCTTTTATTCTTCCATAATTTTGAGTATTGTTTGGCATGTTGAAAACCAATCTGATGTGTTACTGCTTCAGATTGATCATAAAAATGATCCATGATTTTTCCATGACACTGAAGACCGCATAAGCAGCAAGCCATTTTTTTTCTTTCACGTTAAACTGTATTTTAAGTTAGCTAGTGTAATTCATAGCCAAGTCATGATTTTAATGAGGATTCAACAAAGCCAAAAAGGAGGCTCATGTAAACAATTTGTCTGGGTTTGATTAACTACTTCTTTGTGCAGCAATTTTCCCACTGTGATTGGCAATGCATGAGCTGCTGCAGTTAGTTTTGACTCTTGATTCCAACCCATTTCCCTCTCTACCTGTTTAACTGATTCAGTGGTCCTAGCAGGCAAGGGAAGTTTCAAAAGGAAAAGAGATTAGATAGACTTCAAGAAATTATTGACCTTAAAGATACTGGGAAATAAAGCTGGAAGAATGCTAGATGCCAGGTCATGGGTTCCTAAAAATTTGATATTATTACATAGGAATTTAAATGTTTTGTAAACTCTTTAATATTGAAGCCAGTTTTTTCCTGATATTTAATCCAGAGAATAATGAAACAATACATGTGACAATCCCATATGCTGTCCTAAAAACCTCTAGCTTTATGTAGAATTGCTGCTGTTAATACTCTTGCAAACATGAATGTTTAAGCAAAGAATACATATGCTATACAATGTTATTGTTTTAGTTAAATAAAACAATTTAAATTGTTATTGTTAATTATTATTTTTCTCCTTCCAGTAAAGTACAGCAAAAAAGTTGTCCAAACATAGAGAGAGTTTACAATGTTTCTATAATTATCTATTTCAAATGGTAAATGACCAAACAAACATTAGTTTTCTGATATGGCTGCAAAACTAACCTGAGAACTTATTGTTCTAAAAATGAAACCATCTGGGTTGTAAATATTAACGTTATAACTACCAGCAAGAATGAACCATAATTTAAATTGTATCTTACTGACTAGTGATTTAAGTCGTGATTTAAATCCACCCTGTTTGCGGAAGCAGGAAAAAACCCACTTCCCAAAGATGCTAGGAATTATATTGAATCCAGCTGCAAAGTTAAGGCAGCTGCAAAAAATGATTTCTAGCCTGCAAGATGGCCTCCTACATCAAGAATGCCAATCTGGCCACCTGGATCCATGCTATGGTAACATCAAGACTTGACTATTGTATTGCATTATACATAGGTCTCCCATCTAAGTCAACTAGGAGACTCAGGTTGGTGCAGAACGCTGCAGCTCGGTTATTATTGCGAGTTAACAGGAGCATGAATATTACTCCCATTCTGCAGTCACTCCATTGGCTACCAATTAGTTCTGGGCTCAGTTCAAGGTATTGGCAATCACATACAAAGCCATAGGATCTTTGGCTCTTTCAGCCTTGGGGCAGTCTTTTTGGTGGCATCTGGCCTTGTTATGGCTTGCTTCTGAGGTGCCTGAGCTCTCAGGGCTGTTGTCCCTGCCATGACCAGCCTCAGCTTGGCTCCTTTCGGCTGTGTCCAAGCTCTCTCAACCTCGGCCGAGCTAGCAGCTACACTGTCTGGCCTTAGTTCTGCTCCTATTGGCAGATCCCAAGCTCTCAGCCTCAGGGATTGCGCAGCTGCACTGCCCCACCAAGTAAAGGCTTGCCGTTCTCCGCGCCCCCCCCCCCCGCTGAGAACTGTTCACTGCACTTGCAGAGTTTTTTGATTTTTTTTATAATACCTCCCGCCTTTTATGCTTTCAGATTTTCCTGCACGCTTAGGGGCAATACTCCAAGATCGGAGACAAATGTCCCTTATGTCAAGATGGCTCTGATACATGAGTTTAAGTATCCATGGGGTGGTGGCACTTTGCTATTATATATAAGATGATATATTAGTAAGTATATAAGATGATATTACATTCCTCAATATAGAAGTAGGAGTGTGCTGGTAATTGGGGACTCCCTACTGAGAGGGGTAGAGGGTAAAGTGTGCCGACTAGACTTGTTGTCTCAAGAGATATGCTGTCTACCAGGTTCATACATCCTGGATGTGACAGAAAGAGTAGGAAGACTTATCAAACTTACAGATTATTAGCCCTTCCTCCTAATACATGTGGGAACAAATGATATTGCCTGGCACAGTCCAGAACGCATTAAAAGAGATTATGTGGCTCTGGGTGAAAAGGTTAAGGACCTAGGAGCACAGGTTGTGTTTTCGTCAGTTCTTCCTGTCATAGGCTGTGATTTAGGAAGGGAAAGAAGAATGCTGCAAATAAATGACTGGCTGCGTAGATAGTGTCATCAGGAGCAGTTTGGTTTTTTGGACCATGGTTTACACTTTTGAGATAAAGCTCTTCTATCGAGAGATGTTTTGCACTTCACGAGGGTAGGAAAAATGTGTTTGGTAAGAGCCTTGCAAACCTGATAAGGAGGACTTTAAATAAATCCTATGGGGGAGAGAGACAAAAATTCAAAGCCTATAACTGGAGAAGGGAACACTGAAGACCTGCAGGGAGGGGAACATATGCTAGGAAACATTAACACGCAAGTAAGCACAGAAACAAAAACCTCAGGGCATATAACTCATGGCTTCTGATGTCTCTATACTAATGCACAGAGTATTGGAAACAAGCAGGAAGAACTTGAAGTCCTAACAAAGGAAGGGGACTATGACATAATAGGCATTACTGAAACTTGGTGGAATGACACTCGCAATTGGAATATTAGGATTGAGGGATACAACTTGTTCAAAAGAGATAGACAAGTAAGGAAGGGGGGAGGAGTAGCATTGTATATAAAGGATGTATATACTTATGAGGAAATACATGTATCTGAGCATGAAAATTCAGTTGAAAGTCTCTGGGTAAAAATAAAAGGAATAAGAAATAATAGTGATATGATGGTGGGGGGGGTCTGCTATAGACCACCAAGCCAGCAGAGGACTTGGATGAGAAACTCCTAGAACAAACTACAAAGTTCACAAAGAGACAGGACACAGTGGTCATGGGAGATTTCAATTACCCGAATATCTGTTGGAAGTCTAACGCTGCTAAAAATGAAAGGTCAAATAAATTGCTGTCTTGCTGACAACTTCATTTTTCAGAAAGTAGATAGGGAAACAAGGGGTTCTGCTATCTTGGACTTGATACTCACCAACAGGGTAGAACTGGTTGATGAGGTGAAAGTAGTGGGCACCCTGGGTAGCAGTGACCATGTAATTTTGGAATTTACAGTCTTAGGGAAGGGAAAAGCTATACGTAGTCAAGACATATAGGTTGGGCTTCAGGAAAGCAAACTTTAACAAACTGAAAAGCTATGCTGGGTAGAATCACATGGTCATAAATACTTAAGGAGAAGGGAGTTCAAGAGGGGTGGGAGTTTCTTAAAAGCGAAATATTGAAAGCACAATTACAAATGATTCCTATGAGAAGGAAAAATGTGAGGAGCTTAAAGAAGCCACATTGGCTTCATAAACAGCTTTCCAATGAATTGAGAAATAAAAAAGACTCATTTAGGAAATGGAAGGAGGGCCTTATAACCAAGGATTAATAAAAACAAATAACCAATGCTTGTAGTGAGAGTGTTAGAAATGCTAAAGTTCAGTATGAGCTTAGGCTAGCAAGAGCTGCTAAAAACAACAAAAACGGGTCCTTTGCTTATGTTCAGAGTAAGAAAAAGAGGAAGGACATGGTAGGCAATAACAGAACACATGATGGGAGATGGGAGTTACAACCTAGGATCAGCATAGAGGTAAATGATAAATGATTTGGATGAAGGAATAGAGGAAATGCTTCTTAAATTTGCAGATGATACCAAATTAGGAGAGGTAGCAAATACAGTCGAAGACAGAGTCAGGATACAGGATGATCTTGACAGGCTAGAAAACTGGGCTAAAACAAATAAAATGAATTTCAACAGAGATAAATGCAAAGTTCTGCATTTAGGAAGGAAAAACTAAATGCATAATTATAGGATGGGAGAGACTTGTCTTGGTAATAGTATTTGCAAAAAGGATCTAGGGATCTTAGTAGACCATACACTGAACATGAATCAGCAGTGTGATATGGTAGCTAAAAAGGCAAATGCAGTTTTGGGCTGTATCAGCAGAAGCATAGTGTCCAGATGCGAAGTGATGGTATCACTCTACTCTGTCCTATGACGAAAGGTTGAAGGAGGTTGGAGTGTGTAGCCTGGAGAGGAGACGACTGAGAGGTGATATGATAACCATCTTCAAGTACTTAAGGGCTATCATATAGAGGATGGCACGGAGTTGTTTTCTGCTGCCCCAGGAGGTTGGACCAGAACCAATGGCTTGAAATTAAATCATAAAGAGTTTGCAGCTAAATATCAGGAAGAACTTCCTAACAGAGTGGTCCCTTAGTGGAACAGGTTTCCTCAGGAGGTGGTGGGCTCTCCTTCTTTGGAGGTTTTTAAACAGAGGCTAGATGGCTGTCTGACAGCAATGCTGATTCTGTGAACTTGGGCAGATCATGAAGGGGAGGGCAGAATGGGTTACATGAGTGCTTAGTTCTTGTGGTCCTTCTTACATGCCCAGAGTAATGCTGATCAACATCCTGGGGTTAGGTAACAATTTTCCACAGGCCAGTTTGGCTAGGGATGCTGGAGGTGTTTTGCAATCTTCTGGGCATGGAACAGCAGTCACTGGGGAAATTGAGCGGTGGTAGTTGTGAATTTCCTGCATTGTGCAGGAGGTTGGACTAGATGACCTTAGAGATACCTTCCAACCCTATGATTCTATGATATATTAGTAAAGGGGCAATAAAACAGATTTGCTGCATTAACAGATTCAGCTAACTACCCTCTCAAAACTCAAGCACAATTTGTTGCTGATTTCTCTTAAAAGAATAAAGAAAATGTATTACTCCTTAATGATATTCTCTCTAATTCAGTTTTTAAGGCGTTCATAGAAAGATATGTGCATTGTAAACATCTAATAGCTGGTCTTATTTCTGATTTTTCTGGTTTTCCTAAAGCAGGCCTGCACAGCTTGTGTACAACAAGGCCAAATCTTCTGTTTTTGCCATGTATTGAAACTACAGGGCCTTTTCACACTCTGTCCTTCCATCATCTTAGTACCTGGTTCTCATTCCATGTTTTCAGTGGTTTCAGACTACCAAGGCAGTCATGGGACACAACCACGCTCTTTCTCTGCCTTTTCTCCCTGTGCGCATAGTGTGACTTAAATTTTGGATCAGCTGTCAAGTCGCGCTTGTAGCGATCAATGTTAGTATAAAATCTTCTGCCTTTCTGCGTCTCTCCCCCCCCCCCCGCCTCTCCTGCATCTTGCTTCTGATTGGTCGGTGCAGATCAGAAAGTAACTCCCATCCTCAGCTCAACCCTGCATGCATTTGCTCTGCAAGGGCTGGAGGTGAGGCTGGGAAGGGATCGGGATGCTCCACCCTGCCTGCCGTCCCGCTACTCTGGAGCACTGGGCGCACTTGCACAGCGAGGCTGGGCCGTGGCCTGGAGCTCCATCGCTCTGCTGGGGAGGCTGGGAAGGGATTGTGACGCTCCCGAGGAACTGAGGCTTGGATAAGTGGACAGCCCCGGAGGCGGTGGTGTTGCACATGGCTATGTGCTGCACATGGCGCCTGACGAGCGGAGCTGGGTGGGCAGTAGCAAGTGGCAGCACAGCTGTGCCCGTTGCTCACCGCCTCTGCTTTCTTATGGGGCGAGTGGAGCTGGTGTGGGCTCTGCCCCCTCCCCCCTCAGCTCCCTGTCTGAATTTCTTTTTTTTTACTGTTTCTGAAGGGCAGTAACCGTTGCACCAAGCAGCAGCTCAGCTGTGCCCGTCGCCCCCTCTTCCATTTCCTTCCTGGGTGAGTGGAGCTTGGGTGGGCTTTGTTCAGCTCCCGTCTGAATTTCTTTTTTTAAAAAAGTATTTCTGAAGGGCAGTATTGTTGCTGCGTTTTTAATTTATGTACAAAGTACATTAAGCACTTTAAAACAGAATTGTAGGCATTTAACAGTCCCTTGTGATGAGTGGTTGAGTGAGTACACAAAACAAGCAGAACAGTGGCTTCCTGAAGAAGGGAGCTTTCCCCACCGCAAACCAAGATTATTTTCTTGCAAGCATGCATATCGGACCTGGCTAAATGGAGTGGCTCCCCCCCCCCCACGTTTCCGTCCTGTAGCCTTTCCTGCATGGAGCTTTCTTTTATTGCTCTGCTCTGGTTGCAGAGAACAGTAAAAAAAAAAAGATGGGGGGCGGGTCAGAGATCATTCCGTGAATTGAGTTGGCAGTGGGGATGAAAGCATGGGTTGGTGTTAATTTCACTGTAGCCCTTCCTTGCAAGTAAAAAGGCTCAAGCTGTAACTTCACAGCAAAACCTGGTGATACTTTCAACAGTTTGGGTTTGAAATGGCAGCACAGAGAGGGGGCGAGGTTTCTTAGTCTAACAAAGAAGTTAACAATGTTACCATGCATGCTCAAAAAGTGACGTGTATTCAGTAGCCTACAAACATCACAGCAGAACAAGTGCCTGGTATCGAGTATAAAATTCAGGAAAGAATGTGGGACCGAATTGGGAGCGGAGAGTGTAAAAGGGGGCAGTGCAAAGCCACTGCCAGGCCGATAGGGGCGAAAGCTCAAATCCATCGATTTTAAATGTGAATGTGAAAGGGCCCTCACAATGGGTTTATCAGGCACCTTTCTCGCCATAAAAGACTTAACATAATAAAGTGCTAAAGTTGCAGGTATTACTTTCTTTCAACAGTAAAGTTTTTAAATTTGTTCTGTATTCCAGTGTAAAACCAACAGAACATTTTAACATTTATAGTACATGTATTTATAATGCGGGTAGCCGAAGTATGGAACAGTTGTTGAAAATGAGAATATATACAGAAGAAGCAAGAGAAACATACGATCCCAGGGAAACCATATTATTTTGTTCCTTGCTTTGGTTTATTGTCTCGATTTTATATGTATAAAGTGAGATTATAAGGAGTGTCTTTAGTTTGTTTCCTTAAAATTTTATTCTGTTTGCTATAAATATAGCAGTTAAAGTTATATAGACAGTAGACTGTCGGGACATTGCTGTCCACACTAGCATGCGTTTCGTCAAGATCTGAACTCTTTAGCCTTATTCATACGTAAAACCTGCCATCTTGCATGACAGCATCAGAAACACCACATTGTCATCAACAGCTCCCTGCTAAAACCCTTTAGTCTTATCTTCAGTGAAATATAGCTCATTCTCTTATAGTTCTTGAGTAGTGGGCCTTTATTTATAAAAAAGTTCCACTAACTTAAAAACTATAGGATTTCAAGCTAAAGATTAAGCCCTATAACAGCTTCAGATGCCAGCACCTGGTTCAGGTAATGAAAATAATTCTGTGACCAAACAAAGTCAGTCATGCCATTGCCTGCTTCTTCTCCATTGTAACCCACTGTCTACCAACGAACAGTAGCAGAAGATTCCCATCTGTCAGGACAGTCTGCTACTAACTTGAAAGTCACCGTTCCTTCACAATAAAACTTAACATGACTAATGGAAGCCATGTAACTTGAAGGATTTAACACATGGACAGGTCTCTACATGCTTGTAGTTCAAATTAAATTTCATGCAATAAGCTGCGTGTTGGAATCAAGTCTTTGTTTAGTTTTAGAAGATTTTTCTCATCTTCCTTACATGGTGGTAATGTAATGAAAGATTAGACTACCTGGACTGACAGTACAGTATCCATTCACTGAGATGCATTTCTCCTTAGAAGACTTCTTTACAAATGCAAAATTCAGGAGGGGTATTGTAAATTACAGTACTTGCATTACAGATGTAGATCTTTCTGCACTTCGCACTCAGACTCCATCAAGCTAATAGGTAGTTTCCTAGCACTCTTGATTTACAACACCCTTCCCACCCTCTGCCTGTGTATTATAAGGACCCCTACATTTTTCCACTCCTTGTATTTTATGAAAGGAGCTCTGACTCTCGAAAGCTCATACCCTGGAAATCTAGTTGGTCTTTAAAGTGCTACTGGACCTGAATTGTGCTCTTCTACTACAGAGCAACATGGCTACTCTCCTGAAACTATTTACATAAGCTCTTTTTATATCAATCATGTAAGATTATTGCAGATCAGAAAGAATAAAAAACTAGAAGCAAATAAATAAGACTGTGCAAGTCTGTCCGCCCTCCCCCATGGCTTCCTTCCTTTACCTCCCCTACCTACTTTTCTGCAAAATCATTACAGCATCTATCTAGCTTTGTCGGTTAAGTGTCAGATTAGATGTGCTAGCAGTAGACTTTCTTGGGGCCTTAAATTCACTCTTAAACTGAAGGTTTCTTATCCATATTACCTTATGTAAAGCACACTAAAAGATTATTGAAATCACTTTTTTATCCTCGGTGTCTTTTTGCAGAGTTCAAGAATCTTGGTTTTGCAATTGACCTTTATGTGAGGCCCCGCCCCGCCGGCCGTGCCTTCCCCGCGTTCTGCCGTCCTCTTAGTTGCTGCTAGGGGGAGGTGGGGAGCTCCCTCCGCCTCAGACTAGGTAGGGGCAGTGGTTACTACACCAGAGCCTGTCTCCTACCGGCTGGTCTGGAAGTCTCTCCCTCACTCTCTCTCTGTGCCACGCTCCCAGCCAGCCACTCCTCTCCGGCCTCACTGGGAGCTTCCCCTTTACAGCCCCTCCGTCCTCCACCCCTGGACCCCTCACCAATCCCTGTCCGTGATTCTCCCGCCCTCCGCTCTAGCACCAGGTTACCCTGTCCCCATTGGGCCGGGTGCCTGTCCTTTCCACTATCAGCACCTCCTATTCCTCCTGAGCCCTGCTCTTCCCTCCCCTGCCCCGATCCAATCCCCGGCTGGGGCAGGCCAGCCTCCACCTGTGGCTCACACAGGTGAGCCCTCCCAGGAGCCGTCCAGCCAGTCCTGGGCCTGGAGGGTTTGTTCTCCGTCCCACCTCCCTGCCTCCCCACCTGGGCCCTCCCCCGACCAGCTCCAGGCCGCGCCCGCCCCCGGGCCGCCGCCCTGGGCAGCCATGGCGGTGGCCTCGGCGTTCTCCCCACCATGCTGCTCTCCACCCACGGCCCTTCTGCTGCCCGTGCGCTGGGCATTCGCCCCGGCCTCGGCAGCTCTGGCGGCAGCGGCGGCGGGCTCTCCCGTCGCCTCGGCAGCCTGCCTGGAAGTTCCTCTGCCGCAGCCTGTCTCCCTGCTGGGCCCGGCGTCGCCCTGGCCCCCCTGTGAGTAGTGTTTGCTGGGGTGGGGCGCCGCGGGCCGTAATGGGACCTTGGGGGGGCTGGGGAGGGGCCGTGTGGGCCCAGTCCAGGGCAGGAGGGGCCTGCTCCGGACACTTTATTTTTCCCATTCAAGACTTTAAATTAATAATAGTACATAAACAGATGTAGGTAGCCTTTTGGGGTAGGGATTATTATACATAAACAGTGTTTACAAATCACAATTTCAGCTAATGCATTTTGGTGAAGAGTGAAAGTTTTCTTTGAATTCATATAACCATAACTGAAGAACCTTTCTCTCTTTTTTTAAAAAAATGCTTCATTCATGGCAGGGAAAGCAGACAACCTCTGATGAGATATCACTGAAAATGAAGTGTCCTGTTGATGGGGAAAGAGGTTTTCCCCCCTCATCTGAGCAGAGATCCAGTGTGATGTGTGTCATACTAGGACTTGCAGTCTCTCGACATGAGACATCTGATATGTGAAGAACATGTGCTGGGAGATGCAATGGTAGCTGGGAAGGGTATTTTAAAAAGACAGGGCAGGGAAAAGGTTTGCTGTACATTGGAGCTGTGTGAAGGGGCTATGAAATGCCAGAAGTGAAACTTCAGCCCATTATAACTTCTCCAGGTCCATGCCCATCTCTGGAAGGCAGCTCCAGCCCATTTTGCTGCCCTTTGGTTGTGATCCCACAAAGTTTCAGACTGGAGAGGTGAAATTGACAAAGCCTTCAGGGAGGCTAAGTTGAAATTAACAAACCCTCTGCGGAGAGATCTCTGCCAGCTCTGTCTTTTAAAACTTCCCAGCTAACATTGCGTCCTTCTACACTTGACGAACATGCACTGAGGCATCTTGTGTAGAGCCCAGGTTTAAGTCCCTACTCTGACAAGAAGTTTACAATATTGACCTTAGTCCAGTCACTGCTTCATCATCATGGCCTACCTCATGTGGTTGTTGCAAGGACACAGTTCTCTGCTCTTCTACTTTATATGGGCCCTTAAGTCTGTTGGAGCAGAAGTTTGAGCTTAGCTGTATGGTATTCAATACTCCCTCATCAGCCCATTCTTCAAAAAGGTACCCAGTGTGGTAACAGTACTGCCCCCTCTCATGACTTACTGTTGTGCCATTCAGTAATCCTGCTGAATTTAAATGTTTGCTGCTTACATGTTAAATATTAAATCTGATGCCATTTTAGGAAAGCTGCATCCTCTTTTGTTGTGGTCACCACTACTGTGCAATATCATTAAACTGTATGGCTGAAGTTATTGTTACCTGGTGTAACTGGGACTCTTAAGAGCGGAACTACAAGAGACAAAAGGCACAGATTGGATGCTTGTCAGCTTCCCTCAAGTTTTGATGGGAAATGTAGGCATCCTAGTCTTGCAGCTTGGCTCTCTGACTGCTGTCCAATGGATTTTTTAACTGTCACTTGTCCAACATTCTGCCAAGCTGCCTACATTTCCCATCAAAACTTGAGGGAAGCTGACAAGTGTCCAATCTGTGCCTTTTGTCACTTGTAGTTCCGCTCTAACAGTGCCGTTCTAAAACAGAGTTATGCCTTCCAAGTCCATTGAAATAAATGAGCTTATTAGGGTGTAATTCTTCTTATGATTGCACATTAAGATGCTGTATATATGTCCAGAACCAGATTTACCTGATAGAAGCGGGAAAAAAACCCACCTGGGATTCAGCAACCCAAGCAGAGTTTTTGGAATTATTGTAGCTGCTAGGTAATCTGCATCACCTTGAATATTGTTTCTTTGAGGAAGAATGACATCTACATATTCAGGGAAGCCAACATGAAGTGATACTCCTGTATCGGTTTTGTGGGGATAATAGACAGGAACAGAAGATCCTTTACCACAACCGTGTGGTGAAAGTGTTTTCAAATTCCTAATCACTGTGTTGGCCCCAGATATTTGGCACATCTGCTAATTAATTTGATGAATACAGTTCCAGGTCCTCCTGACTCTTAAAAAAAATCACTTAACACAAAAGGCAAAGGCTCAGCGTATTACTTTGATAGTCTGGTTCTGTGAGGCAACATTATTAAGATTCATTTCCTTAAACCATTTTCTAAACTTGTTATCAGATTGCTATAACTGTACCAGTTTTAATAGTGTACATTTATTGTGCACAGATTTAGAATACACTTACCTTTCCATTTATCAATCGGGGTACGAAAAATTGTCTAAAAAAGTTGTTTTGAAAGTGCAGAGGCTATTAAAAGATTAAATTAGCAATTGCTCTGTTCTTACTTTAATCTAAATATATCTAAATAGATTTCATTCAAGTTATTTAGGTTTTAAGGATTTGTTACATTAATATTCCAAGATGGTCCCATAATAGGGTCAATATGGAATATGTGAAGTCTTTGAGGCACATGTATTTCAAAACACAAAGGTCATAAATGCCAAAAGGTATTTTCTGCAAAAAATCATATTGAAAGAAATGTGATTGTATTTATGTATCCATTTTTGTTTCATTTCCATTAATTTTATAGGGATTTAATCTGAAGTTTCCCGGTAAAAGAGATCAGTTTTCTCTCCCTGTTTGTAGGAAGTTTTACATGGTGGCCTTGTAGATGACTATTCATAGTGATGATATAATGAAAATTGTGGTGTAACTTTTTTTTTTGTTTAATTAGATTTATTGGCTATGAATTTCTGTTTACCAGAAATAAGTTTTCCATGAGGTGTTTCCACTTTAATTAACTACTCTCTTCCACTGGACTAAGCAGTGGATGACTCCTATTTTCCATTTTGTGGTTAATGGGAAACAGTGTGATGATTTGTCAATGGACAGTTTTTCATATTAACATTTTCAAAAAAGAGCTGTTGTCCTGGGCAGTGGTTCTTTACCATTTTGTATAAGAATATCCTTCAAAGTCTTTTTCAGGATCCTTATAAATCGAAGTGAGAGAAATGAATTTAAAATTAATACATTTTAATATGCAAGTAGGCTTAACATTTCCCTGTCTTAAACCCATCAAGATCAAACCCAAGCAGGCGTTCATATCCACAATTGAAACTCACCATCCTCTTTCTTTAAATTAACATTGGTCCAAACTCTCCCCACTGCTTTTGTCAATAGGTCTTTTAAAGGCAGGCATTAATGTGGAGTTTGCATTAGTCTCCCCCACCATCAGCTTTAGGCCCAAGGGCTTCTTTTAATAGGCATTAGTAAGGGGCCAGAATTGAGTAGACATTTGTGAAGGAGACCTGAAGTTTGGAACAGCATTGTCCTTTATAGTTTTTCCATGGGGGGAAAATCTTCTTATGAGAATAAAGGCTTTAAACTAATCTCCTTCCATCTGGAAAATGGAGAAGCCAGAGGTTGTTGGCAGCAGGTCACATCCCTTATGTAAACTGTCAAATTCTTTTCATATTAATGATGTATTAGCTTAAACAGAATGAAGGTGGTTTTAGTTTATCAGCCTTATTTTGTTTCCTTATAAAAATGGACAATGCTATCTGATAATAAATATTTGTACCTTGTTTTGAGAAACAAGTTTTTCCTCTTTAAAAAGATCTGTTGATTAAAGATTTCCTTAAATTGGAGATTTTTTCATGTGAAGGTTAAAGGAAGTGTTGGGTGACTATTCAGTGCAATGAAAAAGGCCTGTCACATATCATGGTATTGCAAATTACTGAAAGGATGCCCGCTTCAAATATGAGAGCTATGATATTAAAGTTTGAAAAAACCTTAAACAATCCTGTTGACTTAAGGCAATATATTCATCTTATTATCTGTTTTTAGACAATGGGATAGAGAGAATGGGTTAACATATTGAACATATTGGATACTCTTTTCTTGTAATAGACCAAATAAACAGAGGATTCTCATAAGTGTATATTTTGTTGCTGCAATTACATTTGACTTTTTGATCATTTAGAGATAAAAGAATGCAAAATATCTTTAGAAAACATTGGCTTGATATAGAATGCACCTGGGTATTAAAATGATGAAAATGAACAGTGATATCTTAGTTGAATTGCAACCCTCGACTGCTTTGTAAAAATAAGGCATAATTTTATTATTTGCTTCCTTAGAAATCACTTCTGTTATTCTGTCTTCAATTAGCTTGATGTTGTGTGAGAAAATCGATATTTTCAGTGTATGATATCCTCTTCCTTAATCCCCCCCCAACCCCATTATTTACAGTCTAGCTTGGTAACACCTGCCTATTCTTCTTTTACTCTGAAGAGCCCAAATATTAACAAGAGACTGGACAACCGCCTGCTCTCTCCTTTTTCTGAAGCAGGCAGATGCATTTGTGGAGCTTACGGCTTAAATGGGCAGCTTGTTTGGCTTGCTGTGACTAACAGGCAGAGAGTTTGCTCAGGAAGTTATGGGATGGTTTATCAGTGAGAAGAATGAGTGAATGAACCTGAAGAACGATCAAAGCATTTGTCATCAGGTTAAATGATGGATTTTTTTTTTTACGCTGAAGCTTTGTCATCTTAAGGGAAGTAGCTGACTGGAACATATTAACAGCAGTTTTCCTTAAGTAAGCGTTTCCAATTGATGATGGTGAGAATGTGCTTTCAGACAATCTTTCTGCTTGTGTTACATAGGATTTTCTGTCAGACTTCTGAGATACTACAGCAGCATTGATGAAAAGGGGTCTTGGTGGGATAGAATTCTCTAGTATTATAAGCTGAATGTGATTTTGTGAAATTGCAGTTATCTCCGCTGCATCCAGCCTCTGTCGCAACTGGTGGCTGAGCTCTGTATAAATATGGATCCGTAAGGGAAGCAGGTCTTCAGAGTTTTGTTCAATGTTATGTTTTTTCAATGAATGTGGATAGCTTGCAGTCTAAAAAATTCATGCCCTAATTCTAAGCAAACGTATTCAGAAACTTCTACCAATTTCCCTAAGTTAGACCTTGGTAATGCATTTTTAGGGTTGCAGTCTTAGTGATATCTGAGTACTGCATATTGGAGTTCTCAAAGCTCTCTGACAAATACTTCTTTGTAAAACAAGAAATCAAATCATGCTGTGGCATGTTGTAATGATCAATCATTGTTTATTGTTCTGTGAATTAATCTAGGGAATCCTCAAGCTTTTTTCACACTCTCATTCCTCCTCCACCCTCCCCTTTCGTGTGGCTCAAAAATTAAACATTTCTGCATTCATGGCGAACCATACCTTATCATTTCATACAAACCATACACTCTGGTTTGATTTCTTCTTTCAAATTAGGATTCCAAAATTAGTTCTAGTTTGGAATGATCGCTTGGAGCAGCAGAAAAGCTGTAGTTTGTGATTGAAATAATAAAAAAAGTTTACTGCACATGCAGAAACAGAAGTGATCCATTTTTGAGCAAAACTTATGCCTAAGGATCCCATAAGCCTTATTAACAAACCTTGGTTTCCCATTATGCAATAACGGTGCTATTGAGCTAATCTTGCTTATGGGTGTCTGAGTACAAAATGGGTGCGTACTGCATCAATTGTGAATGATACTCATAGCTTTTTCCTTTTAAAGTTCATTGAAGCAATTAGTGATAAAGATTGGGGTTCCTTCTTCACTGTATTTAGATTAAAATTGTGTTTAAAGTCTGTGCACATCTTCTAATGTGTGTGTAATCAACTATATGAAATACTTTGTAAGAAGCAGCCCATACTGACCACATTCAGAATTCACAACAAATCTCTTTTCATAAAGAGCAGGAACATGGCTTATTGTTAAGCCAAATTCCTTTTCTTGTGTACAGAGAATAATTTAGGAAATCTTCCATGAAACTTCAGCTTGTTGTGAATTCTGTATGCAGGTACTTGGGCAAATTTGAGTTCTTCTCCCTCACAAATCAGATTTGTATTCTGAATTTTGTATAAGTATAGTTTCAGATGGGTAGCTGTCTTGGTCTGTAGAAGAACAGAATTTGGTCCAGTAGCATCCTAGAGACCAATTAGATTTCCAGGGCTTTTAAGAGTCAAAATTCGCTGTATCTGTAAAGGAAGGAAGGAGATCTGTAGATTTTGAATTCTGATTTGCGGAGAAGAAACAAATTCCATTTTGTCCAGGACCCTGTGTTTGGATGGCATGTCGGAGTTTGATTAAACTAGGAGGTTTTCAATCATGCTCTGCCTGCAAGGAGCCAGATGGAGAGAGGAGGAAAGAAAAGGGAAGCAAAACAAACAAGCCATATCTATGCCTGTCACAAACTGGAGACATGACATCTGAATGCAGACACTGACAATCTGGTACCATTCCACAGCCCATTCCTGTCCAGAGCTCATAGAGTGGTCAGGTTAATGTTTGAATTTTCCTTATGCTTGTAAAGATGTTCTGAATCTGTTTTTCTAGCAATATATTTTCTATTACCATATGACTTGTATTAATTTCAAAAACCATTTTTACTTGTGTGTAGGAAATTCTGTTTACTCTGAATGTATATTGTCATGTGTGAAGAACACATTTAAGCCTTATTTCATTTCCTGTACTTATAGTGGGAAGCTCCATGGTAGCATGTACGAACAGTATTAAAGAATTAATTATTTATTATGCTTGAAGACCAGAGTAAAATAGATATGACTTCTTCTGTCAAATGTAGTGTACATGTTGGATGCACAGAACTGATAGATTTAGGAAATGTGTTCTGTGGGGAAACAGTAAAAAATTAGTGTTCTTCGAATTTGTGACCCAGTACTTTTGATTCAGCCTGAAATACTTCAGATCGATGTTTGTTCAGTGAAAGTTCAGAACAGAAGCCAGCAGGGGGTGCCATTGCTAGTTAAAGCTAGATATTGTATGAATATAATACAATGAAACACAAGGAGCATCTTGCAGTCAGGTTTTACTCTGTGTTAGATCGAACAGCTGCCAGTAAATCATTTTCAGTTCTCTTCTCACCTCTAAAAGAAGCAGGTACAGCCATATTGTCTGTCTTTCTGCAGCTGCGCAGAGTTAGCAAGAACATTGCTCAATCTTTGCAACCCCCTTCATTCGTGTCTGTTTAAAATACCTTTCAGTGGAATGCTTTCTATTGCTGGCTCTCCCACAGAGGTTCCTTTCCCTGGATGTTCAGTTAACATGCACACAAAAAAGGGGGGGGAGGGTTTTTTTTCTGAGACCTCGAACAAGTCACCACATGGAATGTTCCCATGTTACATTGTGTAGCTACAAAGAAAATCAGATCTTTCATCTCTTAGGAATAAGGAAAACCTGTTTCATTTCTCTAGGAGAGGAGGAATGCTCTGAGCCCTTGTTAATGTCTCCCTATGGATGCGAAGTTATGAAAGGTGCTAGCAATTTGATCCGTTGAATGGTTACTGAAGCTTAGTTTTGTAGCCTGAAGGATACTCTCTTGTTTACATTCTATTTGTTTAGGTACTACATGACTTGGCAATAATTATTGAGTATAACAACAACAAAGACTTCTTTCATTTCATTTATTGGATGTGGTCCACTGTGCTTCCCCTCCCCCTGAAATGATGTGGGTGTAAGGAAGTGTTTGTTTCTACCAATATAGCAAGCTGTCTGCACAGTAAAAATTCACTGGCTATGTGATTAAAGCTTGTAATCACAGTGTGGCTTATCAGCATGAGCCTCGGCTTGAACACATGACCCAGTAAGTGCCAAACCAATGCACTCTGCCCCTATATTTTATTATTGCATCTTGCATGCTGGAATTCCATCTCTTACTGATGTAAACAGAAGCTCCTCTGCAGGTTGTGGAACTTTAGATCAAACTTCGTCTACTTTTCCTTACATAAGAACAGCCTGTAGTAAAAGCTATTCTGCTTTTTCCATTTGCTTTTAATGACAATTTGCTTTTTATGACAATCACATAAAACTCCTTATACGTCTGTGGAATTTTTAAAAGGATAAACCAATCTTTCTCAATTGTTCAGTAGGCAATTTTAGCCAATTCTTAGCTTACTAATTCCTGCTAAGTTTCATATATATTCTTGGGATAAACAGTGTTTTGCAAAGACCTTTGATTATGAGCTAATAAAAATGAGTAACTTTTATGCATATATGGTATATCAAAAGCTTACCAATTTTTCATATTTTACAGTAGAGATTTCTGCCAGTTTTGCAATAACTCTTAACCTCTTGTGTTCCTTTCATTTTTTCTTTTTCCAACTGCCAGTGAAATTCTTCATGTTTAATTTTGTTCTCAATATCTTAAAACTGTTGGAACACAGACAAAGGATTACTTATAAATACTCATAAGCAAGTACTTTTTGCCCTGTGAGTGAGGTGTCGGACTTTCTTCCAATACCATTTGCACAGCATGGTTTAAACAAACACACAAATTAGCACCTGAAAGTTGTCTGTGGCAATATCAGTGTAGATAATTTTGCCCCATTATTATCATTCATCTGCAATGTTGAATATTAATCAGGACTAATTATATGCAACAGCAATGGGAAAACCTCAAAGCCCACCCAAAGCATGCTTCTCTATATATCTAGTGAATTGAGGGTACTGAGTTAATTAGTGCTAATTAGAAAACCTTCTATTTACAGAAATCATACAGAAATTTTGTTACTTTATTGACGTTACAGCTCTTTCTGGTTAGTTACAATTTCATTTTAGGTTTTATACATTAACAAGATTTTTACACCGCCTTTCTGTCCCAGTAGGGCCACCAAGGTAGCTAACAAATTAAAACATTTATTAAAAATCTAAAAACCATTAAAAGTAGAACACAAATACATCATTAAACCATTTAAAACCAGAATTTAAAATAAATATAAACGATAAAAAACAACAGTTAAAACATAAAAGAAGCAAGAGGGATCACTTGAGGGAATGCCAAATGAAACAAAAAAGTCTTTACCTGCTGGCAGAAAATGACAACAGAAAGGGACAGACAAATCTCCTTGTGGATTGAGTTCCAAAGCTTTGGTGCTACAACTGAGAAGGTCCTCTCCCAGGTTGCCACCTGTTTAATCACAGAAGACAGGGGCACCTGAAGCAGGATCTCCTAAGATGACTGCAGTGGTCATGTATGTTCATAAAGGAGAGTCAGCATGGCATAGCGATTAGATCATCAGACTAGGATCTTGGAGGCCGGGTTTGAATGGAAGTTTCCTGGGTGACCTTGGGTCAGTCATCTTCTCTTGACCTAACCTACCTCACAAGGTTGATGTGAGGATAAAACGGAGAGGAAAATGATTTGAACTGCTTTGAGTCCCCATTGGGGAGAAAGGCAGGGTATAAAGTATATAAATAAATAGACACTGTTTCAGGTATATTAGGCCCAAACCATAAAGAGCTTTAAATGTCAGCACCTGCATCTTGAATTGTGCCCAGAAACAAATTAGAAGCCAGTGTAGATGAGCCAGTACTGGAGTAATGTTATATGTGGGATGACAGAACAAATAGTGTGGGAGATCTTAAGCCACTTAAATTCTCCTTCCCTTTGCCAAATTCAATATACTGTTCCACTGAAATAGACCTGTATTTAATCCTTAAGGAATTGCGTCTAAGATGCAGTCCTGAAGATATAAGTATACAAGAATAGATTTTTGAAGAACGGAATACTCTATTTTATAAACATTGTATACGGACATAAAATTCATGGATTTAAGGGCTGCAAGCTTGACTTATCTTTTGCTATAAGTTATGTATTGCAAGAGAAATGTGAAATAAAAATATTGATATTCTGTGGATGTTCTGCACTTGGTCAGATGGTCTCCCCAGGAGTTGGTCACTTGGCCAGATGGCCTGTAATGGAGCTTGGAGTACAAGGCTTGCATAAAGTGAACTGGTTGATCCAGTGCTGAGGCTCTGCCAAGTCTCAGCCTAAATAGCCTGAGGGGTGATCTAGCTCAGCTGTATCTACCAGCAACTGTTGAGTCTTAAGGGGCACTGCTCTGGCCATGGTCCTGCAAGGAGGCATTGCTGTCAGAGTCCTGGCCTAACCTCACTGCCCGTCTTTACCGTGCTGGTCTCCAGCTCTTCCTCTGAGTCCTCCATATCTGAGTTACTGGCCTAGTCAGAGGGCTGGTTGGAGTGGGTCATGACAGTGGATGAGATGAGTATGTCTTTTTTGGAGTTGTCTGTCAAAATGATTAGGTTATGATTTCATAATCAGCGGGCTGTCTGTTCCTTAGGAATGCAACAATAATTGCATAATTATGAAAGTAGGGATTAGATTTAGATGAAAGTAGAGTAAAAATTGCTAGAAGGAATGTTAAAAATTTGAAATATGTAGATGATACCACATTACTGGCAGAAAAAAGTTTTAAGTCTTGAAATGTCTGCTGATGAAGGTTTAAGGAGACTGTGTCAAAGCAGAATTATAGCTGAATATCAAGAAGACAAAAGTAACGACTACCAAGGAATTATACAATTTTAAGGCTGACAATTGTTAAAGATTTTCTATTTCTTGGCTCAATCATCAACCAAAATAGAGACTGCAACCAAGAAATCATTGAGACTTGGAAGAGCAGCCTTGAGGGAAATGGAAAAGATTCTTAATGATAAAGATGTCTCTCTGGAAACCAAGATCAAGATAATCTAAACTATGGTATTTCCCATTATTATGTGAAAATTGGACAATGAAGAAATCTGACAGGAAGAAAATTGATTCATTTGGAATGAGGTGTGGGTTGAGAGTTTTATGGATACCATGGATGGCCAAAAAGACAAATAAGTGGGTTCTAGAACAAATCAAATCGGAATTCTCCTTAGAAGCTAAATGACTACATTGAGGCTGCTGTACTTTGGTCACATCGTGAGAAGACAAGATTCTCTGGAAAAGTCAATAATGCTAGGAAAAGTTTAAGGCAGTAACATGAGACAGCTCGACTCAATAAAGGAGGCCACGACCTCCAGTTTGCAAGACTTGGGTAAGGCTGTTATTGATAAAACATTTTGGAGATTGTTAATTCATAGTTACAAGAAGTTGGAAGCAATTTGATGGCAAACACACATGCTCACACAGAATACTATGAACATTTTTGTGATAAAAGCAAACCTAGTTTGTTCTGTATATTCTTTGTCTACATATTTTCTGTGTGGTTTCCGAAGTTACTGCATTTTTTTATTATTCAGTTGTTGTATGAACTTCAAAATACAGTTCTCAGAATGCTACTCCTTGGTTTGTAATAGTGAGGAATTAGACTATGCCAGGGCTTTTTTTCTGGGAAAAGAGGTGGTAGAACTCAGTGGGTTGCCCTCGGAGAAAATGGTCACATGGCTGGTGGCCCCACCCCCTACTCTCCAGACAGAGGGGAGTTTAGATTGCCCTCCATGCTGCTCCAGCGGCACAGAGGGCAATCTAAACTCCGTCTGGCTGGTGGCCCCACCCCCTGCTCTCCAGACACAGGGGATGGGGCCACGAGCCATGTGACCATTTTCAACAGGTTCCGGAACTCCGTTCCACCGCGTTCCAGATGAATAAAAGCCCTGGACTATGTCCCTGCTTGATTATAGTACTTTATTACTAGATAATGTTTTATCACTCCCTTTAAAGGAGTGCAGGGTGGTATACATGGATCTCCTCTCCACGATTTTAACTTCACCACAATGTTGATGGGTAGGTTAGGCTGAGAAAGGATCATCGGCCCAAGACGAACCAGTGAGTTCCAGGAAGACCGGATAATTGAACCCACCTGTCTCCAATCATGGTCCAGCTTACTAACATCATAGTGGCTTTCACCTAGAGTTTAATGGCCAAACAAGTAGCTTTAGCCTTCTTTGTGAGACTTTCCAAGGCATGTGATACTCCATTATTTCCAGGCCACCTGTATGGATTTTTGGAGAGAATTGGTAAGCTTGTTTGCCTAGGTTGGGCCAGTTTCATAAATAATAAATGTTCATGCTTTGTGAAAAGTTGCCCTGTATGTGTTATGTGCCGTCAAGTTGTCTCTGACCCGTGGCAACCCTATGAATGAAAGACCTCCAAGACATCCTGTCCTTGACAGACTTGCTCAGATCCTCCAAACTGGAGGACGTGGCTTCTTTTATTGAGTCGAGCCATCTCATATTAGGCCTTCCACTTTTCCTACTGCCTCCCACTTTTCCTAGCATTATTGACTTTTCCAGAGAATCTTGTCTTCTCATGATGTGACCAAAGTACAATAGCCTTAGTTTTGTCATTTTAGTTTCTAGGGAGAATTCAGGCTTGATTTGATCTAGTACCCACTTATTTGTCATTTTGGCTGTCCATGATACCCGCAAATCTCTCCTCCAGCACCACATTTCAAATGAATCAATTTTCTTCCTGTCAGCTTTCTTCACTGTCCAACTTTCTTTCTTTCTTTCTTTCTTTCTTTCTTTCTTTCTTTCTTTCTTTCTTTCTTTCTTTCTTTCTTTCTTTCTTTCTTTCTTTCTTTCTTTCTTTCTTTCTTTCTTTCTTTCTTTCTTTCTTTCTTTCTTTCTTTCTTTCTTTCTTTCTTTCTTTCTTTCTTTCTTTCTTTCTTTCTTTCCTTCCTTTCCTTTCCTTTCCTTTTCTTTTCTTTTCTTTTCTTTTCTTTTCTTTTCTTTAAAAATAACTGTCCAACTTTCACTGTCCACTGTCCAACTTTCACATCAATACATGGCAATGGGGAATACCATAGTTTGGATTATCTTGATCTTGGTTCCAGAAAGACATCTTTATTTTTAAGGATCTTGTCTACCTCTTCCAAGTCTCAATCTTCTTCTGATTTCTTCATAGCAGTCTTCCTTTTGGTTGATGATTGAGCCAAGGAATAGAAAATCTTGAACAATTTCAATTTTCTCATTGTCAACTTTAAAATTGTGTAATTCCTCGGTAGTCATGACTTTTGTCTTCTTGATGTTCAGCTGTAATCCTGCTTTGGCACTTTCTCCTTTAAACTTCTTCAGTAGTCGTCTTCACTATTTTCTGCTAGTATCACGGTGTCATCTACATATCTCAAATTGTTAATGTTCCTTCTGTCAATTTTTACTCCAGCTTCTAGATCTAATCCAGCTTTCCTTATGATATACTCTGCATAGAGGTTGAATAGGTAGGGAGATTATATGCATCTTTATCTGACACCGTTGCAAATTGGAAACCATTCTGTTTCCTCATATTCTGTCCTGACAGTAGCCACTTGTCCAGAGTACAGGTTGCACATCAAAACAATCAAGATGTTGTGATACCTCCATTTTCTTTAAGACTCTCCATAGCTTTTCATGATCCACACAGTCAAAAGCTTTGCTGTAATCTATAAAACACAGGCTGATTTTCTTCGGAAGTTCCCTGGTATGTTCCATTAGCCATCGTAAATCTGCAGTATGATCTCTGGTGCCTCTTCCTTTTCTGAATCCAGCTTGAACATCTGGCATTTCTCGTTCCATATATGGTAAAAGTCTTTGGTGTAGAATTTTGAGCATCACTTTGCTTGCATGGGGAATTAACACAATTGTCCGATAGTTGCTGCACTCTTCGGCATATCCTTTTTTTGAAATTGGAATGTAGACTGCACGTTTCCAGTCTGTGGGCTATTGTTTTGTTTTCCATATTTGTTGACATATTCTTGTTAAGATTCTGATGGACTCCATTTTTGTAGCTTGGAATACCTCTATTGGTATTCCTTCTACTCCAGGTGCTATGTTTCTCCCAATTTCTTTGAGTGCAGCTTTTATTTCACTTTCTAGAATTTCTGGTTCTTCATCAAAAGATTCTTCATCAAAAGTATCTGTTATCCTTCCATCTCTTTTGTATAGTTCTTCAGTGTATTGTTTCCATTTCCTTTATTTTGTCCTGATCAAATACTGTATTTCTGTGTTTTCATTCAGCAACCCTTGCTGTGGCTTAAATTTCCCTTTGATTTCTTGGATCTTTTGGAACAAGTCTCTTTTTTATTGTTCTCTTCTATTTCTTTGCACTGGTTATTATATTAGATTTCTTTGTCTCTGTGGGCAAGCTGCTAAAAAGCTGCATTTAGAATTCTGATCCTATTTCTGTTGCCTTTTGCTTTTGCTTCTCGTCTGTCTTTAGCAATTTTAAGAGTTTCCTCAGTCATTCATTTAGGCTTCTCCTTTCTTTTGGCTACAGGAATAGTCTTTGCACATTCTTCCTTGATAATATCTCTAGTTTCAGCCCACAGCTCTTCTGGCTCGTGAGCAATTAAACTTAGTTTTGCAGATCTGTTTCTTACCTGGTCTTTAAATTCTTCAGGAATATTATTTAGATTGTATTTTGGTGCTATGATTCTTTTAGTGTTTCTCTTCAGCTTTATTCTAATTTTTGATATTAGCAACTCATGATCTGTATCGCAATCAGCTCTTCGTCTTGTTTTAGCTGAGAGAATAGAGCTTCTCCATCTTCTGCTTCCAATTATGTAATCTATTTGGTCCATGAATTGGTCACCCAGTGATTTCCACAGATACAATCGTCTTTCTGGTTGCCTGAAGCATGTATTAGCAATGAACAGGTTGTTGGCTTCACAAAATTCTATGAGCCACTCTCCTGCTTCATTTCATGATCTTAGTCCAAATTTTCCCAACTATGTTTGATTCTGCTTTATTGCCTACTTTTGCATTCCAGTCACCTATGATTATCAGCATATCTTGTTTAGGTGTACAGTCAGTTTCTTGTTTTACAATTTCTAGCTTTCCTGTTTTCATACTTCTCACATTCTATGTTACTATTATGTGTGTTGCACAGCTTTGGACATTCCTTTTGCAGCTATTCATGTCCGCAACTGGATGTCCTTTTGGCTTTAATCCAGTCCTATCATCAGGGCTTTTTTTCTGGGAAAAGAGGTGGTGGAACTCAGGACCGCACAATGACATCACTTTGGGTCAGCTGGAATAAGGAGGGAAGTTTTTAAAAGTTTAAATCACCCTTGTCAAAAATGGTCACATGGCCATGGCCCCACCCCCTGATCTCCCGACAGAAGGGAGTTTAGATTGCCTTCCACGTCACTGGCGTGGAGGCCAATCTAAACTCCCCTCTGTCTGGAGATCAGGGGGTGGGGCCACCGGCCATGTGACCATTTTCTAGAGATGCCGGAACCCTGTTCCACCGCCTTCCAGCTGAAAAAAAGCCCTACCTATCATTAAGAATAGCACTATTTGTACTTGTCCTTGGCTCTTCCCCAGTAGCCAATTGAGTGCCATCAAACTCGGGGGACCTGTCTTCCAGCACTATATCTTTTTTCATTTTGAATTGTCTCATCATAGGGTTTTCAAGGTAAGATATCAGCAGAAGTGGTTTACCGTTGCCTTCCTCTGCTTTGCAGTACTAACCTGGGTTAATTTAAGCGATACTGCCGTTATCTGTGAAAGATCCTCCGCCAGTGTCACCTTCCACTACTGCTGCTGCCCAGTAGGTAACCTTCAAGAATTCCTCCACTCCCATCACCATTGGAACATTTAGTTCTCTCTCTGAGGTGGAGGACATCTTGATGGGTGATTCCCACCCTCTAGTCAGGGAGGCAGGAACAAGTTTTCTACTTCTTGTCTTCCTAGTGGGAGTCATCCTTCCTTTCAGTTTCATTCCTGCCTCAACAGGGAGAGCAGCTTCATCCGTGCACTGCCTTGCCTTTCAAATGTTTTTCTTCCTTTCGCCTTGTTTACTCCTTTCTACTCTACCTCCTTGCTGTTCTCTTTCTCCCGGCGCACCTACTAGAAGACTTGCAGGGGAAGCTTTCTTCCTTCCTTCCTTCGGCTGTGGCAGCCATTTCATGGCAAGACAGAATCATGGACCAGCAGAACATGCTCTTCCATCACAATAGGATTCTAGGATTCCTCTCTGAAGGAGAGTTGGAAGCCCCCGCCCCCCTCACCATCACTTTCTGGCAACAACCCCAGAGAAAGTGGGGCAAACCACAAGGAAGCCGCAGTTGCGGCCACTCATATCGCAAAGAGACTGGAAGCGCAAAAGGTGCTATTCCTCCCTGGGCAAAGGAAACACGGCAGCCATTTCTTGCCTTGCAAATGAGCACAACATTGCCAACCAGCTGGGAGGCAGCTATGGAGTGGATTTCTCCACATCCTTAAGCCAGTCTAATGGCATAAAACCCAGTGTGGGGCAGCCAAACCAGTCTGAGATTCAACAGTCGTTCATGCCTCCAGAGCCCATGGCGAACGAAGGAGGGCTACTCGTGAGTAATGCAATGGGATCAGGACCCGTGGTAGTACCTCAGGAATTCCTAAATGTCATTAGACAGATTATCTTTTTTAAAAAAGCTAGCTTATCTTACCTCAGAAAGCCACGGCAGCCATTTCTGGCCTTGCCAATGCTAGCAACCTTGCCAACAGACCAGGAGGTGGCTGCGGAGTGGTTTTCCACATCCAAAGCAATCAATAGATGCAGGACACAGGGAGAGCACGAAATAGCAATGGCCCCAGGGTCCAGCGCTGCAGATGGTCTACTTGTGAGTAAAGCAGTTTGGTCAGGCACTGCAATGCTATTCCCAGATTACCTAAACTTGATTACATAAACTGAGACTGCCCATTTTTGTGAGAGTGCTGAGGGAAGAGACAAGCCTCCCTCTTGTCCTTCCTCTAGGCCTTCTACCTTCCCCACCCCAACAGGGCACTTTGGAAGAGACCATTTCTTACAAAGGGAATCCTAGCAAGCCCTCTGAGGCAGCTAGAAAGGAAACCTATACCAGAAAAAGAAAGGGAAACTGAAACGTATGCAGATAGTGACGTTTTTTCTCCCTGTTGGTTCCATATATGCCTACATGCCCTTTTTTCCTCCAGGGAATGGGGCCTGCTCTCCCCAGGGTCCTCAGTCTCTTTTAATCAGCTCAGAGCAACTATCTTCTGTAGAAACAGAGAAAAGAGCACAAGGCCTAGCAGACCTTCAGCCAGCTCATGTGGACATGAGTAAACCCTGGACTGGAGTGGAACTGCTCCAGTTTTTAGTATCCTGCGACCAACATAAAACATGAAACAGACTCCACAGCATTACAGTTGCCTGTGCTGAGAGAGTTCGTGCTGCAATTGTGTTCATCTTATCTCTGGAATCTTTCCTGTATGACACCATTTTTAACAAGAGACAGTTTGGTGTTATGGCTGGAGTGTTGGGCTGGGATCTAGAAAATACAGATTCTCATACCATTCTCCTTGGGAGACCTGCCTGTGGCCTTGGGCCTGTTACATTCTCTAGACCTGGCTTTCCTTTGGGTTTGTTGTGTGGCTAGAATGGAAAGATACGAAATGTTGTATACACCTTGGAGCCCCCACTGTGGCTGAAAGCTGGGGTTTAGATAAACACAACCATCTTTATACTCAGAAAGGTGCCCTGGGGCAAGAAGTCCCTGATGAACAAACTTTCATTGAATTGGCTACTGGCAGGGCCTCTGCTGTAACCCTTAGCAAATATATTCTTAGTTCCAGTGGTCATTATTATTGTTGTTGAGAATCTACAGATTAAATCACACCTCCTCTCTACTTCACTCTCTGTAGACAGCAAATGCTATAAACTGTTAGTTTATGTGAGAACCAGAATTCTCTGTTGCAATTTTTCCTTTAAGCTACTGATGAACAGGTCATTATGATCTCTCTGCCATCCCCTTGAAGGGAGCATGAAATGTTTTTAACCCTATCCTAGGGCATAAAGGGTATAGGCCAAAGTGCTTTGAATTGAGGCCATTGATCATCTCTAATAGCGGATTGGATCCTTGTAGGAAAAGATAAAAGCCCAGTGGCTCCCTAAGAACTAATGTTTATTTGCTATGTGTTTTTGTGAGTTCAGTTTACTTTTTCAGATATCTGTGTATTTCATAGTGACTGTTCCTGTGACTTTACAGAGACTCTGAATTCTTTGGTCCAAATAGACAGCACTCTTGTTACAAGTAAGTGCATCCCTCCTTTTTCATGCCTGCACTCCTCCAGGACAAGAGGAAAAGGAGTGTATACCATATTCTTCACAGTTGCCAAAAAGAACGGAGATTGGAGGGTGATACCAGACTTAAAATATTCAACAAGTTCATAAAACTTAGGCATCTCAGTTTGGAGACGAGATCCATCACAGAATCCCTACTAATGGAGGGCCCATAGCACAGTGGCAGATCACCTGCCTTGCATACAGAAGGACCCAGGTTCAGACCCTGGCATCAGTTGTTCATGGGTCTCAGGGCTGACCTACACCAAAAGAGTACCTTACTGTACTAGATCGAATGGAAGCATATCTCCATATTCCAATCTTGTCCAGGCACTGAAGACTCTTCCATTTCTGCACAACGGGCTCCATCTACAGTTCAGAGTACTTCCATTTGGCCTCTCTAGGGCACCGAGGGCTGAATTTGATCAACCCAGTGTAAAGCTAATCTACACACTTACCTGGATGACTTGCTGATCAGGTTAAGCTCTGCATGCCTACAAGCTTACAGTTCCTGATCAATTTATAGAGAAGTTCTTTATAATTCAAACAGTGACTAGAACATCTGGAAGTCCTACTAGAATAACACACAATTGTTTCTTCCTAATTGAAGCAGTGGCAAAGAAGAGAAAGATGTCACAAGGGATCATCAAGCCCAGGTATTTATTAATGATATTTGCAAAACTGATGGGTCTACTGATTCTGAGTATTGACCCCATCCAGTAAGTTCAACTAAATACAATACCCTTATAGACTTCTGAGACCCTTACAACTACAAATTATGAACAAGGAAGGTTTTTCCATTCTGTTTCCCCTCACTGTAAAAATAAATTAATAAAATAATAATAATTTTTTTTAAAAGCCTCATATAGTGGACAACTATGACCCGCCTTCTGCAAGGTAAGCAATACTGTATTCCAGTAATGGAACAGGTTCCATGGACACCAGTCTGTCCGGATGGGGAGCTGCACTAGAAGATCCACCAGTGCAAAGTCGATAGTCCAGCAGTGAGAAGAGACCCTCTGTCAACCTACTGAAGCTGTGGGCAATTTATCTAGCCCTACTACACTTCAAACCACAAATACTAGACGAACACGTTCTAATCAGAACAGACAGCATGTCGACCAATCTCACCAGGTGTTTCCATCCCGAAGTAACCAATGTGTTGCCATCACAGTAGCCAGGCATTCTGCTGTTTGCCTTCCAACCACTCCAGTTCTCCTGAAGCCAATCAGGAAGATAAGAGAACAAAAACAAACAAAGTAGAAATCATATTGGTAGCACCCTACTGCCCTCAGCTTTCACAGCTCTCTGCTCTTCAACAGCTGTCTACACTTCCACCACTGACTTCTCCAATATCTCTGGATATGCTCCAGTGATGCCAAGTTCCACATCCACACCTGGAATAGCTACATTTAACTGCATGGAGAGTGAGCAAGACTCTCTCGGTTAGGTTATTCTCCAAAAGTAACCAATATGCGACTGGCCTCTAGGAGACAGTCCACTAACAGGATATATAATGCATCATAAAAAGCCTTCACAGGAGATGCAAAAGAAAAAGGGGTTAATGTCATGAAACCCAAAACCAGATCCATTCTTTACTTACTACAGGTTGGTCATGCAAGCGGTCTCAGAGCCTCAGTCTTAAGATGTCTGGTCACAGTCTTAACAACAGTACTGCCACGGTACTAGAGTCTGAGTCTGTCCAGAACCTCACATATGTAGCTCCCTCTAATATGATACTCTGAAGGCTCCACCACAGGTTCACCAATTTCCAACTTGGAAAATGCATACAATTCTGTATACTGATATCGGCCACCCCTTTGAGAGCCTGTCAAGGAAATTCCTCTTATGTGCTTGAGGGCTTTGTTCCTCTCCGCAGTTACATCTGCAAGAAGAGTATCGCTACATAGCTTGAGCTATGTATCTTACACAAGGACAAAGTGTTCCTGAGAACAGATCCTACCTTCATACCAAAAGTGATCTCTCCCGCAGATCACTGGAATTATGTCTACTATCAGTTGACCAAATACTTTTCATCCCAAAGAAGAAATGTGGCATCATCTGGACATAAGACTTATTCTAAAAGCATTTTTTATAGAACAGAGCAAATCTGGAAAACAGCTTCCTTATTTATCTCTATATCCTCACCGAATAAGGATGTCTAAATTTGCCATTAGCAGTAACTTCAAGGCATGCATTATCAAAGCACACAAAATTCAAAAACTAGACATACCAGCTAGGATTACTACTCACTCAATATGAAGTGCTGCACCAGCGCAGCATTTGCCAGACATGCTACAGTTAAGAGATTTGCAAGGCAGCTACTTGGTCATCTGTATCTACCTTTGTTAAACACTATAAGCTGAACACTTACGACTCAGCTGATGCAGCGTTTGGCAGAAGAGTATTACAACATATTTTATGACCAGATGACAATGACCCACCCAGAAAATAGGGACACTGCTCTGGGAGGTTCCATCAAGATGTCCTCCGCCTCAGAGGAAGAATAGATCATTGGATACTCAGTGTGAAGGGTCCTTCTCCTCTGAGGAAAGGAGGACATCTTACCCCTCCCAAAGTCATTGTCTTTTAATTCTGCCTGACAAATTTACTTACTGTCCTGATGTTCCCCCTTCACATATTTGTTCCCACCTTTCTCCTTGTTATTCAATTCTAGAGTGCTGTATTCATAATTATGACGCTATAACTGCTTTCGGAGTTGCCAAAACTGAAAGAAAGGGTGACTCTCACTAGGAAGACAAGAAGTAGAAAACTTGTTCCTACCTCCCTGACCTTTCCTCAGAGGAGAAGGACCCCTCACGGTGAGTATCCAACGATCCATTCTCTTCTGCTGATGTGACTGTTGATCTCTGAAGGGGGTGGATGTATCTTTGTCTGGCATCTCAGCTTTGACCATTCTGCCTTCAGCGACTCTTCCAGAAGTTTAAACTCTTGACCAGGCCTGTGATCCTGATGGTATTGCTCTCAGCTTTACTGACACACTCGAACCCTCTCTTTGCGGCGTGTGTATCCAAGCTGCGCTATGAGTTGGAGCTATAAATTGTTTTTAAAAATATATAGAGCCAGTCTGGTGTAGTGGTTAGAGTGTCAGACTATGATCTGGGAGACACAGGTTCTAATCCCCATTCTGCCATAAAAGTTTGCTCGATGACCTTGATCAATCATGGACTTTCATAGGGTTGTTGTGAGGATAAAATGGAGGAGAATGATGTAAGCTGGTTTGGGTCCTTATTGGGAGAAAGGCAGAATATACATGATGTAAAATAAATAGTCTGTTGTAGTATATATGACTCAGTGCTGTCCTAAGCAAAATTACATCCTTCTAAACCCACTGAAGTCAATAAGTGTAGAAGGATGTAATTCTGCTTAGGATGTCACTGTATAAGATTTTCCCCTTCAGCCCTCTGTGTGTCAAAGGTTTTGACATTTCAGCTGTATAATGTCCTGTGTAGAAATAAGAAATACAGCTTGGTTTCCCCATAGGTCTCTGTGTTGTTCAGTAATAATTAGTGTTAGATCCTCAGTTTTATTTCCTCTTTGTTCCCTAGTTTAAAAATCTTTACATCTGAATTTCTTTGGCATCAATTGCTTGTAGATGGAGTCAAAACTAGTCTATTTTAATTGATGAATAGAACTAGACATAAGAATACTGCAAATTAATCACATCTAAGGCAAGAATAGAAGCTCACACTCACTTGTGTGGCTGCTCACACACATTTAAATTGAAGGAGGAAAGAGCCTATCAAAAGTACGTGAAAAATGGTGGATTTATGAAGGCAAAGGAATTGTGTAGCTTGACTGGACCTGCATGCCACCATGTGTCTGGAAATGGGAGGGGGGCTGGGGGTTGAAGACAAACAGTCTGTGAGGTTTTCTCCTGAATGATCTCATTTAATTGATTGATTCTATGAAGGTCATAAATGAACTCCTTGCTGAGTCAGGGTTGGAGGTCAGAGTGTAATGCCAGCTGCCTCGGCAGCCATAAAACAATAGTAGCTTCCTTCCTCATGTAAGGCATTCTGATGTAATGTTTTATTAGACTTTGGGTAACCTTTCTTTTTACATGCCTCAAGATTCTCTTCAATAGAAATTATACAGTGTCACTTATAATTAACTTCTCACTATCCGTTTGCACTTGAGCGTTTCTAAAAATCATTCATAAATGCTTTGTATTAACCACTTTAGCATCTTCTTTTCATTCATCTTCTGCTATATTTCCACTCAATCAATTTTCACTATTCTCAAGCTGTGAAAGAAGCAGGATATAGTATATGTAAAGCCCCCAAAAGACAGAAATTGGATTTGTCGTAGAATTCTTTATGTATTGGTGATAGGTGCAAGTACGCAGGTGAACTTTTAGGTAGAATGTGAATTAGAAAATGGATTACATGGTCTCCACCTTCAAACTTTCAATCCAGTTTCTTTATCCTGTAATAATGTTTAGCAAATTAGCAGGATGTACATGCCCTGTTTGGCTACTCTCTGAAACAGTGTGCTTGACTAGATGGACCACAGGTCATATCCAGCAGGCTGTACTAATGTTCTTAAATGTGAATCCAAATTAAATACATAGCTGATTGCCTTGATAGAGAGACTGTGTGTAAAATGATTGCTATTATTAGTCCAACTAGTTTCTTAAAAGTTTTAGGCAAGCCTTTCTACCAAGGATACAAAAAATACTTCTTTCTTTCTCTCTTTCTCAAAATATTTATACCCTATCTTACTCTTGATTTTCTTGATTTTGGACTATGGGGCCAGTTTAGTAGTCAACAGGGGAGAAAAGTGGGAACATCTTGCCAGCAGCATCTGAATAACCTCTGAGCTGAGTCTTGTTTCTCCTAGATTTGTAGGAAATTAGCCTGGGCATGAACAGAGGTGGGAGCTCAAGGACTCCTCTCCCTTAACTTATGGTATGCGGCCTGAAGCATTAAAGTTAGCAGGGCTGTTGGATCCAGGACTTTCTCAAATATTTTGGGTATTTTTGTTTATCTGTTTGGTTCCATTTGTTTATTTAAATTGTGTTTTATAAACTGCTTTGGATCCCCATTGGAGACAGAAGTGGAATAAAAATACCTAAATAAGAGTAGTGAAATGAATTTCATCAGAACTTTAAAATGGTCCACAAAGATGTCTTTAATCATACTCATCCAATGAAACTTGTTCCCCAAGAAGTTTGAAATGTATCGCCCTGACAGATACAATTTTAGAAGGCCAAAACTGTATATACTGTATTAAAATTGAATAAATATAAGGTAAAATGAACACAAATACACATACATGGAATCAAGTTGCATTCTGCACAGATACCCATTTGTTTAATGGGGGAGGGGGATCTACAAGTGCTGGGGTGCTCAGGGATGTCAGGATTTGAGCACTGGTGTGGAAACCTTTTGCTTAGTGTTTAGCTTAGCTCAATTTAAGTTGTCCTGATTTTTAAAAAACTACTTCTGCGGGCTTCTTTGTGGTGTGTAGGATACAAATCAATGTAAAAACATTTATCAACCATAGATGGTAAGCTCAATGAAAGCACAATAAAGAGCATTAAATAATTTTAATGCTCAAGGGCATTACAATTAATGAGGACTCCTTCCTGCTTGGAAGGACTCCAAAGACAAGGTGGCACAACTGAAGAAGTCCTGTCCCGGGTACACTGCAAGACGAAGGGTACACATACCAAGACAACTGAAAGTTCCCTTTAATTTTTTTATTTCCAAACACAATTCTTAAAATAAATTTAAATATATAATCTCAGTACAAGGTACAATTTTAAGACATTAAGAGCTTCTTTTGAATTGCAGAAAAAATTCAGAAGACTCTAAAATTATGAACTTCTTGTTCTGGTTCCATGGGACCATGAGAGCCAGCATGGTGTAGTGGCTAGTGTGTCAGACTAGGACCTAGAAGACCCAGCTTCATATCCCCACTCTGCATGGAAGCTTGGATCAGTGACACATTCTTAGACTAACCTACCTTGCAGGGTTTTTGTGAGGATTAATGGTGGAGAACCATGTGAGCAGCTTTGGGAGAAAGGTGGTATAAATGATGTAAAATAATAAATATTTTTTTAAAATGAAAAAGTGGCTGTTACTAATTAAATAGATGCTTGCTGCCAGAATAATGAATATGATAACTTGAAAAGTCTGTAGATTGGCCAGTGTGTGCAAACTAGCCCAGAGTTCATTCAGTGCCCTTTTGTCTTCATTCAGAGGCTTGTGAATAGGTTAAGATTTGATTTATAGAGATTTCCTTCTCCTTCATGAATTTGAATGCTTCCCTTTGTAACTAGTACACAATAAAGAAGCAAACGTCGGATATAGCTAAATCCTAAAGTGCGTAACCACCAACTGAGGGAATAAAGTACAGTGAAAGTATAGTAAAGATAATTATTATGAATATAGTCACTATTTATAAAGTGCAATAGTAAAAAAGTGCTAGGACATATTAAATATAATAAATACAATAAATATGCAATCTCAAAAGTTTTACAGTCAACATCCAGAATGAATCACATACAAAAATATTTTTCAAACTGCCAAAACGTCCTATTGCCCCCCCCCAGTTGAAATAAAGAGGCAGACACAAGGCTTGGGTAAAAAGGGGCCACTTTTATTAATGGCAACAACTTGAACTTCAACCCATGAAACCTGGCAAGGGTCCTAAAGCAGTACAGGTCAAGCCCTGGGGTCACTGCCCTGGACCCCGCCTTGACTTGTCTGGGCGAGACCCGCTGCCCCGGGTGCGAGCCATCCAACTGCATGGCTTGGATCCGGCCGGCCTGGTGGATGGTTTCCCCCTTAAAGCTCCACGCACCCCCACCGCAGAGCATGAGGGCAGGACTTTTCCAGGGGCTCCCACCAGGCAGCCTGCCCTCTCAACTGGCCGCCGCAAAGCATGCCAGCCGATCCTGACAGGCCCCCAATATCCCCACCAATGAGGATGTGCCAAGGGTGCTCACCATCCCGCTAGCATCCCCCCAACTAAATCCTGCCAATGCTAAGGCCGAGCCTCTGCTCAGGCCTTCGTGCCTCACAGGTGACTTACAGAGAGTCGCAGCCAGAGTCGCTGCCATGAAAGGGGTCCTGGGACCCTGAAACGGAATTCTGAAACCAAACTTAAACCTGTAAAACAGGAACACAGCGTCCTCACACTTGAGATAAATATCCAAGAGGAACTTAATTTCCCTCAGTTTTATTGGGCTGGGACCCTTTTCCAGCCTGATACTGGGCATTACCTCCGGCCCCACCACCACGCTTGTTCCAACCTCCTTTATATTGCCTAGGGCAGTATTGAAAGGAGTGGGAACCACCACAGGTTGGGCATTCATGTCGGTATTTGCACGGTTTCCGCGTGCATGTTCCCTGATTCGCAAACTCCCAGCACAACAGCCGTGCTTGAACCGGCTGACCTGCGAACCTGCGGGTACTGGGAGCATTGGATGACCGCTGCACTAAATGGCCGCTATCCGAGCAGTCAGTGAATTAGCCTTAGCAGGGGCCATCACCTGCAGCCACAACTGCTGCAGGAACTTGTCCTGCGGCAAATCGGGGTTCATTGCCGCTCGCATCCGAAACTCTTCGTCGTACTGCATCCAAGCAGCACTGACGAAGCCAGTGTACCCCTTGTATATAATATCGAGGTACTGGAAAAGGGCTGCAGCCCTCCATGGCTGAGCCTGAACAATGACACCTGTGTAGATCAGGAACCCAGGGAGCCAATTGGCCCAGGTCCGATCCACCCGGCGATGTTTCATCCGCTCCTTATCCCTATCATCTAACTCCTCCTTGTCTTTCTTCTCCAATTCCCTGTAGAGAAGGGAGAAGACGTTGACAAACTCGCCCCGCAAAATCTTGTCCCTAGTACCCTGAGTAAGATGGTCACCCAAGGGGAGGGCAGTGTCTCCAAACGGAAGCGCCCGGTAAGGCACCAGACCATAGAGGGTCATAGTAAAAGTAGAACCCACTGGGGGAGCATAGCTGGGCCAAGAAGTAGATGTGCCAGGCAGTGACTGAGCCTCGAAACCCTGCCAGCCGGGCATGAACTGCCCTTCAAAACCCTGCTTGCCAGGCTGCCCAACTGCGCCTGGGATGCGCATTGCACCATGACCAGACTGCTCATATGGACCCCCAAACACCTGATTGCCCCACATTGGACCCGCCCCAAACTCAACCTGACTAAGTGCAGGGCCTAGCCGCACGCCCTGAGAGGCCATCAGACTCGACATTTGGGCAGGGTCCTGTGTCCGGGGTCCCCAAGGCCATCCATCACCCTGATGTGTGAGTGCAGACTTAACAACCCACACCGGGTCCACCGCCACCGCTACAGGTTCCGAGTCAGCCATCCAGCCAGGATCAGCGCTTGAAGCCTCAATGCCCGACGCGGCCTCCTTGTTTTGGGTCTCTGCAGAGCCAGTCTCTGCAACGCCTGCAGAAACAGAAGGCCCTTCAAGGGTAGAAAGTCGCTTGAGTACCTCAGATTGAAAAGCAGCTGCTGAGGACTGCCTAACCGGCCGACTAGGCTTTGTCATGCCACTCGCCCCCACGCCCCATGATTGTTCTAGTGCTGCAATATGGCTCAGGATGGCCTGGCGACTAGAGCTCTCCTCCTCATCAGAGGATGACAAGGCGGGGGGGGCGGGCCTTTGGGCAGGGGCCTTTTGGCTGGTTGCTTCCCTTTTGAAGTACCAGACCCCTTTTTTGGTGGCATGGTTATCTAACTAATCTCTACTATTAATTAATAAGAAACTTTGCGAGAGCTTGGACTGCAGCACTGTGGATTGACCCTCTGTGCAGCTTTCCACTGTGCAGCTTTCCACTGACTGTCTGCAGCCAGTGAAACCAAATGGCTGCAAATTTCTGCCCGGCAACGGAGCCAATGAAATTAAAATGGTTGCCAATCTCTTCCCAGCGACAGGGGCAATGAACTGCCCCCTATGGGCAAACCTACTCCAGCACAGGACGCCAGAAATCTCCCCTGCAACAAGGGGGAAATGGCCCACAGGAAATTGCACCACTGCCAAATAGATAAAGAAAAGGGGGGAGGGGGCGGAGAGCTGGGGGGGAAAGATTTTTTTTTTTAAAAAATGCCGAATAGATTAACAAGGGGGGGGCAGAAAGCTGAAATACCCCCAAGCCCGAAATATACACACCAACCCCCTAGTGAAGAGAGGCACCTACGGCCCTGAACCGGGCCACTGACTAGGAGCCCAGTGCAATGACAGGCCCTCAACCAGTGAAAAGACTGCTCATCCCCCTATCTGGTGAACCACCTCAACCCAGCAATTGGCACCAGCAACGCAAGGGACGGAGCTGGTGCTCCCAGCTCCGTTTCCCCAGCGCCACAGCCTCCCGCAACCCCTGGCGTTGATGGCCCGCTGGGGCGAAGGATGCCCGGCTGTCAGCGCCACCAGCGGCCTGGCGTGTCTCCACTGGGGCGAAGGATGGCTGGCTGTCAGCGCCACCAGCGGCCCGGCGCATCTTGGCGCGGCCGTACGCCGCTCCGTACGGCCCAGCCGCTCCCACTGCCCAGAGCCGTGCAAGAAGACGTGGCTGCACGGAGGCCCACTCAGTGCCGATCAACTATCGGCTAGATTGGGAGCCACGGCTGCACTCAGCGCAGCTCTGCGCCGCTCCGCTCGTGCACTCGGCCTGCGGCCCGTCAGAAGAGGGAAAAAACCTTCCGAGGCTGCTGATCATCTGTCTTTGTATGTAAATAATGATGTATTATGTAAGGAATGAAGCCAGCATTTATTATGACATTTTTACAGACATCTGGCATATTGAGTCTACTGTTCTTTATGTAGAAAAAGGCAAGAAATTCTGACTTACCTCTGTCTTGCCTCATCTTTAGCAATAAAATACATATCTACTAAAGTCTTCTTGAAATCATATTTCACAATTCAGAATAATATTTTGAATGGGACAGATAAAACAAAATGCTTATGAATCTGCAAATACTTTGTGTGTATTTGCCAATACTTACTAAGTATTTATTTATTTAGAAATTTAGATGCCCACCTCTCTAGATAATCTGTTTGAGATGGTTAATAATTAAGTTCTAATAGAAAGGTATTCATGGTACTTTTTCTGGTATTTATATGTGCATAGTTTTGTAAGTAACAGTTTTAAATAAATTGTACTTAAAATTGGGATAGTGTTTTCTCATCAGAAACTGTAAACTTGAAGTGTTTGAATACTCTGTCAACACCACATACACATGTTCATATCTTTCTGGTTTACATTTACTTGGGCTAATAACCTTACTTGGATTTTGTATTCAAAATCACGATCATAGATTAACATTCTTGATTAATCCAAAAGCATGTATTCAAAGCATGGAACAGAGCACTGTTTTACCATGCTTACCAGGGATAGCCCAGGTGAGCCTGCTCTTGTCAGATCTCAGGGTCAGCTAAGCAGGGTCAGCCTTGGTTAGTAATTGGATGGGAGACTTCCAGGGAAGACCGGGGCTGCAGAGACAGGCAATGGCAAACCACCTCTGTTAGTCTCTTGCCATTAAATCCCCACTGGGTTTTTTTTTTTTTGCCATGTCAGCTGTGACTTGAGGGCACTCTCCACCACCAACTATCTTGTTATATTCACAGTCAGAATGGTTCTAGGAATTTAAAGGGACAACTAGTACTAAGTAATACTGAGTATTTCACCCAATATTTCCACTGTTGCAGATCCTTCACATATGTAGGCCTATAGTCCTTTGAAATAAGCAAATATAGGTTTGCCTTAAGCACAGAATCTGAATTGCAAATCCTTATTAAGAGGGAAAGCATGTCTTTGATGGGCTAAATGGACTGGAAAGTGAGGTTTTCCTGTCTTAAATTTTTATTCTGAGTGCACGTTTATTCAAATTAATTTTCTTTGAACTACATGGCTGGTACCTATGGAACACTTGTCTATTATAGTCCATGATGTTCAGATGCTGTTTAGAAGTTAACGAGCATGTCAGCACATTGGCATGAGAAATAGCTGATTGCATTCAGCACTTTGGGTGTCTGACAGATCCAAGTATCTTAAGCTTAACTGATAGTGGATACTTGACATAAACACTTATATAAAAATAATGCTTGGAGTCTGAAAGGCTTCCAAGTGATGCTACTTTCTTTCCAAAGACAATGCAAGAAATGGTAACTATAATAAAAATTCTGAGGTGCATTTTTATCAATAGTGCTTGAAGTTTTAAATTTTTCTCAGTAGCTATTACGATTGCTCATAACTGTGCTTCATATTTCATCTAACTTTAAGCTGTTGAATGTTGTTTGTACAATCCAGAGGAAAAACCTTATTGAAATTTGGAAAAAATTATAGTTAGGCTGAATAACTTCATTTGCAGAGGAAACAGGGAATCTCATTCAAAGCCAAATATAAAAAGGGGGGAAGCTATAATAAAATAGCTTGTAAACTGATTAAAGGTGGTTCTCTATTCTAGAGGCTACACAAGATTCCTACAGGAACTCCTGCTAAATGTTAGGAAAGGATAGCTGTTTTAAAGGTTTATCGGATAAAGGTAATGGAATTGACTATCTAGCAGGAAATCAGATTTGAGAATTTCAGTCAACTATGAACCAGAGTGTTGACTAATAAGTCATGGCTTGCTAAGCCTTGTCATTACTTAATACGTTGTTGTTTAACAACTTGAGGACTTACAGGAGACCTCTGTTTACATTGCCATCTCTACCCATTTGATTTCATTGTTTTCAGGCTCTGCTATACATCCAGCTCAGATGTGCCTGTACTGCAGGTTTGAATCAGACTGAAAATCTGTTCAGACTGTGCTTATGATCTTCTAGTAATGCAAGTTCCATACATCTAATAAATGAAATGAAATAAAAATGAATGCCCTGCAGACTCAGAGCTATGAAGTGGGTGGGTATCATGAAGTTGGGGGAGGTATTGTTCAACAGTAGAAATGCAAGAACTGCTTCATATATATACAGCAGCTGCATAAAGGGCACTGTAGCAGCTACATGTTGAGGCTATAAAATATGATACTGCTCACAATAGTGTGAAGAATCTCCACATGTGCTGTTGTGAACAAAATATGTCATTTGTGTAGAGATTCTCTTGTAAGTGCCACATGGCAAGTGGCTTACAAGCCCTTAGTAGAATTCCTGGACTACCAAAGTATTTTTCAACATCCTGTGTGTAAGTTGTAAGATATAAAGTGGATCTGTTTCAAATACTGTCCAGAAATAGTTGTGTGTTACTTGATTCTCTAGGTGTCTGCACCTTTTTATAAAAAAGAAAGAGACCTATGTTAAAAAAATATGAACTATTTTTAGTATCTGAATTTGTGCTTGGAACCATTTAAAGGGAAATTTTGACTTTTGTGGTTGCACCAAAACCATAACTACTTTTCAGACTTACAGGAAATTTAAAATGGAGATTGGATGTTTTAGGGCAATAAGTAATCTAAGGAAATTCATTCACTTTTATATATCCACTGCATTCAAACGTGCTCTTTCTGGACTGGAGCAGTAGAAAACCGTGATTACGGTTGAAAAATTTTGTTTGGTTTGAGAAAAGGATTTTTCACTATCATTCTCTCAAATTAAGACAACTGGTTGGTTAAGGAAGATTTCTGCATGTGCAACAGTCCTTGTATAAGTGAAAGTGTTAAAATTAGTCCTTGTGTTTAATGTTTTCTGAAAAGACATGAGCCTAGTTTGTTGCTCTACAGGGTATAAAAAAGTTTTTGGAAAACATGCCTTATATCTGTTTTGATATGTGATAGTTTAGTCCTGAAACATCTTAAAAAAGTGGGGATAGATAAGACTTGGCCCTAGGTAAAGAAAGGGAGTGCTCTTATCTTTGCATCCACTTATACTCTGCTGCCTGTCCCTAGTGTAGGAGTATGGCACTGGATACTAGGGAAAGAAGCAGAAGTGGATGCTAATAGCTCAGTTTTAAGCACTCTATAGCATGAAAAGTGTTATCAAATCTATTGTTGCGGCAGGAAGCATAGCCAAATGAAAAGATTTTGCATAATTGCTTTGAAAGGTTGTATGGTTGAGAGGATGAGCTCTGCTTTTGTCATATTAGAAAGCTGAGTTCTATTTTTAGTTCTGCCTGAAATGATCCAGAGTTATTTTTTCATTATTTGAACTCTGTATGTGTTTTCACAGAAGCATTGTAAAGTAGATGGAGAAAAAATCATGGACTGCTAAATAAGGATTACTGTATGGTGTAGAAACAATGGGCTTAGCTCCCAAACTAGTGATCTAAGAGGAGTGAAAGGTGAAATCCCTGCTTGTGTTTCTGACTGTTTATTCCCTTTCTATTTTTCCATCTTGATAGTCCCAGCATGTGTACTTTACAGGCTCCAAAGAAATGGAGAACATGCCCAAGGTCTCCAGGCAAGCTTCCATGGTAGAGTGGAGATTCAAACCCAAATCTCCCAGATCCTAATCTTTCTAACCACTACAATAAATTGAATTTACAGCTATAGTTGTGAAAGCCTGGGGGGGAAATGGGAGAATACATTTTTTCCTTATTTTCTCCTGAGATCTAAAATGGAAAAATCAGAAATTTAGGGGAAAATCAACATGCATACTGATGAAATACTTTGAGAATCTGTGAAATATTTTAGTGTTTTAAAGCATTCTATTACTAGTTCACAAAGCTGCAAATATTTTGCATCCAAGATTAGAAGGCAAAAGCTTTGCTATTGTGTTTGAATGGATTGCTTAAAAGAAAAAAAAACATACACGGAGAGAGAACCTCAAAAACCTATCAAAGGAGATTTTGCGGGGAGTACTAACATACATACAGTATTTGTGTGTGTGTGTGTGTGTGTGTGTGTGTGTGTTTTCTAAGAGTTTTAGTTTACACAGAATATTTGTTTCTGAGCCTTTCAGTTTTGAAATTTAATGCAGTTCTTTATTATGATTGGACTTGAGTTACATTATTATTTTCAGAGATATATTGGACTGAATCCTACAATGTCCTTCTGTTAAGTGAGAAAGTGTCCTCCAACAAACCAAACTCCTCAGCTGGTAGAAGGGAGTAGTAGCTTCTGATCCATTATTTACTGTGATAGAACAGCATATATGTCTAATAAACAAGAATTCCTCATTTTGTCTGTTGAATTATTATATCATTTGTTAGGCATGGATGTAATATTGGACTTTTCAGAAGCATTATAATTTATTGCTGTTGTATATTCTTTCTCTAGAACAAGAGTTTATTTCTGCATGAGAATACTAAAGTTTATATACTGTTCCCAGGTTATATAACCATTCTTCTGCTGTGCTGATGGTTTTTATTTTTCATCTGTAACATTTTTTACTGTTTTCCCAATTAGCAACAACTAAGACCCGCTTGTAACCCGATACCAGGCATGTTTGCTCAGAAGTAAACCAGGGTTGTGAGGTCTGGGTTGGGAAATTCCTATTCCCTGTGAGACTTGGATTTCCCCTTGTGGATTCTTCCAGCTGGGATGTGTCTGCCGCATTGGAGCTCTCACCTTGGTTGGATTTGCACCTGAAAAGGAATGAAAAAAGACTTTCATACTCTTAAAAGATTTTCTTATGGACAAAATTAATGATAGACTTACCTCTTGACTCCAAGTCTCCACTTTGATGAAATAAGTACTTAGAGTCTGGGGGCGGAACTACAAGTGACAAAAGGCACAGGTTGGACACTTGTCAGCTTCCCTCAAATTTTGATGGGAAATGTAGGCAGCTTGGCGGAATGTTGTACAAGTGACAGTTGAAAAGTCCATTGGACAGCAGCCAGAGAGCCAAGCTACAAGACTAGGATGCCTACATTTCCCACCAAAACTTGAGGAAAGCTGACAAGTGTCCAACCTGTGCCTTTTGTCACTTGTAGTTCCGCTCTGGGAGTAGAAGTATACTTCCTGGCAACAGGATTTGAGAAGTGACTTGGTATATTTATGGGTATTGGATGTGGACTTTGTATTTATTCTTGTCTATTTATTGTTATTTATTACTGATTGAGCACCTTGCACTTTATATACATGAAATATAACTTTCTAAAATTACAACTTTGTTGCACAGTGCACTTTAAGGTCTGTGGATTGTTATCACGGCAGGTCCTTGTTCTTTTCTTGGTTCTATACTCCGTGGTGCCCTTCTTTCGCTCTCACCACCTGGAGGCTGGCAACTCTGAAGTAAACCATGTTGGTTTCATTGGGGCTTCCTCTCAGATAAGCATGCATGGGTAACTTAACATATTTGCAGCTTTTCTTTAGCCCTGAGTATATTTGTAATTATTGTTAACATGCAAATGAATGTATGATGTTAATAGTATAGTTAGGATTTTATTAGAATGTACTCCATATATTTAAGTATCTCCTCAAGTTTTTCTGAGTGTATTTCTCTGATCGTATACACACAGCCTTGAAGGGCTGAGTGTATGTGCTTAGCCCTTGGCAGAATTCTTCATGGTTTCAACATTTCCAGAGATTTTAAATTTCATGCTTAGGCTGGCTGTAAAAACAAATTACAAATATGAGCAAGTGGAGAAAAATTCTTTGGGAATATGGAAAGTAAAGCTTTTGACAAGGATCCTCATGATGTTCTGCTGAGTAAACTGGTGGACTGTGGACTGGACTCTAGGATGGTTAGATGGCTAGGGAACTGGCTGAATAACTGACCCAAAGTGTTGTTGTCATGGCATCACATCTGATTGGAGGGAGGTGTTCAGTGGAGTGCCGCAGGGCTCAGTCCTGGGCCCAGTGCTTTTCAATGATTTTATAAATGACCTGGATGAAGGTGCGAAGGAATTCCTCGTTAAATTAGCAGATGACACCAAACTGGGAGTAGCAAACACCTTTGAAGACAGAGATAGAATTTAACGAGATCTCAACACACTGTAAAAGTGGGCAGATTTAAATAAGATGCAATTTAATATGGATAAGTGCCAGGTTCTCCAGCTGGGTAACCAAAATGCAAAGCATGCATACTGGATGAGGGATACATTTCTGAGTAGCAATGTGTGTGAGCAAGACCTTGAGATATGGGTGAATAGGAAGTTAAATATGAGAAGTCAGTGTGAAGCAGCAGCAAAAAAGATGAACACAATCTTGGGGTGTATTAACAAAGGCATAAGATCCAAATCACAGGATGCCATTGTCCCACTATATCGCATTGGTCAGGCTCTACCTGGAATATTGTGTGCAGTTCTGGAGGCCTCACTTCAAAAAGGATGTGGACAAATTGGAACGGGTGCAGAGCAGAACAACCACGATGGTCAGGGGCCTGGAGACCAAGCCCTACGAGGAAAGACTGAGGGACCTGGGAATGTTCAGTTTGGCGGAGGTTGAGGGGAGACATGATTACTCTCATTAAGTATTTAAAAGGCTGTCACTCAAAGGAGGGAAGTTCCTGTTGGCAGCAGAGGATAGGACTCGAAACAATGGGTTTAAACTACAGGAGGGACGGTACCTGCTGGACATAAAACTTCATCTTACGAGTAGTTCAGCAGTGGAATTGGCAGCCTAGGGATGTGATGGATCCCCCTCATTGGCAGTCTTCAAAGAGCGGCTAGATAAATAGTTGTCGGGGGTGATTTAGGCTGTTCCTACATTGAGCAGGTAGTTGGCCTAAATGGTCTGTGAGGCCCCTTCCAACTCTATGATTATATGAAAACAATCTCCAGGAAGTTTCTTAGAAAAGCCCATGAGCCATTACTTTTGACTGGCTCTACCAGGATTGTTTGAATTCTGTGACTCAGAATATATCTTGCCTTTGTTTAAAATGCAACCAATTACGCATTTACTTAATCAGTTTCCTGATGCAAGAATTTTCATCCGTTTGGTTTTAATGAGTAACTGTGTTGAAGCAGAACCTTTTAGCAGACAGGGCCATTTTAGCTGCACCCTTCCATGTATGTTTCTTTCAGAAGACTGGGGATTCTGTCAAGGTGTACACTGAGAAAAAGGAAGGCTGTAAGGTAAGGAAAAAATCTTGCTGACAAAAATTTCTATCCCTTGTTTTATAAAATCACTGATGGTTAATAGATTGAATAACAACTTCAGTTTCCTGTGTGTACTTAATACATTTCAGAACGGCAAAATTAGTAAAAGAAATGAGTCAGTTATTGGAAGAAAGAGGTATTTAATGGAATTTGTATACTGTGTGTTAGTTAATAATCAGTTGTAAAATAACTGAGCTCTATAAAGAGTTTACGTTCCATCCATCCATCCATTCATGCACGCTACTAGCCCTACAGATGGGCTGCTCTGGGCACCTGAGGTACAGAAAATTCATGATCTGTAGCAAGCCCTATTTTCTCAGGTCAAAATGCAGCATTCTGGCCATGTACAAATAACTACTGGCCACAAGAATAGAGAAACATCATGTGTTTTAGTTTTAGGGAAGATTGCCATTCATCATCTGTTAATGTCAAAGGTATGAATTTGAGCAAAAACAGAAACAAATTTAATTTTTAATTATGTGGATATATAGGTTACATTTTATGTAAAACATTTATATTCTGTTTTATTGCTTTAGATTCAAGGAAACTGAAAAAGCAGTAACAAACAGACACAATAATATAACAGCCCATTAACTATATAAAGCTATAGACAAGATAAAAACAAAGCCTAAGTAATAACCGAATGATCTCTGAAGCAAACCATTTTGCATGCCTTCCTGAATGCAGAAGGTGTAAGTGCCCTGCACTCCCACTATGCTAAGCTGTTCCAAAGGACTGGATCTGCCATAAGAAAAGTCGACAACCTGTGTGTTTCCAGACAGAGAGCCCTAAAACAGGGCACCCCTAGGACATCTTAGTACAGCTGGGGCTTGATGATTCCTCAGAGGAGGAGCAGCTGGAACAGCCAAGGCTTGCTGACAGCCTTGCTCCTCCTGAGGAGGAGCAGCTTGTCTCCCATCAGCCGACCACAGCTGAACTGTCAGATGCTGAATCTCAGCCAGAAGCTCCCCTTCCCCACTCAGAGCCATCAGCCCAGATACAGCCAGCTTCCTTATCCCCTCCAACATCTCCAGACCCCCAAGAGCAACGAGAGCAACGTCGACGCAGCAGGCACAGAAGAGACTTACAGACCTGACGTCAATCAGCACGCCTCCAAGCTCTGAACAGGCCAGCCTTCTCAGAGGAAGGAGGGGCTTCAGAGGAGGAGACTTGAAGCAGCTGTGCTAGCTGACATAACGCTCCCAGAGCATAAGAGCATGAGGGAGGGGCCCTTTCAGCGTGGCTTCAACGAGTTCTCTGAACTGCTACTGTGTTGCCTGCGCTTGCTCCTTGGAACTATTTCTCTGATCTCCGACCCTACCTGTCTTTGACTACTCCCTTGATTTTATTTATTTAATTAGATTTATAGCCTGTTCACCCCGCAAACGGGCTCAGAGCAGATAACAACCACAGTGAAACCTGGATCACAAAATTAGCGAAACAGTGCAACAATATGGTGTATGCAGAAAATAAAGCAATGAAAACGACTAACAGGAATTTTGTTGCAACATTTTGTGTCAATGGAAGCTCAAGATGTCTTCAAAGGCACATACAGCACATTGTAGTAATTTAATCTGGATGTTTCAGTAGCATGGATCAGTGTGGCTAGGACTGCAGAGTCTAAGTAAGGAGCCAGCTAATGAGCTATATGTAGTTCTTTAAAATATTATTGGCTTTTATTTCATTCACAAGGCTGACTCCAAGAGCACCCTGAAGCTCAACTTGATCTATTGAAGAGCATTTACCAGTATCGAAGACTGGTAAATCATACCAGCCAAACACTCTGCCTTCCCAGCTTGCATCACCCTCGTCTTATCTCGATTATATGTCAGTTTGTTCACTCTCAGCCACTTGACCACATTCTCAGGACTTTAGCTCAAGTCCTTCATAAGTTCCTTCCAGATGCTTAATGAAATATAAATATTATCTGCATATTGGTGATAACCCACTTTGAAGCTCTGAGTAATCTTTGCCAGAGATTAAACATGATAAAATCGACCCTTGAGGCTCTCCACACATATGGTTCCAGGAAGTTTTCTGCCTCTCTGTTACCGTAAAGGGTGGGTCTCCTTGTGAGTTGCCCGAATTAGCATACAGGGAGACGCTGCGAGAGTAACTGCGAGATCTTCCACCAATGTATACCATGATTGTTCCCTTAGAGAACTCTCAAATAAACAGACAGATGTTCTAGCAGGAAAGGTTTCTATATTAACAAAGAAATAAAAGACAAACATACAGAAAACACACACCGCATACACACAAGGCTAACTACGAAACCAGGACATGGGAAAGCAGTTTGAGGGAGGGCTATAGTTACTAGTCTTGAAGAGGAAGGTTCCATGGAGGCAGCAGCAGAGACAATCAGCACTTCATGGAGAGAAGAGGAGAGGGCTCAGACATATCTGATGGTGCATTCATAGGTTCAGAACACACACACACTGCTATGGCTGATGGCAGTCCAGTTACAGTGTAAAACATATCCTAGGGTAAAACTGATGTTTCAGCTCTAAAATAATAGCTTAATGGTTGTCTCTGGAGATGAGACAATAAATTGGGAAAGGTGTGACATGACTGTTGGGGTTGTACTATAGGTAAAAATATGGGGTTTTTATCTGGTAACTATCAGGTAGGGAGGCTATCAGATTTGCTGAATAGCCCTTGACTAGGTAAGTAGTGGAAGAAAGTGTTGATGGGATTAGACAGGGAGATGAGTCAGGAAGCCTTCTGCTGCTCTCCAGGCTGTGGGGGCAGCAAGTCAATCAGCCCATTTGTGACTCACATTCTAGTAACTTTCCAGTTTCCAGGTAGGAGGCTGACATCTATTCTGCCAGACTGGGCAGTGTTTTGGTGCTTATGGCACATTGAGGAAGGGGTTTATGATATTTTGTATCCATAAACTGCCCTTCTAACGTGAGTGTAGGGTCTGACTGCTAACATCTCCTATGGAAATTCCATTTCCTGCCATCAAGAAAAGAATGAAACCAACAGAGGTTTCCCAAATATTGATTGTAGACAATCCACTAAGACATTGTGATTGACAATATCAAATGCTGTTGAAAGTATCAGTAGTTATAGATTCCTCTTATTCAGTTATAGCCATATATCATCAACCATACGGGAAGACACCGTCTCTTCCCATATACTCCCTGGAAGGTGCTGAGATCAGCCGGTAAGCACCTACTTGTGGTCCCTGGCCCCAGGGAAGCTTGATTGGCCTCAACCAGGGCCAGGGCCTTTTCGGTCCTGGCCCTGACCTGGTAGAATTCTCTGTCTGAGGACACCCGGGCCCGCCAATATCTTGTCTCCTTCAGGCAGGCCTGTAAGACGGAGATGTTCCACCAGGCGTATGGTTGAGGCCATCAGGGTTTCCACCAAATGAGCTTCTCTCCCGGTCTCCTCTATGTCTGTAGGGGGTATTGACCATCTACCCCCTTTATATGAGCGACCACACATGGTTAAGGTGCCTCCACCGCTGTCAGATGTTATATGGTTTTTATACAGTGAGCAGGTGTTTTATTAGAAAGCTGTGTTAATTTATTATGATTTTATCTTGTATATTTTGTTCTGTTGTAACCAGCCCTGAGCCCACTTGTGGGGAGGGTGGGATATAAATATAATAAATAATAAAAAATAATAATAACCAAACCCAACAGTGCTGTTTCAACCCTGAATCTGAGTCTGAAGCCACATTGAAATTGGCCAAAGGTAGATGTTTCATCAAGAAATGCCTGTAGTTGCTCTGTCAGAACTTGTCCCATCACCTTGTCCCAATGAAGAAAGTGGTCACCAGCAGTTTAAGAGTTAGGACTGAGGCTGTAGGAGTGACTGAGATGCATGTTGGTCCTTAACTTTTACAGGACCTGTAAGAGAAAAATGGAAACATTAAAAGCAAATCTGTGAGGAGGCAGTCAGCTGACTCAAGTGCCTGTCACTGATTGATGGAACTTGTGTTTAGTTGCTCAGAACAAAGCAATTAGTAGAAAGTCCAGGGCAAGGATTTAGGCATCTGTTTGAAAAAGAAATGGGGAAAAGACTGGCTGAAAAATAAAGATTGATGGAAAGGGCAAGGGGCCACCTGGAACTGAGAGACAATGGGGCAAATCAGAGCATCAGCTTTAAAGATATTTAAGTCTAAAATGAAGAGCAGACAAAGTTGTATGAAGGAGAATAGATTGTTAGGGATACTGGCAGAAAATTGGAAGGAAAATGTAGAAAAGTAGGAATTTAAAGGAACAATGGGTGGTGGAAAGCTTTGGGCTAGGATAGTAGGAAACTATCCTAGCCCAAAAGTATGCATGGGGCCTAGGTAGGGGCTATTGCTAGGGAAGAAGCAGGCAGTACATGTGTGGAAAGGGCAGACAAGTTGCAACTTAAAACAACCCAAGCAAGGGGCGTTCAAGGCAAGTGAGAGCATAGGTGGTTTGCTATTGCCTTCCTTTGTAGAGTCTTCCTTCATCATCTTCTATCCAAGTACTGACCCTGCTTGGCTTCCAAGATCTATTGAGATCAGGTTATACTATACTACCTTTGCTCCCAAACAGGCAATGGAACTATGGTATATGGCACTACTGTGTCAAGAATCTAGATTATTTCAGATTTTACTTTAAAAGTATTAGCACTAGCTGATTGATTGAAGATACTTTAATGGTCTTTGGCCCTTCTGACTCTGATAATGTGTATGGCTCTTTAACAGTGCAATCCTAAGAAGAGTTACCCAAGTCTAAGCCCATTGAAATCAATGGGCTTAAACTGGAGTAACTCTTCTTAGGATTGCACTGTAGGTCCTTCACTGTCTTTAGGGGTTCACCTACAGAACCCCTTTGGTGTCATTCTTCTTTGACCCAAAGCACAAAGTGGAGGTAGAAGACTAGGATGACAATTTATTTTTTGTAATGGTAAATGTAGCTCTGTGCTCAGTATAGAATATGGAACAGAACTGGTTAGCAGGACATAAATGCAGCAGCTGGCTGCATTGATGGACGGTACTAATTCTGATAACATCACATTGGATGTTTTGTATGGGTAAGCGTTTTGTGTAGGAAAAGCATATACGGTTAATCATTGTGGCTTCTGTGCAGGCACACATTGGGACTGCACATACACAGGCCAGCCATAGAGAAGATTTCCAGAGCTTTCTAGAAGTTTAGGAGCGCTCCTCCTCCCTTTGGCACTTTCTCGCCAAACACATCGCTGGCATGCTCGTTTCTCTCTGGCTGCAGAGTGCATTTAGGGCAGCAAGGGGAGCATGCTGGCAGCGGTAAGAGGAAGCCGAATGCACCGGTGGTGATCAGAGGAAGCCATGTGTGCTGGCAACATTTTTTTCCTAAGGCTTCAGCTGCCTACCACCCGAAATAACAGCCCATCCATTCCCTTGGTTGTATCAGTTCTGAGGGGAGACACCTGGAGGTGTAATTTAAGGAAGGCTTGGGATCTGCGGTTGAGAGGCTTTTTCTCAAGGCTTTTGGAAATGTGCCTGCCTGACTCAAGGAATCCTTCCTCTTTCCAGACTGTCCTTTGTTCTGAAGTGCAGTCTTTGGAGGAAGGAGTTAATACAGCTAACACAGTGAAATATCAGTCTGGAATATAGATGGGCACGAAACGAACCATGGAACAAAATTCCGTATGGAACAGCTGGTTCGTTTGCAGCGAAACACGCGTCCCATGGGGCCACGTTTTTATGGAACAAATGAATTTTTCCAGCTATTCCATGGCCGGTTCAGAGTTTCACAGATCCTGCATATCGGCTGAACCCAGCGCGAGGTCTGTGAAACTGACAGCCCCTTTCTCCTGCTGCCCAGGCTGTCAGTTTTACAGACCCCGCACTGGTTCCGGCAATGGGCTGGAACTGGTGCGGGGTCTGTGAAACTGATAGCCCCATTCTCTTGCTGCCCAGGCAGCAGAAGAAAGGGGCTGTCTGTTTCAAATGCCCCACACCGGCTTCAGCAGCTGGGAAAAGGTTGGAAGTTCATGGTTTGTGGCATGCTACGAACCATGAATCACGTGGTTTGTTGGGGTTTTATGGTTCATGCCCATATCTAGTCTGGAACCATCAGTGTAATGATTGGGGGTCCTCAGCCTCTTCTGTTTTAACAAACTGGCACCCCATAGCCTAAGGCAGTTTTTTCCTACAGGGAATGCTACTAGCTCTCCCAAGTTCCTTACTCCTCCACTTGAAGCCAGTTGGGTGACCTTGGGCTAGTCACAGTTCTCTGGAGCTCTCTCAGCCCCACCCACCTCACAAGGTGTTTTGTTGTGGGAATAATAGTGACATACTTCGTAAACTGTTCTGAGTGGGCATTAAGTTGTCCTGAAGGGTGGTATATAAATTGAATGTTGTTGTTGTTGTTGTTGTTGTTGTTGTTGTTAAATAGATCAGATGTTGTTGTTAAATAGATCAGACGGAGAAGCCTATTTTAGACCCAGGTCATCTGTTTTTGTGTATTGTAGTCTTTACAGTGGTGCTTGGTTGTCTTATTCACACATATCTCTACTCTTCTTGCAGAGAGTCTCTGCTGTTGGAGATGCAGACCGCTAGTGGCAGAATTCCAACACCTTGGATGTTTATAAAATGCATGGCAACTAGGTTATCCCACTTTAGGCTGGAATATAGTTTTTTTTCTCTGGTCTATTGATGGTTGGTTACTGATGCTTCCCTGGGCAACCCTCTTTTTTGTACTACTAGTTGAAAAAGAGTTTCCTTTGTCTTTTCAGTCTTAGTCGATCTACATCTTATTAAGATTGTTCAATGTTTTCACTTTCACAATTGCAGTTCTGTGTCCTTATATACCTGTATGTGTCACCATGGCAGAATTTGGTCTTCAGTTTAAGTTTCAGACTTCAAGGGATACTCAAATTTTTCTTCTTTACTAGACAGAGCATATGTGCATCTTTCTCACGCTTTCAGTGCTTTGTTTTTCCCAGAGCACTCTTGTGATGCTGTGACTGAGAGTTAGAGCCATCTCAGGGGGCAACTGTGTGATGTGGGGGCCCTGCAGTGAGTGTGTGTCTCTAGGTACTCCTGGTTTCTGCAGAATGACTTTGCCATACTACCACTACATTCATGTAGAGTACTAGACATATACTACCTTTCCTTGTCTCTGTTTTACTGCAGATGCTCCAAGTCATTGCAATGCATTGCAGTTACGTTTTCCTCTGCTAACTGGTGCCAACTCCTAGATTCTATGATTGCAGGCATGGGCTATTTGATCTTGCGAGACACTATAATGGTCCATGGCCTGCCCTTTTTTTGTTCCCTTGCTGCATATTATCACATGAATTGAATTTGTATTTTTGTATGAGCTAAATTTATATTCTCATTAACTGTGATTAAAGTTGTTTGATATATTTTTGCCAAATGTGAGGTTCCTGGGGTCTCCCTCATTATACAGCTTTGATTGGAACCTGTCCCATTCTATGTGTTATTGTCTATCAAGGGACCATGTCTGATTATACAGATACTTTTGCTTTTTCATGTGAGGAAAGGGAAAAAATTTTATCCATTGTTCCATCCATATCCTCCCATTTGGGAGCTACCCCTACCCGCGATCATGATTGGGACTTATTATTGGAAAGAATGACTAAAGAAACAAAATTATGCTTACATGCGGCATCTTTGACTGAATATTGTAAAGAGCACATTATTCCGAGGGGCTTGCGAATGTACAAGCCGCCGGGTATGTATAGAGACGATGAAACATTCAAGAAACGTTGGGCTTCCATTCTAAATAAATGTTCCTTCGACCTCATGCTTTTGCTCATAGAGAGGATTGCGAGGGAAAAAGACGATATTAATACCGAGATAGTACAGCTGAGGGAACAACTTAAAATAACGCATACTGACGAGGAGTTTCGTCAGAGAACGAGTGAGATTGATAAACTAGTGAAGGATTGTGAGCATAAACTAAAAGAGTTGAAATTAAAAAAAATAAGCCGTGACAAACGAGACTATAGTTCCGGAAATATTTATGACTGGAAGGAGATTAAACCCAAGAAAAGAGTGACCTGGGCAAAACTACCTGAAGGGGGATCAGAATTCGAAACCACAGACCCATCAGACACAGATCAGTCCGGTGATGAGCAAGGAGAACGTACCTTGCGTAATAGAACTATTCCTAAATACCAGAATAAAAATTTTTTAGGGCGAGGACGCCCCCCCAAACGGGGGAAATACAGAACCTAGTTTTCAATCTATCAAGTAGGACCTTGTCCCCAGAGGAGCTGTCATTATTAAATAAAGGACTGGGATTTGTGTTTACACCGAAATATGATTCATTTCATACACGGGTGGACCTTTACAAATTATTCCGCCTGATAAAACTTAGGAAACTTTTTGGAACAACTGAGGGAGAAACTACAAGTGATAACTTAGGTATGAAATGTAAATCAACTTTTACTCCGAAGGTGGTGGACGGGTGCATTGAAACTTTTGAGAGATTGGTCACTAGGGACGTCATGGCAATAGAGAGACAGAACAGAAGGGCATGGCACAATTTGAATGCTGATGAAAATAAAATATTGAGAGAGCTGAGTAACGATAGGACCATTACCATCAAACCAGCTGATAAAGGAGGGGGAATTGTTATAATGGATACGGCAGATTATGTGAAGGAAATAAATAGGCAATTGTCGGACGAAAATTTCTATAAGAAAATTGACCAGGATCCAGTACAGGAAATTGCCAGAATAATTAAAATTGTTGTGGATGAAGCGCTAGGATTAGATTACATCTCACAGAAATTGCATCAGTGTTTGATTAATAAGAATCCACGTACCCCAGTGTTCTACTGCCTGCCAAAAATTCATAAAGCTACCCGACCTCCTGTGGGACGTCCTATTGTATCAGGTTCGAATTCTATTTTGGAGCCCTTAGCCATTTGTCTGGATAAGATATTACAACCAATAGTGACTCGTACACCCACTTACATCAAGGACACCACCATGTTTATTAACTTTATTGAAGATCTACAGATACCAAGTGATGCCTATATGGTGACCTTGGATGTTCAAGCCTTGTATACTTCAATCCCCCACCAGGAGGCTAGAAGAGTAGTGGAGAGTGTGTTACTCAATAGACGCACGGACCACCCTCCCACCTCCTTCCTCTTGAGCTTATTAGATATTATTCTTGAAAGAAATTATTTTCGCTTTGGGTCACAATTCTACTATCAAATTAAGGGAGTTGCCATGGGCAGCTCGGCAGCTCCCTGCATTGCCAATCTATTTATGGCAGACTTAGAAGAACGCCTCATACTGAATGGGAATAGCAACCCTTTTTTTGAAAATATTATCTTTATGAAAAGATTTATTGATGATGTTTTCCTCATTATAAAGGGGCGGGACCAAGTCAATGCCTTCGTGGACTGGTTGAACCAATTGGATCAGAATATCAAGTTCACCTATCAAGGGCATGATCAGTGTGTAGCATTTTTGGATGTAGTAGTATATAAAAAATCGGACACTAGGATGGGAGTCAGACCGTATAAGAAACCAACTGACCGATCTGCCTATTTAAATTATGCATCGTTCCATAGACGCAATCTTAAAAATAATATTCCCTATGGGCAATTCCTCCGCTTGAAACGGAACTCCACAAATGACCTTGATTTTAGATGGGAGGCACAGAATATGTACAGAGCCTTCAGGAATAGGGGTTATCCAGAAGCAATAGTAGGAAATGCTTTAAATCGTGCCATAGCTAAGCGACGACAAGATTTGTTACACCCACATGAGTTGGGGAGTCAAGGGAATAAAGGTTTGACGTGGGGACTGGAATTTTCTCATTTATCTGGCAATATAGCCAGTATCGTCAAGAAATATTGGCATGTTCTCAAGGAGATCCCGGGATGTGACTTACCTTTAAAAATTGGATTTAGAAGAACCAGAAGTCTGCGGGACGTTTTAGTGCATTCAGACTTCAGGGAGGTCACTACTCCGTCCTCATTACCAAATGGACATCATAACTGTGGCCACTGCAATGTATGCCCCTTGAGTATTCCTTTAACTTCTATTCTCCATCCAGATTCAGGCAGACCACTTTACTCCAAATGTTTTTCTACATGTTCTACACCACAGGTGGTATACATCATTCAGTGCCCCTGCCCTTTGATTTATGTGGGCAGTACTACACGACCAGTGAGGGTAAGAATTAGAGAGCATTTGTCCAGGATCCGTACAAAAAATTCAGAAGCCCCATTAGTGGATCATTTTATGAAACATCATAATAGTGAGAGGGAACTTCGCTATTCAGTTTTGGAGGTGTTCCAGTTTGACAGTGTAAATAACACCAGATTATTACAGTTGGAAGCCCAATGGATTCATAGAATGAATTGTTTGACACCTAATGGATTGAACAGTGAGATCAATTTCACAGTGTTCCTATAATCTGTTTATTTGTTCTCTTACATCAACTCCAATTATGTTAGAACTTAGTATGTACACTGTTACTTTAAGAGACGTTTTATAGGGGTATATAAAGGATATGGCACTATAGACTAACACCTGCTTGTAATTAGCGTTGATTAAGGAGTGAAAGTGTCGGCACAGACTGACCTACCGGAAAACTGAGTTTTTGACTGTTATGTAAGTACGTTAGATTGACTTTTTGCCCATAATATGGAACAAATGCGGCTGTTTGACTGAAATGAAAATACTATAATATTTACAGGAACATAAGGTGGCCAAGAAGAAGGGTTTCCGAAACGAGCATTCGTAGCTGGCAGGCTCGTTGCCATCTGCCGGGAGACCCAGAGGGGGCTCTGGCACCTTCAGCGCGGATCCAGCCGCTTTGAAATTCACGCACCATCCGTTGAGAGTCCCGACTGGGGCTCCTACACATGTAGCATAGCAGCAGTCGTTTTGAAATTCACACAGGAATTACAGCTACTTGGGACTCGCTATTGGTGCATTAGCTACTTATTGATACTTGCATATTGGACTTTCACGGGTCTCGAGCCTAGTCCTATTGTATGGACTTTAGCTGTGTTTGTATATATAGTGTGGGCTATCGTATGAATTGCATATTATCACATGAATTGAATTTGTATTTTTGTATGAGCTAAATTTATATTCTCATTAACTGTGATTAAAGTTGTTTGATATATTTTTGCCAAATGTGAGGTTCCTGGGGTCTCCCTCATTATACAGCTTGCTAATTCACTGGCAAGGTAATCTGTTTTTATGTTTTATGCCCTGGTTGTTTTTCCTGCACAGTTTGTTCTGTGAGTAGTACAGGGTTCATTGATGGTGCTTACTGTATGTTCTTTCTTTGGCCCCATCATGCCTGCTTCATTATTCTAGAGTGGATCTGCTGTGTTTTCACTCCTGCTGATGACTTGGACAGTTTGGGTCAGATCCTTTTCTTGCACTATAGCAGTAGTCTCAGGGGTTTCTTTTCTGAGTGCCAACTGCTGCTCCTTGACTACCATATCTTGCTCCTTTAAGTGTTTAAGAATCTCTACTGAGGCTGTAGCAGGACTTGGACCCTGCTTCTTGTGATATTGATTATGTTTGGGACTCAAACACTCTAAATTTTCCTCTTCCTTATTGGGTCTTCAAAGTAGGGAGTGTAACCCCCTTTTAACTTTTTGCACCTCCCTAGTGCTTCATTCTTAGTTTACAGCACTTCCATTAGTGGAAGGAGGACATTGTGGGTCCTAATCTCTGTCCCCCCATTCATAGTATTTCACAATAGTAATGTGTCCAATGCCCTGGCCAAAATTCCCTACCAGGGGTTGGTTTTCTGCCCTCATGTCTCACAACAATATTAGTTGTATTAGACATTCAGACTCCAAAAGAGACCTGGCAGTATCCTCACACAACCCTTCCTTTGTGGATTGGTAGAGGCTGTCATACACTCTCGAGTGCCTGAGTGTTTAACGTCTTTTACCTTTCATGACTCTCCATTACAGCGCTGTTTTTTCCGTACTGCTTGCACTTTGGCAAGGACATATTTAGAGAGTTCCTTGCTTCTTTACAAGCACCTATGGGTTAATTTCAATAAGACACTAAGAATCTGTTAGGAAAGTGGTCCGCCATAGTCTCTTACTTTGAGAGCTTCACACCCACCTCCTTCAGTAAGTGAGCTTGCTACTCTCCCAATGTGGGACTGTACAGAAACCACACAAAGATGAAAACAGGGTTGTACTTAACTTTAACGGTTGTTCATCGAGTGGCTTTCTGTGCAGGCACACATCCCACTCTCCTGCCCTGTTTTGAACTCTCTGGAACCTTAGTCTATGTGTATGTGTGATGTCTCTGGCGTCTGCGTGGAGAGAACTGAGATAATAGCGCCTCTCCTCCTGGTCATGGGATGATTTTGGTGGGAAAGCGCCAAAGGGAGGATGGGCGCTCCTCATCTTCTAGAAAACTCTGGAAATCTTCTCTGTGGCAGGCCTGTGTGTGCACAGTCCCAATGTGTGCCTGCACAGAAGACCATTTGATGAATAACAGTTACAGGTAACTGCAGCTCTGTTTTCCTGTAGATAATCTAGCCAGTGGTCACAAACATGTATATACCATGAAATAGAACTGAATGTCATTATCTCTTGTCCTAATGTAGCTCTTCTTCGTATAGAAAATTGTGCAAGCTGTTCTTTTTGAAGTGAGGAATCTCCACATGTTGAATGTTCCGGAGATACTTCCCTGTTATCTGTCATTTCCCTTAAAAGATTGCTGTCCCACCCAATCATACTGATTTTGGGAGAACTGGGTCAGCTGGCATCCTAGTTGAGCTATGCTTGGCTAATGCATCCTTGTCATCTGCATCACTAACTAGGGCAGGTGAATATATAATACACATTCATCTTCTTGTAAAATCATAGGTTTCATAGCTCAAGTTCAAAGTCTAAAAGGATTGGTCAGAATATGAAGCCATCAGTAAGTCCTAAGAGCTCCCAGTAAGCTGTTTTCTATGTGAACATTTAATAGTGCTCCTGACTCAGGTAACTCTGGACTGTATGAACTCAGTCAAAGCATCTGGTTGGCTCAGATCTCTCTTAATATACTGCTTTGGACAGAGTGCATATGCTTTGCAAATAAATACCAAGTTAGTTAACTCCTGCAAGAAGTGATTGGTGAGAACGAGTGATTTGTCTTGCTTATGAAAGGATAACAACACAACACAACCAAAGGGTGTAACCTAGGAGTAATCCAACTCACTATATTGTTACGAACTCATGGCAAAGGATATATCAACCAAGCATATAATATATATTTTTTCAATTTTATAAGAAAATACAAAGTGCTATAAGTGCAGTCAAAGAACCAATATATACAGTCATTAAACAGTAATACAATCAATCGGCCATAATACATACATATAAATATTAATAAATACTATTATTTCATCCGCTATCTGATGCTGATGTACAAAACTGATGGAATTATCTTGGGAAGTCTTGAACAACACAGTTCATTAGTCTATGAAAGGTGTAAGTACTGTAGATGTTGAGGTAGATAATATTGGAGTAGCCAATAAAGTGCAAAGGCAATCTTCAAAAAATCATGCTGCATTCATAGTTTCTTCATGCATCAACCTCCACGCCCTACAGATTATTGACCATATCTGTTTCGCATAACAATGCTTTTTCAAGGGCTGACAATAAATCTACACATTCATTCCTCTGTATCACATTTCCATCAGACCCAGTCGGCTACTTTCTCCAGTGAACAACCATTTCTTGCTCGGGGGGACATTTCCCCTCACCCTGAGACATGCATGTATGGGTGGGATGGACGGACGCCTTCCTCTTAGGGGGGAAAAATTCTAAATGCCCAGGGGGGCTGTCTCCCTTCACCCTGGGACATGCATAGGAAGGTAGGATGGATGGATGGACAGATGGATGGCTCCCCCTTGGGGGGAGGAAATTCTAAATGCCTGAGGTGGGCCATCTCCCTCACCCTGGGACAGCAGGGCAGTACCACAGAATTGTGACTGCTGGTCATCTCCACATCTTTCCAGGCAGCACAGGTTCTCAAAATAAACTACTACTGTGGCTCATGCAGTACCTTCCCCAGCACACATGCTCATGCAAAGGAGCAGCAGCTTCCAAGAGAACCCACCCGCTATATGTGGTGGCACTCCCCTTGGGGGGTGGAAATTATAAAAATGCCCATGGGGCATCTCCCCTCACCCCGGGACATGCATGGGTGGGTGGGACAGATGGACACCTCCCCCTTGGGGGAAGGAAATTATAAAAATGCCTGGGGGGGGCTGTCTCCCCTCATCCCGAGACATGCATGGGAGGGTGGGACGGATGAACATCTCCCCCTCGGGGGAAGGAGATTCTAAATGCTTGGGGTGGGCTGTCTCCCTCACCCCGGGACAGCAGAGCAATAATGCCCCCTGGTCACACCTTTCCAGGTGTCACTGGTTCTCCAAATAAGGCCTCTGGTCTGCATGAAGAGCACAGGGCAGCACAGCTGAACTATGCCCTTCTCCCTTGCTGAGTTGTGTGGCTGCCAACGCTGACAGAACCCACCTTCCAGACATGGCAGTATTGACCGATGCTCTCCACACCCTCTCAAGAGGGACCAGTGTTCAGAATAAGACTCCGCCTCCCACCAGTAAAACCCACCAGTTGGAGTTGGAGGCATTGACGGATGCCTCTCCATCTTTTATTTGTAGCAGTACTTACTGCAGTACACAATTGAAACAGCCCCCCCCCCACAATGAGGAGATATTTGACAGTGCTACAGACTGACTGATGCGGCCTTCCCCCTCAAGGATGTGTGAGTGGCCCAGACAGAGCCTGAGGGTGAACCACTTTACTTTTGGTGCAGGATGGACATAACCCACACACCACTCACAATTAAGGACAGGTGCTCCAAGAAAGAATATCAGTCCTGTGAGCCCTTGGGCGAGGAATGGATCCCTGTAAGCTGGGCACCCAAACAGCGCCCAGATACCTTTTTGTTCGAGACAGGTGCTCAAAGCAAGAGAAAGGAGGAACAAAAACAAAACAGTTGTCCAGCGTGAACCTCCAGGGGAGGTGCCCAAAGTCAACTTGGCCCTAGAACCAGGTGGTGGCCCCAAGACTGGCACCCAGACAGCGCACAGACACCTTGCCATTTGATAACAGAAACTGGAGAGTCCTGACAGAGTAAGTTAACAAAAGAATTCAGGACCACCTAACAACACCCACTTCAAAAGTGAGCACTCATATATTCAATACAATTACAATTTGCCAGATTACATGCAATTCATACAATATTCAAAATCCATTCACAATGCAAAGTTATATTAATACATACAGTCTTTGTGACAAGACCCAAAAGTGCTCAGTGCTGGTATAACAAATAGTCCATAACTACAGCTATATAGCTAAATACATGAATCCATACACGGAATAACTCAGTCCAATGCAATTCAATGCAACAATATAGCTGGCCAGGAAGGCACTATAGGTCATAAATCATGTAGAATTATCCATCTGACGGGAAGCCGGTGCAGAGTCCCGTTTCTGGAATCCCTTTCTCAAAGATGGTATATGTGCACTCCAACGTATCCTTCATCCACTTTTGACTTGCACTTAAGCCCTCAGTAACATAACGTCCGGTGCTGAGTTGAGCAAAGGCTGCATGACAATGCAGTTACAATTGACTGCTTGTAAGTTATTCTTGAGTTATTCAGAGAGAGACACCTGCCCGGGCAGCTGAGGTACTCAAAATAAAAAGGAGATGCACAAAGTGGGTGCCCGAAAACAAGAGTGAGCTGCAACAAAGAGGTGTGCACAGCAAACAAGAGAGAGAAAGCAAAGGAGTTGGGATCTCAGGAGGAACCCACACAAAGCTGGGCCCCAGAGCCACTGGTCCTGAGACTGGGCTTGGGGGAGAGGCCCTAAACCAAAACCAAAGGAAACGGAAAGGGTGAGCCCTCAAAAGAGCAGAGAAAGAATTTAGAAGACACAAAGACAAGCAAATAAAAAAGGGGGAGGCCTAGGCCCCAGAGTCCAGAGCCAGGCTAAGGGTTGAGACTAGGATGGGGTGGGGTGGATGAAAAAAGACGCCCTCACCCAATGACCTTTCCACAGCAAGGCCAAGAGCTGCAAATAAGAGACTTCTTTCAGTCTCTTTTAAAGCAGCAGCAGCAGTCAAAAAGTGCAATCCCAAATCCACACTCTGTCTCTCACTATTCCAATCCCAGAAACAGGTCCTCCTCCCTCTCCCTCTGTCTCCTGGGACTGAAACATGAGGCAGAGAGAGAGGTGCCTTTTATAAAAAATGCTGACATAGAGCAGAACAGGAGAGCTATGATTGGCCGACAGACCTGCCTAACAGCGTTTGGAGATCAAGGGTAAGTGGGCTATGATTGGGGTTTCCAATGGCAACAAAAGGTCTGGGCCCATTGTTGCCTAGGGAATCAGTGGATTGACGCCAGCCTATCTGCAATTACGAATCGTTCACACAGCTAACGAAACAGGCCAAAAGTAATGAATTTCATGATACTTGTGCCCGTACCATCGGTCAGGAGTTTGGGCGTGATCTTGGATTCCTCCTTATCTATGGAGGTCTGCATCGCAATGGTTGCCCGGGCTGCTTTTTTCCATCTTTAGCAGCCAGGCAGCTAGCCCCCCATCTCTCAGCCCAGGACCTGATGACAGTGATCCATGCAACGGTCACCTCCAGGTTGGATTACTGTAACTCACTCTATGCAGGGGCTGCCCTTGGGTATGATCCAGAGACTACAGCGGGTCCAGAATGCTGCTGCATGTGTTCTAACAGGTGTTCCTTACAGGACACATATTATACCAATTCTGCAGCAGCTGCACTGGCTCCCCGTGGAATTCTGGATTCGGTTCAAGGTGCTGGTTTTGACCTATAAAGTCCTAAATGGACTGGGACCAGCATACCTGAGGGACTGCCTCTCCTCATGTGCACCCTGGAGAACGCTCTGATCAGCTGGAAAACATCTGCTGGTGGTCCCTGGCCCCAGTGAGGCTTGGTTGGCTTCGACCAGGGCCAGGGCCTTTTTGGTCCTGGCCCCAACCTGGTGGAACTCTCTGTCTGAGGACACCCGGGTCCGTCAGGATCTTGTATCATTTCAGCAGACTTGTAAGATGGAGATGTTCCGCCAGGTGTATGGTTGAGGCAAGCATAAGATCCTTACTGTGCCTCCCACCAGTCTCCCACTAAGTGTGGGGTTATACAGCATCCACTGGCTGGCTGCCCGGCATATGGGTACAGCATGGGGCTATGTAGTTCCCATTCGTTAGCTGACCCACGTATGGGTTGCAGTATGTTATCTTTCTGTTTCCCTCCTCCTGTATTTTGATGGGCAGGAACCTGGAATTGCCCCTGTCTTGGGACAGTTAATATCTGTTTAATTGTTGATTTTATGATATGAACTGTTGTTTTATATTGTATTGTAATTTTATAAATGTTGTACCTCACCCTGAGCCCACTTGTGGGAAGGGCAGGTTAGAAATGTAATAAATAATAATAAAAATAATAATTTTGTGACAACCGTGCCCCCACAAAACGCGGTTTCGCGATACACGAAACGGCCTGTTTCATGACAAAATTTGCTTCGTATTTCGATTCGTGCCCATGTCTAATGATTACTAAGAGCCAGCATGGGTTTCTCAAAATCAAGTCATGTCGGAATAACTTTGAGAGAGTTACTACTTTGTAGGAGCAAGAGAATGCTGTGGACTTAGTTTATCTTGATTTTGGTAAGGCTTTTAATAAGGTTCCACTTGATACTCTTGTTAACAGGTAGGTAAAATGTAGTTTGAATCCTGTTGTTCTAAATTTGGATTGTAACTATTTGACAGATCTCACCCAATGAGTGCTTATAAATGGTTCCCCACCCTCTTGGAGTGGAGTGGGGTACAGTGCCTCAGGGATCTGTCCTGGGTCCTGTGTTGTTCAACATCTTTATAAATGACTTGATTACTATCGTGTAAAAATTTGTTAGGAGAAGTTTTTGAGAATATCAGACAAGTTGGGGATGAGTGTACTTTATGGGGAAAGTGTGGCCTCTCTTACACCGACTTACAAAATCACATTTAATTTTGAATAATTTTAGAAACTTTGAGACTCAAGACATAATTTCAAAACATTTACCCCGATGTAGGGATACATTACTTCCTGGCTGCTGCACTTGCATGTTGCAAATATTTACAAGATACCTTGTCTCCTAGGAAGAAATGTGTTGTCAGTCATTGTGAGAGTTTTGATTTGGTACTTACTGGGGAAGAAACTCTTCCATGATCTGAGTGGCTGTCATGTGCTTAGTGTTTCCATGGATGCTGTATTTCAAGATCTGCACTCAGCTCAATTCAGTTCTCATAAGAAACAAAAGACCTTTCCTAAGTACAAGCACTCAACTTTTTGTTTTTTCATGTTCAGTAAATTCTAGACTTCCTTTCCTTTTCCTCAACTGTGTGATTGAATGCTAGTTAGCTCTCTTTTTGTTTCTTTTGTAGAAAGCAACCTGCTTCAAAACCCAAGCATTTGTTTTAAAGCTACCATACAATGAAAAGACAATGAGAAAAAGAGTGCACAGACAGCAGCCACTCATTTTTCAATACCCATATTTGAGTTTGTCTCATGTTAAGAGAAAGAAGTACTTTCGTATAGTAGTTTTAGGAACCAGTTTTCAGTGGGAGTACACGCTTTTATTTGTACTCACTTCATTGGAGTTGAGTACTTATCTAACAGTAAAGCGCCTAAGAATTAGGATTAATATATAAAAATAATGGCTGAAAAATGACAGTCTTGCTTCCTGTTTCTCTCTGCATTTGTAGGGTATAGATTGTAATTAATGCCTTCTCTTGAATGTTATAGGAATTTGAAAAAATAACTGAATTAATAGTGAAGTATTAGCACTTCAGGGCGTTAGCACTTTAGGGCCAGGGCATTTTCAGTCCTGGCCCCAACCTGGTGGAACTCTCTGTCAGAGGATACTCAGACCCGCCAAGACTGTGTGTCCTTCTGGCGGGCCTGCAAGACAGAGATGTTCCGCCAGGCATTTGGTTGAGGCCAGTACTCAGATCTACCGATTGGCCTCCCTGCCTGTCTCCTATTAGCGGGGGGCTATATTGAGTCATCTGCTCTATGTAGTAACAGTGGCTAATCTTGCGCCAACTCATGTCCCACCCCTCTCTTCCCTTGTGGTTGGCAGGGAAGGGTGAAGTGAACCTGGGACATAGTTCAGAGTCAGAACATAGTGCAGAGTTTGTTTTCATGCTGTTAAATCTGGCTTTTATCATTATTTAATGTACCGTTTTATCAATGTGTTTTTATCTGTATGTTGTAATCTGCCCTGAGCCCACCCATGGGGAGGGCGGGCTATAAATTTATTTATTCATTTATTTATTTATTTATTTAATAATAATAATAATAATAATAATAATGAGGGGTGGTGTAGCATAGTGAGTAAGTAATTGAGCTACAATGTGTTACTTTGCTGGTTTAAATTTCACTACTGCTATATACTCTCCAGGTGGCCTCTTCTCAACTCCAGCTCCCCTGGTGTATTGTGGGGTTAATAACACTGACTTTGTTCATTGCTCTGAGAGGGCACTGTTCTGTCCAGAAAAGCAGTATACAAATGAACTGTTAATATTATTATATTTTTATAATTGCTGATGTTTCTCTTCCAACACTGAGCCCCTCAATTTGATGTGAAACTGAGACCAAGTAGTGCCATAGCTTTTATTTGGGGCAAATTTATGTTTATAATATTGGAAACAAGGTTGCAAGTTACATAGAACTCTTTTGTAACATAGTTACAGTAGATTCTTGCTACTGGCAGATTTCACTTATTTGTGGTATACAACCCAAAAAAACCAATGTGGTTCACCTTATCTACAGACAGTTAATTTTGTGATTTGTTATAGATTGATAGCCTGAAAGGGCTTCTTTCAGGTAGATTTTGCTTTTTACAGATAACTTAGTTATTTGCAAACCTGTTTTTGGAATCAAGATGGGGAAGCAATTAATAAAGGTACTTAATGGATGTTCTAAAAGAAATCAAAATAGTATACCTTAAAATTAAAACATTTTCCTTTGCTTTCCTTTTCCTAACTTGCTTCCTTTCTTTATATCAGTTAATATTTGTCTGGAAATCTGTGCATCAGTTATTAGGATGTTGCAGCTTTTTCACTGATTATGTATATTTTTTTAATTTTCTTTGAAATTCAGTGAGAATAATATGCTGCTGTTGAAATATCTGATGCTGCATATGAATACTTGGTTCTTAGTCATCTTGTTCTTTTCTGGTTCAGTATAATGTTATTGTAAATTAAGTATTGCCAGGAACTCCTAGCCAAATTGGCAGATGCATTAGAATATCCTTACTATATGACATAACAAGTACATTCCATCGCTGCTCCCTTTTCTGTATACCATTTCTTCTTACATGAACAATACTGCCTTTTCCCCAGCAGAGTCTCTTTGTGATATTTTCTAGATCTTCCTCACTTAAATTTAATTATTCACATCAGTATTATCAAATTTGTTACCCTCTTTATACACTTTTATTTATAATTAAACAATGTTTTATAGCTTAAAATTCTGTAGTTGTTGGTTAAAAGTACTACACAAGAGAAGATGAATGACACATTGGCCTATTGGCCTTTCTAGTCTAACATCCTGTTTCCAACTATCCTAGCCAGCAGATATTTCCAAGATGCCCACACACAAGGCATGACGACCCCCCCCCCCCTTTCTGGCATCTGGTATCATGAGGCATACTGCCATGACATGACATACTGACCTGGAGGATCGATTTTGCTGTCATGAACAATAGCAGTTAAGTGTATTTTTCACGAATATGTTTAATTGTTTTAGTTGTGTTTTTCTAATATTTTCTAGATCTGCCATAGCTATCAGAGCTGTGCACCGTATTCCAAATGTGGCCAGTGGCCACATATGTTTATATAAAAATAATCATCTTAATAATTGTGGAGTCTATTAATAATTATTAGTCTTTACATGAATCTTGCGTATGATTACTTCAGAGTATGGCCCATTGAACACAATGTGATTTATTTTCAAGCATAAATGTGGCCTGCACTTGCCATATTGCACTCTGATTTCAATAGGATTTATTTTCAAGCCAGCCACCGTAGTTTAGGAGTTGACATTTGTTTTTGTCTGTCACTTCTCTTTTAACTTAAAGTGTGCAGAATATTAAACTATGTCTCATTTTGGTGTCTTTCTACTTTTTTGCACTGGAAAGAACATGTAACCTTATGTGATTAAAAATTAGAGTCTTACATATCCAAACTCTTTATTATATTGACAGATAATTACACAATGTGTTTTGTTCTCTAAAAGTTCTGAAATAGTACACTGTCACTTTAATTCCCTCCCAACTACATTTTGAAATTTTTTGTTTTTCTTTTCATTGCCTGCCTAGTGTTAGTCTTCTCTTTATAGGCTTTAAAGATGTGGGTTAATTTAATGCTGATGAAAGTTGGAGCCTGAGAGTACATTGTGAATGAGACATATTAATAGCAGGTTTTCAACAGGCTTCTTCAAGCATGTCTATCCATATAGCCAAGTTTGGATTTGAGACATTTAGCTTGTCTGGTCCTGTGTTTCACCTAGGTAGAGCTGCTGGTTATAATTATACTTGTTGTGGTAACATAGAAGCTAGAATTTGACTGATAAATTAATATCTTACAAAGAGCTAAAGGACTAGAACCCTTTCTGGCCATAATGATTGTTTTGTTAAAAAAGGAGCCCACAGAAGTCAGTGGAGACTGTTCAATTCCATACATGACTAGACATGGCAAACCTAAGTGTAATAATGTTGATTCTTTGTGTACTGGCCATTATCTGGGTGTTAGACTAAGGACAAGTGTTATGAGCATTACATGAATGTGCAGAAAGATAAGACCATCTGAGGTAAGAGGAAAAGATGATGTGTCTCAGTTTTTTTCCTGTATATAAAGGATACACTGCATAAACGAGGACCAGAGTACTATTTTCCACTGTTGACTTCAGTTCAGTAAAATGGTGCATGAACAGGGATTTAACACAGGAAGGATCCCCTATGTTTTTTAACTCAAATTCAGAGACATTTGGGAGGAAAAATCTTTGGTCATACACTGTAGCTAATTGCCTTCACAAAATTTCTTGTGTGAGTTCTGGCTGTAAATATCTAGCTGGTCCTGGTAGTTTTAAGGATTGCGATAAACTGCAGTGGAGAAAATAATCTATCGGTTCAAGCCAGCTGATATCACAAACCTTCCTCAAGAGCAACCCCGAATAGAACACATTATTGTATTCAGAGTTGTATGAAGTAAAATATTCTTGTATTTGAATAGATACAGCCTCCTTGTCCACTGGAGGCATTTCTGCCCACTGTCATTAGTTGAGCTTGGCATATTATTGCATCCAGCAGGAACACCTAAAATTGCTTATTAATTTTAGGTTTTTTGTTGACCCTCCCTCCGGCCTTGTGTTGTTTGTGAAATCCATTCTCCATCCAGTTTCTTTTGCTATAAAATTAAGCCATATTTAAATAGATTTTTTTTAAAAGTTTAGTTTTACACAATTTGCACTAAGCTGTATTTCTGAATCTTTTATGAATTCACAACATTAAGATTTGAATCAGGTGTCTACCTTGCACATGTTGTTGCTAATTTTTGGTAGGCAGATAAGTCATTTTATCTCTCTCAGCAGTGGGTGGGACAAATGGTTCAGCATACAAATTTCTCACCAAGACTAGAGTTCATAATTCCCATTGTCATTGTAACACATTCTGGAATTTTACATTTGATACTGAAATATTTTCTTTTTTGAAATGATCAAACCTACAGGCCAGTATACAATGTTACTTTTCTTTTCAGTTGTTAAGATCTTTTCTGTCCAGTTTTTTTTTTCTGCTTTACCCACTGCATGTACAATACAGTATACAAAACAAAAAAATAAATGTGAGGTGTACAAGTGAAATAGAGAAGAGAAAATCCTGATATGAACTTTTCTTATGCACACTATATAAAGTACACAATTAATTAAAAGTTGTCCAAATACTTCCATATAGTGGTCTTCAAAATTCAGTACATATATTTATCTCTCTCTGAAATGAGGAGTGACTTCCAACATTCATTTGTAAGACAAATAAATAAACCAGGTGGATACAGCATCATTCTAATGGATCTTAAAGGTACATGTTTTTACCTAAGTTATATTTATAAAATTAAACTATAGCTGTAGGACAAGGGGTGGGGGGAGAATAGTTTTTTAAAATGCAAATAATCCTCTGGCAGCACACCTTTATGACATAGGTAGATCTTGAAAATTTACTAAGTAGAGTAACCCTTCAAAGTTCACTGAAATCAATGAGCTGGGGTGTAACTCTGCTTAGGATGGCACTGTGGGAATGTGTTTAGTGATGGGTTGTAGGGCCTTAATATTCATTGGAGCCCATTCAGAGGTTGAATGTGTAAGATAGGCATAACTAGTTGGCACATAAAGCATGTTTACAATTGATAACATAATTCTTAATTGTGGATGTCAAAAAGAACTGCCATATGGGGACTTGAGGCAGATTACGGTATCATTCTTCTTTCCTCCATTTTATCCTCACAACAGCCCTGTGAGCCTGTGAGGTAGGTTAGGCTGAGAGTGCACGATTGTCCCAAGGTCCAGGCTTCCAAGGCAAAGTGGAGATTCAAACCTGAATCTCCTAGATTCCAGTCTTGACACTCTTAACAATGTTGGAAATGCAAATGACGATATTGTCAGGCTCTCCTTGGGAGGGGTCTGAGCCTGGGTGGTCTGCTGCCTTTAGCCTGGTCCCTTTTAAAGGGTCCTTGAGGACTGGGCCTCAGAAATAGGGAGGAGTAGGGGTTGGTTAGCACTCTGATCCTTCTTTCCTCTGCCAGGTACTTCTCCACCGGCTGCTTGGCAGTCCTCCTGGCAACCTTTTAAGGAGCTTGCTGGGAGCTGCTCCACCACTTTGAGGTCATGTTCAGGTAGCTGCAGGCAGAGCATGCTGAAGCTGAATTCAGACAAGCAGAAGTAATGCTGGCCAGGAAGGCTAATATTCCACTTGTTAAGGTTGGAGTAGTTGGCTTTAGCAGAGCAGGTTAAGAGTGTGGGATGGGGGGGGGGTGTTCACACACCCAGCCATTCTGTTTGAAAAGTTGGTTGGTACAGTGGCCAAGCGCGTGTTCTGTCATTAGTATTTGATTTTACAACCCTACCCTTTCTTAGACTTAGCTGATCTTACATTAATGTTACACATGCACTCATCTTATACTTGCTGTTCTTTTCTCCTCCCATTATACTTACACTGTGGAAGTAATCAAGGAAAAAAAGGCAATAAGAACATGATGAAAGAAATGTCATAAATGAAAATGTGGGAATGTAATTTACAATATTGAATTTTTTTTTCAATTTGAACATCCCCTCAACCTTGTATTTTTAGAGGATGGATGAATTAAAAAAAAATCATTGGAAAGCACAGAGCATGGAAATGTTCTTGCTGAGCAAACAATAAATGCCCTCCTTTCACCAAAAAATCATGAATTCAAAGTTGCAGCTTGAAAGGAATTATTATCAGAATGTTTAAATGAACTTTTATACCTAAAGGGGATTTTACTTAAATGAAAGACTCGTCCCATTTTTTCTACAAATATATGATGTGCTTGTATGCAGAGCAAGTTCATTGTCATCCTGCTTGTGCTCAGTCTCTTAGCTTTTCCTTTCACTTTTGCTGAAGTTCCTATTATTTCATTTCATTCTTCCAGCATACCTTGTCAGGCCAGCTGAGGCCACAGAATTTCCTAACCATCCTGAATAGGATAAGACCAAAACATCCCATGGCTATAAGGAGGCTGATAAATGCTTCAGCATGAAAGGCCAAATAACATACCTTAGCCCTTGAATTAAATGGACTGAGTTACTACAGAGTCATAGCTATAAAAATGTAAAATACTTGCTGTTTGAATTCAGAGCTTTTGTAGAAGGCAGGAATACAGTGGTGTAGACACTGTTGTTGGTTAAAAAATGTCCTACTACAGTTTTATTAAGGATTAGATTGTACTTGGACTGAATCCTTTCAGTTCAGGTAGATTTTTTCCCCTTCAAGTTTACAGTTAGATTTTTGAGCTCTCCCATCTCTTAAGTTTGGGTAATCAGAAATCAACAAAATATAAATCTTCAGCTAAAATGTAACTGAAATAAATATGTTTTAAGTTGTTTAAGGACATAGCACACACTGTGAAGTTTGTGTGAGTGGATGGATGGGTGGGTGGGTATAGCTTGCTAATATTTTAGTCCGGTATCCTCTTTGTTCTGTGACATGTTCCTTAGCCTTCCTGTTTTACTTTATATCTTTTCCATAGTCCCAGTCAGTTCCCTAATTTATTTCAATCACTGATTTGTATCCCTTAGCAACTACCACACCAAAACTTTAGGTAGCATTTTCCATTTTTCTACTCTTACTGGGCCCCTTCAGCATTATGGGCTGAGGTGCCTTTTTTGAAATGTCTGTGATAATGCTATTTATATCTGCTCCAAGACACAGAATCAAACTGGTTTCCAAATGTAACAAAAATGTGTTCAGGTACATTTTGTAGAACGTTACCAAGATTTTGAGTCTGGATCTAAATTAATCCATGATAATATCAAATGCTCAGAATTTGTTCTGTCAGTTTCTTATTCCTTACTGCATGAGTGAGAAGAGGCATTTTGCAGAATGTTATGTTTTTATGTTTAATTGGTTTTATCTGCTTCTGTTATCAGAGCCTTATCTCCACAGACAGTTTCGTGGATAACATTTTGAGATGAAAATTCATGTCCAGCCACACAGTGTGACACCTGGCAATTAAATGGTGTTTGATAGTTCTGTCTGCACTGCAGGTGCTGCAATACTTCCGTCTCTGGTTGACAGTCTTTATAGCATCATAAAAATGTTCTCAGGGGAAATCTGAGTCTGTAAGAGTTTCTGAATGGCAATAGGAAGAACAATCTGGATAAAATACAATTCAAGCTCCAGTTGCAGGTCTAATAATTGGCTATTGGATGATGACTGTGCAGTTCATATCTAAAAGAAGCTTAATTATCTGTTATTGCATCAAGTGGGAGAATCAGGAACTCTAATGTCTCTGTGACCTAGAAGTTTATATTTAACACTGAGGGAGGGAAATTTAAAAAGTCAATATTGCTTTTTCATGTATAATTAAATTTTCTTTGAAGACACTATATGAAAATAGAAATGTTAGAAATCTTTGGCAGCTGCATTCTGAAGACAGAGACCCAATTAATTGCATTCTCCCTATGCCATTTACTGGCTGATTAGGCAGTTCTGCTTTCATGGATGTTTTGGCTTTCTTGTTACTATCCCCCCTTGACTGAAGAACAGAAATGCATTGTTAAAAGCTATGGTGAAAGAATATTTTGGCAGGCACTTAACATAGTTGGAAGATAAAACTAATGTAACAGTGCTTTTGGTCTTGTTTGTTTCTGAATTTCACTTGACTATGACAGAAGCTGGTTTTTAAAGGTTGTTTTTAAAAATTAAAACATAGAAAGATCTGTCAATTGAGTATATCTTTTATTGTTGGTTTGACCTTAAGATTGTTGTTATTTTCTAAATAGCTCTTTTTTGTATTATACAGATTAGGACATACAAATGAAATGACTAAATGGAACAGTTATTGACAGAGAATATTATCCATTAATTAGCAGACATAACTGTCACAGTGACCATGAAAGAATTTGCCTCCCTACAGATCAACTAACTGCACTATACAAAATAAAGCCTATACAAGAACTATTACTATAAATTCCCTTTTCATGAATGTGGAGATATGAAGCTTTACATTATGGTAGTTATCAGTTTGGTTTTAAATAATGTTTTTCTTTGAATATTCCTCAGAGGGCTGTATTAGAATTCCCATAATTAGATTGACCCACAATGAATTTATTCAGACATCTCACTGATCTGACATTTCTACTAACCTCTGAATCCAAACCATGGTTTGGGTTACCAATCATGCAGGAAAGCCATGGGTTAGGGCTACTTGTATTCTTTTGTTTTTAATTCACTCAGAGCTGGAACAACAGTGTCTGTGGTTTGTAAAATTCAGACCATAGTTACTGGTTACAGTTTGTCAGTTCTCACCATAGCAAAATTTCCTTAAGCAATATTGACGTGGTCTGAATTGAGACATTAGGTTGTATTTTGTGGTGTTCAGCATATCCAACAACCACTGATATGAGCTCATTGTCCTGGTTAATTAACATTGGAGGTTGACTTTACAGAAATAGCAACTGTCTAGAATGCAGTTAAAAATGGTAACTCATTTCCAGTTGGGAATTGAATCTGCAAAGAAGCCTGTGCCAAAAGTATACAAAAAGTAATCTATAGTAATATCAAGGTAATTTTCAAAACTATAACAATAAAACCACTAATATCCTAACAACTAAACAAAAAACAGTTACTTCACAAAACTTCCAACGAACAGATTTTACAAAAAAAAAATCAGTTGAAAGCCTTCTGAAATAAGACTGTTAGAATTAGAAAGCTTCCCAGAAGGCTAGTAGAGTTGTTATTTATTGATACCTTTTGGCATCTCATTCCATAACATCGGTGCTGTGATAGAAAAAGTAAGGGAATGCGCTGAAGAAAAGGGCACAAGAGCAGGGTCTGCAGCAAGAAGCATGGTTGGCATAGACATTCATTCGTTTACTGTAAGACAACTATAGCAATTTGCAGGTAAGTTCTTTGTAGTACTTTTATCCGTTTCACATTTATACACATAGTTTGCACCCTCCATTCTTTTTCTCTCTCCTCTATTTGCATATGCACTGATTTTCTCAGTTACAGGATTTTCTCAGATCTCTCAATTTTTGGACCAGGCACAGTATGGACATGTCAGCTCTCTGATGGCTAATGTTAGCTGGTGTATGAACTACACTTTCTGCTTATGCTGTGCAGCCCAGAAAGTGATTATAAATTATAGAGTTGCTTTTCTAAAACATGAGCCAAAGGTGAATTTCTTACATGTTTTGAATTTATAGTGCAAAAATTACTGATTTTCAAAATACCTATGCCATTTTTAGAATGTTAAAATATTGTGCAGTTTTTTTCTCCCAAAGAAATTACCTCCATTCAAAAGAAAAGCACTTTTCACTTACATATTTTGTACTAACATTGTTACTCAAGTAGTTACTCTCTGTTTTCCATCATGTTCTTCTTTCCCAAGAATCATTGACTCGAGTCCAAAGCAGCCTTTGTGCAAGTGGAAGGCACTTGTTAAAAGGAGCTCTTCAGTTTTTTGGTTTCATCCTTGTCACTTACTTCCTATGGCATTTTGGAGTATTCCCCAGCCCTCAGGAACAGCTATTAGGGGATTCAGAGAGCTACAGCAAGAAAAGAGAGAGAGGCAAGAAAACTCCATCCTGTAAGCAGATCTCCATTTGCAGCTCATTAAATCCAAGCCATTGTCTTATTGTTCACTGCTTTTTAGATATTGACAAGAGGAGGACCATAAGAATTCGTAATGGAGGGTGCATCCCACCCTGACAGTCACTTTCTCCCATCTCATTTACCTTTACCCTTTGATTGCTGCTTTTTCTCTCTCTGCTTTGGCTAATTTGGCCCACAATTTTTCCAGCATGTTGGCTGATTTTCTGTGATGCTGTTGCTCCTGGAGTTCTTGGTGCAGCTGTAGATCTGTAGATATTACAGCTTTCTATTCCTCATGGGGTGCCATTTCTCCTCCTAGGGTGGGGGATCTCCTGCTCCCACCCTCCACCTCGCTTACTTGGCCGGCGGGGAGACTCTTCCTGGGTCACCCCCCCCCCCCGGATAGTGCAGCGCACCCCCAGGCAGCACAGTGCACTCCCACGCCCACAGCAGCCCAATTCAGGCCGAACTGCACCCTACAGCGGGCCCAGTTCAGGCTGAATCGTGCCTTGCAGTGAGCCAGCCCCATGGTAAGCACGGGAGTGCTCCCAGGCCGTCCTTTGACCTATGTGATGATGTCCCTTCCTGGAAGTGACGTAATTGCGCAAGCTGGGAGCACACATGCAAAAGCACACAGAAATGCAGCGTGCCAAGCTCCCGATCTCCCACTGGGGGAGTCAAGGGACCTAGCAACCCTAATTCTTCATCATACAGAGTTCTTGTACTTTTCTCAACAGAACTCTCTCCTCTCTCTTCTTTTGTCAGCTATCTTCTCCAACTCTCCATCTAGGAAAAAATAACCTGTCCCTCACAAACTCCACCAGAGGCCCAAGCCTATAGAATACCCAGTAAATCTGCGGCACATGGAACATAAAAGTTTTTGTTTCGGCGAAGGAAAGGGACAGGAGAAGTCAGAGAGCAAAATAAATGACTAATAATACTCTCTATGTATTGTCGATAATGCTCTCTCTCTCTCTCTCTCTCTCTCTCTCTCTCTCTCTGTGAAATATGTCATGCATAATTTTAAGCTTTGTATGTCCAGCTTTGCCATACCACTTTTTGCAACCTACATTTGACTAAGGGCCACCTGCCAACAGTGTAGAAATTTTAGTTCTAATAATATTAATGAAGGATCCTGGATTCAGTTCATTTTTGCCACCTACCTTGTTCTTCTCTTTTGACTTGTTTACCAATTTTCAGTCTATCCAGTAAAATGGATAAGGTAATTCTCAACTGTCAGCAACTTTGTCAATATTGATGCTGACAGCAGAATTCAATAATCCAAAGGACTCCCTGTTGTTTCATGTTTCCTGTAGTTAAGATAGGGTATACAACTGCTTGCTTATTACATTTTGTAAACTGGTATCACTTGGACTAGAATGGAATAGAATGCTAATCTTCTGGTAAAGATATGTGTCTATGCCATGGACTGAACATTCTGACTTCTTAGTACAAAGGTTCAGAAATGAATAGTAGATTTTAAAAATAGGATGACTACTTAGTTATTTCACTGCTATTTTCTTCCCTTTTCATATTTAGCTGCTAGCCTTAGTGTGATATACCTTCCTGCATATTGTGTGCTTGCTGTAGTTTGTGTTCTAATGTAGTTCAGTAAAGTTCTTTCTTAGGTTAATGGCAAAGCTGTGTCAAAAGCTGTGTCCTTGCCCACTCATCTAACTGGTCATCCGTGTGCTAGTACTTCATGTATGGTCAGAGGTTCACCAGTTTCCAAATGGTTGATCAGGGTTGAAACCTATATGTTTGGTGGTGGCAGGTACTGAAGGGAAATATGACCAGGAGGAAATTAAGGAAGTTGCCCCATGGCCACAATAGAAATATTCCAAGTTAAACTTGTGTCTGTCCAGTCAAGCCTGATCTCTTCAGATCTTGGAAACTAAGCAGGGTTGGCCTTGGTTAGTAATTAGATGGGAGAACACCAACAAAGACCAGGGTTGCAGAGGCAGGCAATGGCAAACCACCTCTGTTAATCTCTTGCCATGAAAACCCCACCAGGAGTAGCTATAAGTCAGCTATGACTTGGCGGTACTTTTGACCACCAAACTTGTGTCTAACATAATAAAATGGGATATAAATATTTTAAATAATTAGATACATAAATAACAAAATGTCAGGTAGTGTATGGAAGAATCAGTCTATAGAACAGTAACAAAATGGGTCATTTCCCCATCTTTTTTTATTTCTGTATAATTGTTGCATACCGTTCTTTGATTTCAGTTTTGTGGAATTTATCATTATCAACTCTGTTTTATATTCTTTCCAGAGAAGATGCGTGAAGGTGGGGACGAACACAACTAGGTGGAAACAATGACTGATAGAAATGGCAGGTCTTTTTGTTCCTCTTTTGAATTCCATCCCATCTTTTTTCTTTTAGTAGTATATGACCTAGTATTACTGTTACTGACCAAGCTAGTATTATATCAGAATATGAGAAACAGCCAGATACTACATTTAAGAGGTTGTACGTAAATGAATTTCAGCACTTTCAAAAAATCTTGGCAGGAGATTTCAAAGACGGATGTTTTAACAGTAAAATATTAACTGTGACCTGTTAGCAAAATGAGAACCGTCTGCAAATGAATAAAGAAGATACTGATACAGAAGGCATTAATTTGAAAGGTAGTTTTGGGGAAGGGGTTATACAAATTTTAGGGAGGAAATATAGGTACAGCTGTTGAATCATCCCCAGCATGGAGGTGAGCATGAAGATTGGTGAGAGAAATGAGACAATGAGGCATAAACCTGAAGACGTCAACGAAGAAGATGTTCTGGTCCACTTGAGCTCAAGAATCATTTTGAAGTGCTAGAGATGGTGACGGAGATGAGAGTGGAAGGAGAACCGCAAGGATCTGGAAGAGGATGTGCAGAAGACATGGGGCCACATGGAAGTGGAAAAAAATGGAAGGCGGTAGTCGTCGGGGACTCTTTGCTCAGGGGTATGGAACGCCATGTCTCTGGGCCAGATCCCCTATTCCGAGAGATGTGTTGCTTGCTGGGGGCCTGAATTCAGGATATTACCAACTGGCTGCCGAAACTCATCAAGCTTGCTGATAAGTACCCGTTTGTGCTGATTCATGTGGGAACGAATGACACGGCTGCGAATACTGTTGCAAGAATTAAAGAGGATTATGAAGCTCTTGGAAGGCAGTTGAAGACATTGGGGGCTCAGGTGGTATTCTCTTCTATCCTTCCAGTCACAGGAAGAGGAGCACGCAGGGAGCAGACCGTACTTGAGGTAAATCGTTGGCTGAGTTGGTGGTGCCGGCAGGAGCGCTTTGGGTTCTGGAACCATGGGATAGGTTTTCTTAGAGAAGGCCTTCTAGCACACGATGGGCTTCACCTCTCAAGGGCAGGGAACGAACCTGGAGAACTTCAACAGGAGAGCTTTAAACTGATGCCACAATGGGAAGGGGACGATAGACATGGCGATTTCAATGACGAAGTGAAAACAGTGGGGACTCACCTGGATAGGAAAGGTCAAACAAAGGTACAAGGCTACAAGTGTCTATATACCAATGCCCAAAGTATGGGCAATAAGAAAGAAGAGCTTGAGCTTCTATTGCAAACAGAGGGCTACGATATAGTAGGAATTACTGAGACTTGGTGGGATGATTCCCATGACTGGAATGTGCTAGTGGATGGGTATGAGTTGTTCAAGAAAAACCAGAAGGGTAGAAGAGGAGGTGGAGTGGCGTTGTATGTGAAGAGAGGGCTTGATTGTCAAGAAGTTATGGAGAATGGGGCGGACAGCCCAGTGGAAAGTATATGCGTAGAAATAAGGAGAGGAAGGACAAAGGGTATTATTGTTGGAGTCTGCTACAGACCACCTGACCAGCGAGAAGAAACGGATGCTGCCCTCTTTGAACAGATTGGCAGAGTATCCAGACATCAAAACCTTGTAATTATGGGTGACTTCAACTTCCTCGATGTGTGCTGGGAGACAGGCTCAGCAAAGTGTCATGAATCACGCAATTTCCTGACCTACCTGGCCGATAACTTCCTTTTTCAAAAGGTGGAGGAAGCTACAAGGGGCTCAGCCATACTAGACTTGATATTAACCAACAGGGAAGAATTGGTAGATGAGATGAAGGTGGCAGGGACCTTAGGGGGAAGTGACCATGTCCTCCTTGAATTCCAGTTGCTGTGGGGGGCCAAGGAAGTTCATAGCCAGACTTGTAGGTTAGATTTTCGTAGGGCCAACTTCGGTGAACTCAGAGGCTTGATGAGAGTCATTCCGTGGGGGAGTGTGCTGGAAGGGGAAGGAGTGAGTGAAGGGTGGGCCCTTCTCAAACACGAGCTTTTGCAAGCTCAAGCCCTCACTATCCCAGCAAGATGGAAACATGGTAAGGGCTCCAAAAAACGGATGTGGATGTACAGAGAGCTCCAGAATAAGCTAAGGGAGAAAAAGTAAATGTTCAGGAAATGGAGAGAAGGACAGACCTCTAAAGAGGAGTATATAAGGGTTATTAGGTACTGCAGATCAGCCATCAGAGAGGCCAAAGCTCAGTATGAGCTGGGTCTGGCCAGGAGGGCTCGCTACAATAAGAAAAACTTCTACAGATACGTGAGACGCAAACGCAAGGTAAAAGAGGTAATTGGACCGCTGTTGGGAGTAGATGGAGAAACTCTGATGCAGGACAGAGAAAAAGCAGACAGGCTTAATGATTTTTTTGCCTCTGTTTTCTCCTTGAAGAACTCAGGCACATCTAGAGATAGTAGAAAATGTGGCAGGACACCTGAGTGGATAATTGACATTGACAAAGAGGTTGTGGAGAGGCATCTGGCTGCACTGGATGAATACAGATCCCCTGGGCCTGATGGGGTGCACCCAAGAGTGCTGAAAGAACTTTCTAGAGAACTTGCAGAACCCCTGTCCATCATCTTCAAGGCCTCCTGGAGGACTGGGGATGTGCCACAAGATTGGAGAAGAGCGAATGTTACCCCAATCTTTAAGAAAGGGAAGAAGAATGACCCGGGAAACTACAGGCCGGTCAGTCTGACTTCTGTAGCTGGGAAGATATTAGAACAGATTTTAAAGAGATCAATCTGTAAGCATCTGAAGGACCGCTCAGTGATCCGGGGAAGTCAGGATGGTTTTGTTCCTAACAGATCTTGCCAGACCACCCTGGTTTCCTTCTTCGATCGAGTGACCAGCTTACTGGATCGGGGGAACTCTGTTGACATGGTTTATCTGGATTTCAGTAAAGCTTTTGATAAGGTCCCCCATGACATTCTGATGGGCAAACTGGAAGACTGTGGAGTGGACTATAGGACAGTTTGGTGGATAGGGAACTGGTTGGAGGACCGCACTCAAAGAGTGGTAGTCAACGGCGTTTCATCAGATTGGAGGGAGGTGTCCAGTGGGGTGCCGCAGGGCTCAGTTTTGGGCCCGGTACTTTTCAATATTTTTATCAATGATCTGGATGAAGGAGTGGAAGGGCTGCTCATTAAATTTGCTGATGATACCAAATTGGGAGGGATAGCAAACACCCAAGAAGATAGAATTAAAATTCAACAAGACCTGAAGACTCTGGAGAAGTGGGCAGCTGTGAATAGGATGCAATTCTACAAAGACAAATGCACAGTATTACATCTGGGCCACAAAAATGGGCCCATGGATGGGGGATACACTTCTGGGCAGTAGTATATGTGAAAAGGATCTTGGGGTAAGAGTGGACTGTAAACTAAATATGAGCAGTCAGTGTGATGCGATGGCAAAAAAGGCTACTTCAATCTTGGGTTGTATCAAAGGGGCCATAGCGTCGAAATCGCAGGAGGTCATAGCCCCTCTCTATACTGCCTTGGTCAGGCCACACCTGGAGTATTGTGTGCAGTTCTGGAGGCCTCACTTCAAAAAGGATGTGGACAAAATTGGGAGGGTGCAGAGGAGAGCGACAAGAATGATCAGGGGTCTGGAGACTGAGCCCTACGAGGAAAGGCTGAGGGCCTTGGGAATGTTTAGTTTGGAGAAGAAGAGGTTGAGGGGGGACATGATTGCTCTCTTTAAATATTTGAAAGGCTGTCATTTGGAGGAGGGCAAGGAGCTGTTCCAGTTGACAGCAGAGGGTAGGACCGGAAGCAATGGGCTTAAATTACATGCACAAAGGTACCGGCTGGATATTAGGAAAACTTTTTCACGGTCAGAGTAGTTCAAAAGTGGAACCAGCTGCCTAGGGAGGTGGTGAGCTCCCCCTCACTGGCAGTTTTCAAGAAGAGGCTGGGTGAATACTTGTCAGAGATGCTTTAGGCTGATCCTGCACTGGGCAGGGGGTTGGACTAGATGGTCTGTATGGCCCCTTCCAACTCTACGATTCTACGATTCTATGAATTTAATACATGGATTCCTTGTGCAGAACAAATATCACAATGATCAACAGTGACTCAGTAGTTTTTTGAAAACACAAATCAACTTTGGCAATAAGAGTATGTTTATGATAATGGGAAAATGTACTGAGTTTGTGCCTTTGCAGGAGGAACAAATCTGCAAATGTTGGTGTAGTCTTTTTTATTTGGTTTTTTATTTATTTTGATTTTTCATCTTAAGTAGAGCTATCTCTCTTCTAAGTCTGTTGAAGTCAATGGGTTTTGTTGGTTTTCTCTTTTTCCTTTTGGTGTTGCCTATATTATATTGCTGTGCTGTCCGTTGATTAAAAATGACCTGTTGAAATGTTCAAAAACCAGCCTTTGAATATCTCTTTGCAGTGCAATCCTAAGCAGAGTTACCTCAGTCTATGTCCATTGAAATCAAATGGGCTGGAGTAACTCTTCTTAGGATTGTCCTGTTAAAGCAGTGACCAAATGCCATTCATACTGTTCTAATTTTCCTGCACTCATTTTCTGTTCATCATCCTCTGAGCCTGTTTTTTACTAACCATTTAAATTATTAAATACTTAAAAAGCATTTTTATGAGTGGTCTTCTAAATACCATAGGGATGAAAGTCTTTTTGAAGAACAAGTATTGTTTACATCCCATCTTTTCAGTAAGATATTACTTTATATGACTACTTATTTAATTGTTGATGGTGATCTCTTAAAACCTAATCCAACTTTGCATACAAATCCACAAGTTACTAGATCACTAAAATGTTTATGTTGTCCACATTATCTGTGTTGGTCATTAACAATATGTTGATTAGTTGTTGTAGATTTTCCGGGCTGTATGGCCATGGTCTTGGCATTGTAGTTCCTGACGTTTCGCCAGCAGCTGTGACTGGCATCTTCAGAGGTGTAGCACCGAAAGACAGAGATCTCTCAGTGTTAATTTGTGGAGAAGATGTTAGCAGGTAATTTATATCTACTCAGGAAGGTGGGTTTGGGTTGAGTCATCCTGTAAGAGTTTCCCAGGTGTGGAATGCTAATGGGGGGGAAGCTTCACTGTATCCTGAGGAGGTTATTTTGCATATGGGTTGGTGGTTGATACGCTAATCTTATTTGCAGGGCTATTGTAAGGTGTAGAGTATTTTGTTAGTCTGGTGTTTTTCAGGACTGGAAACCATGCCCTATTCATTCTTAAACTCTCTTCTTTCCTGTCAAAATTGTGCTTATGCTTATGAATTTCAATGGCTTCCCTGTGCAATCTGACAAAGTAGTTGTATGTATGCAGTATACTCCTGCAGAGGTGAGGGGGGTCTCTACTGTCTTTTGCTGATCATAGCATCTGTTGTATTTTTCTGTGAACAGATGGATGGGGTGGCCATGGGAAGCCCTCTAAGCCCATGTTTGTTATGCCTGTACCCCTACATCCATGACATTGTTCTATGTGTTGAACCATTGCTAATTCTGTACCTTGATTTCATTTTGCAGATGCTCTAACCATCACTTTAGTTTCTCTTTTGTTTGAAGCTCACAGAAGTGACCTTGTTACAGTTTACTCTCATGCATTCCCAGGCCATTTCCTGTGCAAACCTGTGGTCTAGGTGGGAGGGGGGAAATGAGTGGGTATTTAGAGTTGTACTTTATTCAAGTCTCTATTCCTATCAAGGAAACATGTACTGCTTAGATGCTTTTTTGCCTCTGAGTAATTCTATGGACACATATATAGAAATGATTGCATTTCTGAATAAAACCATTTAACCAAGAGCTTGGACTTCTTGTTGCAATGGGACAAAGACCTGTCTACCATATCTTGTCATCTATAGCCTGACAGTTATAGCAAACTTCTACATCGAACATTTTGAATTTAGAATTTAGAATTAGCACCCCACAAACCTACAGTCTGGTTCCGGTTCGGGGATGATACCTTTATCATTTGGAGCCATGGCTAGGAAGAATTGATGGGTTTTTTAAATCACTTCAACAATATCCACCCGAACATACAATTCACCATGGAAAAAGAAGTCGAGGGTAAACTCCCATTTCTTGATACCTTGGTCATCCCCAAAGCAAACTTTCAATTAGGTCCCAGGGTCTACAAGAAACCAACTCACACGGATCTGTACTTACTCAAAAACTCCAATCACCATCTGTGACAGAAAAGAGGCATACTAAAAACATTAGTAGACCATTCAAGACGGATATGTGAAGCGCACTTTCTCACTCAGGAAATTAATCATCTAAACCACGCACTTCAAGCAAATGGCTACTCCAGAAATGAAATCAGAAGAGCGATTAAACCAAGGATAAATCAAACAACTAAGGAAAAACAATCCCCCACAGGAAAAGTCTTTTTGCCATATCTCAAAGGAATCACTGATTAGATGGGAAAACTTATGAAAAGTACAACCTACAAACAGTATTCAGACCCACCAGAAAAATACAACAGATGCTATGATCAGTAAAAGACAGTAGAGACCCCCTCACCTCTGCAAGAGTATACCACATACCCTGCAGCTGTGGACAAGTTTACATTGGGACCACACAGCGCAGCATCCAGACAAGAATAAAAAAAACATGAAAGACACTGCAGACTTGGCCAACCTGAAAAATGAGCAGTGGCTTAACCTAGCCTAACTCAAACAGGACACAGTATGTTATTCCAGGACACTAAAATACTGGACAACACTTCCAACTACGTCGTCAGATTGCACAGGGAAGCCATTGAAATTCATAAGCATAAGCACAATTTCGACAAGAAAGAAGAGAATTTAAGAATGAATAGGGCATTGTTTCCAGTCCTGAAAAACACCAGACTAACAAAATACTCTACATCTTACAATAGTCCTGCAGATAAGATTAGCATATCAACCACCAATTCATATGCAAAATAACCTCCTCAGGATACAGTGAAACTTCCCCCCATTAGCATTCCACACCCTGGGAAACTCTTACAGGATGACTCAGCCCAAACCCACCTTCCTGAGTAGATATAAATTACCTGCTAACATCTTCTCCACACATTGACACTGAGAGATCTCTGTCTTTTGGTTCTATGAAGATGCCAGTCACAGCTGCTGGCGAAACGTCAGGAACTACAATGCCAAGACCGCGGCCATACAGCCTGGAAAATCTACAACAATTAACGTTCTCCGGCCGTGAAAGCCTTCACAAAATATGTTGATGGTTTATAGAAGGGAGAAGGGGGGGACCAGCTTTTTTCCAATTAAAACAAAAAAGTTCCCTGCTATTTCTGGAATCAGTACTTAGTTTCCACAGATCATAGCTATAGATAAATCTGATTTAATAATATGTTCCCAAATGAGGTGTGACAAGTCTTTTTTTTTCCAACTGAGGGAACCCTCACAACTTCTTGTAATTTTGGTTTGATTTAAAATGTAAACTTTCCCCTCAGTTGCTAGATGTTCTTACAGTAGTGAGTGTACAGGCTTTGGGTTTACTAATGTGAGGTAATTTTTTTGGTGAGACAGGAGAACTTGGAGATCACTAAACCAGGCAGTTTATAAAAATAACAGAAAAGATTTATTTATGTACAGGTTGTTTTTAAAGAACAAATCAACAGTCCATCTCTCCCAACATTCAAAGGAGATACATGGCTGAGGCTCATAAATTTAAATTAGTTATGGCTTCAGATTGTGATTTTAATTACCTTTAAGGCTTTCAAGTACAAACTGGCTTTCAGCAACTAGCGACCAAGCTAGAACTTTTCACACATGCACACCCATTCCACCCTTACTAGCTGCCCTTTCCCAAGAGTCAGACTAAGTGGTACCTGCTCATCACCAGAGGCAGGTCTCATAACTGGGCCCTCCCCCAGAGCTATACACAAAACTGATCACTCCTTGAGGCAGCCCAGAACTGAACTGCTGTTTCCTTCCAAAGTTCCATTCACTCCCGCCCCCGAAAGGTGTTTGGATGATGGGGCAGCAGTCCCATAGGTGCAGGGATAAAACAGCTGGGTGGCAGTTCTCCCTTTCAGGGGCATGATAGCTTCTTGTTTGTCACCTGAGGGGGAGCAGATCATGGGGCTGAGCAGACCTAATGTCATAAGTCAGTCTGTGCTCAGTGATGATTCATGAGACCAGAAGCTGCCTGCACCTAGCTCTCAGCCCATAATTGACCAAGCTGCAGCTGACCTCAAGCTACGGGGAGAATAAAAAGAGATCAGATTACTGGCTGATGAGAGATCACAGCCTACAGCTGAAACTGAGCCAGCGCCACGGAGCTCTGAAGCAGTCAACAAAGCTTCAGAAGCCACTTCCAGGCCACCCAGCTCATCCACACCCTTGCAGTGTTGGCACTGTCAGAGACTCGCAGAGTTGCAGGAGAGGAGGAGGAGGAGTACAAATGAGCTGTCATCATGGCCAGGAGAGGCAGCAGTTTGTGGACACAAGTACACTTTACGGCTGCTGTACTGATCTTTTTTTTGAAAAAAATTTTTTATTGGGTTAGAATCCGTTATTTTTACATTTACATTCAATTCTCCCCAAATTTTACATTTCTAACCCCCTCCCTTTCCCCCCCTTTTATTGACTTCCAACAGCTTTCCAACCCTTTGTCCCTTTTCCCTTACTTCTATTAAATTCCTCTATCTAAAACAAATATATATTCTCCATTATACTAAGCAGTACATCCTTAACTACTTTTCTTGTAGTATACCCAAACTGTAAGTCTTTATTTCCATCTTGGATAAACAATTTATCCCATTTTCCAATTTTAAATATTTCTATATATCATAAACCATAAAAATCTTACACATTTTAAATCAAACAATTTGACTTATTCTCTATATATTACTCATTGTATCTTTTTGTGGTAATTCTATATAACTCTCGTCACATAGTCAATCAATTTGACTCGTCTGTACATTCAGTTTGGTGCATTATACAAATCTTATCAAAGAAAGAAAATATTGTTGGTTACTCAATCCTTATATTTAATCCTTATCATTAATTATTTTCTATCAATATTCTATTTATTAACCTATATATATCTATATATATATCAATCTGTTAATCTAACTGCTTATAAATTCACATTTATCTCTTCCCCCCCCGGTAAAGTCACCCCCCTCTACATTTTATTGTACTTCTGTAGTTCTCAAACTGCCACAGTTTTCCTCCCACCTCCCATTTTTTCTCCAAATATTGTTTCAGCTTCTCCCAGTCTGTGTTAAACTGCCCTGAGTCCAGATTTCTCAGTTTTCTTGTCATCTTGTCCATTTCTGCCATGTACAGCAATTTGTAGATCCAATCTTCAATAGTTGGCACTTCTTGTACTTTCCATTTTTGCGCATATAAAAGTCTGGCTGCTGCTGTCATATAAAATATCAACGTCCTATGATGGGCTGGAATTCCCTCCATTCCCAAGTTTAGTAGCAGGAGTTCTGGGTTCTTATTTATTTGAAATTGTAAAATTTCACTCATTTCTCTTATTATTTCCCCCCAGTACTGCCTAGCTACCTCACACGACCACCACATATGATAGAGGGAGCCCTCATGCTTCCTACATTTCCAGCATTTATTAGAAGTGTTCAAATTCCCTAGCGCAATCTTCTTTGGTGTCATGTACCAACGGTAGATCATTTTGTAGATATTCTCTTTAATATTTGTACATGTCGTTGTCTTCATTGTAGTCTTCCACAAGTATTCCCATGCCTCCATTGTTATCTCTTTGTTAAAATTTATAGCCCATTTCACCATTTGTGTTTTAACTGTCTCATCCTCAGTATGCCATTTCAACAGTACTTGGTATACCTTGGATATTCTTTTCTTGTCCTCCTTAAGAAGGGTCTGCTCTAGTTCCGAATTCTCTATTCGTATACCTCCCTTTACAGAGTCCGAGTTATACAAATCTCTGATCTGTCTATACTGGAACCAATCATAGTTCGGTGATAGTTCCTCTTGCGTCTTTATTCTAAGTTTAGATACTTCTATTTTAGTTATTTCTTTGTAAGTTAAACATTGTCGTTCGTTATCAACAGCTCTCGGGTCTATCACCTCATATGGAACCACCCACCAAGGAGTTCCTTCTTGTAGGTAAATTCTGTACTTCTTCCAGATTGTGTATAAACTTCTCCGTACAAAATGGTGCAGGAACATCGAGTTGACCTTTACTTTATCATGCCATAGGTATGCATGCCATCCAAATATTTTTTTATATCCCTCTAGGGCTAATAGTTTCTTGTTCTTTAATGTCATCCACTCCTTCAGCCAAACTAGGCAGATTGCATCGTGGTAAAGTCTCAGGTTGGGCAGTTGCATTCCGCCTCTTTCCTTTGCATCTTGTAAAACTTTCATTTTCACTCGAGGCTTCTTGCCTGCCCATACAAAATCTGATATTTTCCTCTGCCATTTTTCAAATTGTTTAGAGTCTCTGATGATTGGTATTGTCTGTAGCAAAAACATCACTCTTGGTAACACATTCATTTTAACTGCTGCAATCCTACCCAACCATGACAGATTGAGCCTATTCCATTTGATCAAGTCTCTCTCAATCTGAGTCCATAGTTTTTCATAATTATTCTTGAACAAATCTATATTCTTTGCAGTCAGTTCAATTCCCAAATATTTCACCTTACTTGTTACTTCACAGTCCGTTGTTTCCATTAACAATTGTTGTTTCTGCTTAGTCATATTTTTGCATAGTATCTTTGACTTCTTTTTATTAATAAAGAAACCTGCCAAATCTCCAAACTCCTTGATCTTATCTATCACTTTTGGCATGTTCTCCAGTGGGTCCTCTACAATTAACATTATGTCATCCGCAAATGCTCTGACCTTGTATGAATAGTCCTTTATTTTTATTCCTCGGATTTCCTCGTCTTGTCGTATTTGTATCATCAGAATCTCCAATACTAAAATGAACAACAATGGAGACAACGGGCAACCTTGTCTTGTTCCTTTGCTTATAGTCAATTTCTTAGTCAATTCATCATTCACCACAATTGCTGCAGTCTGGTCTCTGTAAATTTCCTTAATTGCTCTGATGAATCTTTCTCCTAATTGTAGCTTTTCCATAGTGGCAAACATAAAGTCCCAGTTTAAATTGTCAAATGCCTTTTCAGCGTCAACAAAGAAGAAACCAACCTCTTTATCACAACGCTTATCATAATATTCAATAGCATCAATCACTGTCCTTAAATTGTCTCTTATTTGTCTGTCTGGCAGAAAACCTCCTTGCTCCTCCTCTATAACTTCCGAAAGCCACCCCTTCAGTCTCTCCGCCAGTATCTTCGCAAAAATTTTATAGTCATTGTTGAGTAACGATATAGGTCTGTAATTTTTCACACTAGTCAAGTCTTGGCCCTCTTTTGGGATCAATGATATGTTCGCTTCAGACCAAGTGTCTGGAATCCTTTGATCCCTTAGAACTCCATTGATCACCTCCTTTAGGAATGGTGCCAGCTCATTGGCCATAGTCTTATAAAATTTAGCTGTAAGTCCATCTGGCCCTGGCGCCTTTCCTAGATTTGCAGATTGTATTGCCTTACTTATTTCCTCATCCGTTACTTCACTGTTCAGTTTATTTCTCCAAGCGTCCGAGATTTCTGGAAGTGTCATTTTCTCCAGATATGACGCTATTGAATCTTTATTTACTTCTTTCTTATTATACAGTTTAGCGTAGAATTTATAAAAGGCTCTACTAATGGTATTCTGTTCCAAATACATTTTGTCATCTTCACAAATTTTATTTATTGTTTTCTTTTCCCTTCTCTTCTTCAGTTGCCATGCCAGGTACTTCCCAGGTTTATTTGCACTCTCAAACACTTTCTGATTCAGCCTTTTGAGATTCCACTCCAATTCTTTATTACTCATTGCTGTTAGCTGTTCTTGCAGTATTTTAATTTCCTGGTATAATTTCTTTTTCCCTGGTCTCTTTTTTAACTGTATTTCTTTGGTTTTTATTTTCTCCTCAATCTCTTGTCTCTTCTCCTCTTTCTTCTTTCTTGCTCTACCATTTAAGTCCATTAGTATGCCCCTTATAACCGCCTTATAAGCATCCCAAACTTTATCAGTTGGTACTTCTTTATTCACGTTGTATTGTATGAAAAACTTTGTCTCTCTTCTCAATATTTCCATATTCTCTTTTTCCTGTAACAAATCCTCATTTATTCTCCATGCTTTCCTTTTTCTCCTTTTCCCTAGCTTCCACATAATTGGGTTGTGATCTGAGCCTACCATCGGCATTATTTCTACATCTTTAGTCCATAACGCCAAGTCTTTTGAGGCCCAGATCATGTCAATTCTTGATAATGTGGAATGCCTTGCAGAATAAAAAGTAAACTGTCTACTTTTAGGATATTCTCTCCTCCATACATCTTCAAGAGTCTCTTGTTGAATCAACTCAAAAAAGAGCTTTGGTAATAGTCCTCTTTTCTTTTGTGCCATTGTAGTCTTTTTATCCAGTTCCAAGTCTGTCACTCCATTGAAGTCTCCAGCAAGAATTATCTGGTCATATGAAAGATCGTCTAAATGCTTCCTCAAATCCTCAAATAAGCTCTCTTTTGCACCATTAAGTGCATAGATTCCGACTACCAACACTCTCTTTAAATTCCAAGTACATTCCACTGCTACAAATCTGGCTTCCACATCTTTCATTATGAATTTTGGTTGTAGCTCCTCTTTTACATACAACACCACTCCTCTTTTTTTCTTACTTGAGGCCGCTACAAAATCCTTGCCCAATTTTCCCAGTTTTAAATATTTTACATCCTGTTTTCGAATATGAGTCTCTTGCAAACAAACAATATCACATTTTTGTTTTAGTAGCCAGTGAAAAATATTTTTTCTCTTGTTCGGTGAATTTAGTTCATTTACATTCCAAGATAATACCTTACACTCCATGTTCATAATCTTGTTGGTAAGTCTTTTTCATTGTCCCTTATAAATCGCTCCATCTCCCGCTCAGATCTGATACGCTTTTTGGCACCTCCAAATTCGAAGGACAAACCCTCTGGGAGCTCCCATCTGTACCTGATTTTCATGTCCTTCAGCATCTGGATTAGCGCTTTATATTTTTTCCGATCTAGTAACACTGATCTGGGTAGTTCCTTCATTATAATAATTGTCTTGCCATCGATCTCCAATGGATCTTGAAACTGTTTAGTCACAATCTTCTCTTTCATGTTTCTTGTTGTAAATTGTACAATCACGTCTCTTGGTACTTTTCTCTGGGTTGCAATTCTCGAGTTCACACGATATGCCACATCTAGGATAGCCACAACTTCCTCCTCCTCCTTCCCCAGGTATTCAGCTAACACCTCGGTCATCTGTTCTTGCGCTGACTTTCCTTCCACTTCTGGCAAACCACGAAAACGTAGCTGCTTCTCCATGTGTTTAGTTTCTGCAACTGACATTCTCCCCCTCATCAGTCTCATCTCTGTTTGTTGCGTATCTGCTAAGTTCTCCATCGCGTCTTCTACTGTTTTAACTCTCTGCTGCGTCCCTTGTAATTCATTTTGTATTGTTTCCATACCTTTCTTCACTTCTGACAGCTCCGATTTTACTTCTGACAGCTCCGATTTTACTGTCTGTTTGACCTCTTTGATCAGCTCCAATTTCATGTCTTTGAATTCTTTAATCACCTCCAAAAGTTTTTTATCCAGATTTTCTATTGCCGATTGCCACTCTTTCTTCGACATCGTGGGGCTTGCTTTGGCTCGCTCCCACGAGTCCGCTCTCTTCCTTAGCTCCGTGGCGTTAAATTTAGTACCTTTTTTATTTCAAATGTCCCGGTCTTCTTGCATAAATTAATTTTAAAGGGTCCAAAATGTCGGGCGTCTTTTCTCTATGGTCTCTCTATGATTTTATAATCCAATATGGCCTACTTCCTTTTCCGCTGAAGCCGCGACCCTTCCCCTCTCAAAGATGGCGATTCCCTTCTTCCTGCCCTCCAGCAAGGGCCGCTTCTCTCCAGCCACTCTATTGTTGTTACGCACTTCCTGTCTCCCGTCTTCCCACAGCAGGTCTCGCGATGGTGTCTTTTTCTCACAGCTCCAAAGCCACAGGTATTCAAAACAATAATCCGATTTCTTTAACAACTTCTTTAAACTTAGTCTCTTTTCTAATACAACTCCTGCCGAAGCTTCCCCTCCTTTTCGCTAGTCTGTTGCAGTTTAAAAGTCTACTTTTTTTCCTCTCTGTTTTTATCAATCTGTCCCGTATCGGAAGATAGTGATCTTTACCTTCCCTTCACTTTCCTCGGGTTGTAATCGCTGTTTCGATTTCAAATTCTCCTTTCCACTTCTTCCCCCAATCGAAGCTTGGGTATGTAGGTCATATGCCAGCCGAATTGGCCCCAAAACTGCCGCAGAGATTGTAGCCGACCCGTCGCAAGGTGGGACCTCAAGGATCGGGAGGGGACCCGTTATGTAGAGCCCCCCCTCGTCCGAGATCTAACTCACCCTAGGGTCTTGAGCGTTCTTTGCCTGCTCTCCGCCTGAGAGCAGTCGGCCGCGGGCTATTTTCACCCCGCCGGCCGCTTAAAACGGCAGTCCGGTCAGCTCCGCAAATGGAGCTGCGTTAGACCTCCATGAATCCCAAACCGGAAGTCGGCTGCTGTACTGATCTTGCTGTTACCTGACTTCTGGAACTTTGACCCTTGGACTGGACCTGACTTTTGGCTATTCTGGGACCCCTGAACCTGGCCTGGATTTGGATTTGCTACCTGGACTTCTTGACCCTTGGCTGAACTTAGCTTACCTGCTTCCTGGAAACCCCAGCTTTTGGACTGGACTCTGATTACTCTTTGCTTCCTGATTGTGACTGGCCTCTGAACCCCCGACCCTTGGCTCCTGGGAGGACTATGCCAGTACATCTGTGTTCCTTGTTGTCACTGTCAAGCCACAAATACTGGCCTCGTGTTACAGCCTGACCCTGAGAACTAGCAGCTGTCTAGGCTTCTCTACCTGTTATGGCATTAAACCACAGCTTATGAGATGCTCACATGATATTACATGGAAAGAGAATTGCTCTGGTCTCCTTGCTTTGGCCTTTATGGTCATGTATATAAAGAATGGGAGAATGAAATGTTGCCTGAGAAATAGGAAAGACCCAGCTTTGTCTGCTCTTCGTTTACAGATCTAGTATTGGCTGCAGCTGTGCACATTGCTTTTTCTATGCTCTTGTATCTATAGATGATCTGTAGGATAAAAGACTGGGGAGCATTCAACAATGGGTATCCTGCAGTACAATTCAGCAGCAAATAGCATATGTGGGACCTTGTGAATATCACATCTCTAGGGACAGATATAATAAAGAAAAATAGTAGCTTAACTGTTGTTACTGCTGAGAAGGCCATGGAAACCTTATCAATGATGGAAACCTTTTAGATTGCTCATCCTCTGGACTATAATTATTCTTTTTGAGGATTCTGAAATGCTTTCATGTAAATTGCAAACCAAACAAAATGTTTTTAGCTCACAACGTTATTCTTGAGTAGTTCCTGTAGTGTTTGCTCCCTTTTTGAGACTTGTATTATACTTCCTCCATGCCTTTCATAGTGTTCCCTTAGATTGTCTCCAAAGGCTCTCACTTTAGTTCTCTCTCAGTTTGATCTGCAGTATAGTAAGGCTTAGTTATATTTGGTAGATTAGCAGAGCAGTCAGCACATGGGGTTGGCTGTGAGGTAAAAGGGGATCCTTTATTCTAGAGAAAACATGTTTTGCTTAATCAGAAATTCAGTTTATTTATAGGTGTATATGTGTAATGGTTTCAGAGTAATTCATAAGTGTATTTATTTCAAAGTCATTCATAACTGTAATGAATTCAAGATAGGTACAGATTGTCAAACATTTCTAAACATTTCTAAATGGATTCAGTCACAAAGGCTTAGGCTAATAATATCCACTAAGAAAAGAGCACACAGACTTCCCTCAGATTATAGCAAAGCACTTCACTCCTTCTCCCTCTTTCCTCAGATCAGCTCCAAACAACACTTGAACAACACATTCCACTCTTTCCCTCAGAACAATTCTGATTAAACTGCAGTTCATTCCACCCGCTTGGTACAGCTACCATCCAATCATAACACTTCACTCACCTGTCCAGCCCCTATCTTTCTTCTCTTAGAGACCTGTATTTTAAACCACAGTAAACACATTCAAAATTAATTCGCCCAGATAGAACACAAAAAGTATTCACATGACAAAACATTAAATCTTTTTATGTAAATTGCAAACCATACAAAATATGTTGCTTTCAAAACTTTGTTCTTGAATTATTTCTGAACGTATGAAACTGCTTTTATTCCAAGTCAGCATATTGGTTCATCTTGCACAGAATTATTTACTCTGGTTTGCAACAGCTCTCTAATGTCTGAAATCTTTTAATTGGAAATGTTACAGATTGGATCTGAGAGCTTCTTCATGCCAAACATACATTCTTCTGCTAAATCATAATCCTTCCCTATGAAATATTATAATAGATTATTCCATTTGGTTAAAAAAAGAGTGAATTTGGAAGCTTGTATAATGTATGCCCAGTCCAGTTCTAGAAATAAAAAAGTTAAAGAAATGATACAGCTGTTCTCATTCTGAACTGGAATACTTTGGATAGTGATTGAGTGTAGTTGTCACCCATCTTCTAGACTAGGTGTCACATTGCTAGAATTGTAAGAAAGATGATACATGTGTTGATGGAGATAAGGAGGGGTGCCTTCCATAGTCTTGACAGCTACATAGTGTCAGGTCTGCATAGTACTGACCTAATGATAAATGGCTTTCCCAGATGATATTCTTGTGCTCCAGTCTGACCTGTGTGAGCCATTTATTTCCATAAGATACCTACCATTATACATTGCTATTTTATGTCATAGCATTTTAGGACCTTTTGAAAGAAGAAATAGAAGAGAGAAATGAAAACAGGAAAGACAAATGAAATAGTGTGTTCAGAGATAAGATGGAGGTGGAGTTAATTTTTCAGCATATGCTGTTTTCCAATCCAGGCTAATCACTACTAAAAAAAAAACCCTTAATTTTCTCATAATATGATTACCCAATACCATCTGCTTCTTTCAGCAGGGGGAGGATAGAGACTAAGCTGGAAGACTTAAATAACTGTGGAGATCTTGAAGGGTTGCGGCCTAGAATTTGATGGGTTTACTAAATGGTTTCTTCACAGATCCTTAGGCTTCGTAAGATTTAGACAGTTATGCCTTCTTTCTCTTTTGTGTGGCTGAAAAACTCAGTGATGTGAGTTTGGACCTTGGGTCCTTCTTTTGTCTAATTAAAAATGCAAGCTTTTTTATGACCTTAAATTCTGGTATCATTAAGTTATGTTAAATTTTCATTTCTGTGGCTTTTATACTTTTGAGGAAAACCTTAATAATATTAGCCTGGAGAAGAGCTGTCTGTAATGGTTTTCAGTAATTTGAATTGTTTGTTTCACCTCAGTAGACAGTAAAAGCCTGGCTCAGACTACCATCACAGCTGAGATCCTTAAAAGAAGTTTGAGGATGTCATTTTTTTTTAGGTGGAAGTGTTTTGGTGTTAAGATTTTAAAAAAACAAACAAGCAGTTCTTAGTATTCATGTGGTAAAATGCTCACTTGAAAATGCCCTCATGACAAAATAGCTAGTAAACTACATCTTAGAAACTGCAGAAAGCAAAATATTTTTCTTGAGTGGAATATGTAATGAGCAGAATATGAGCAATATTCTTGAGCAGAATATGAGCAGAATATATAAAGAAGACATGAAATGTATCAAGGGTTGAACTGTTTAAGTACCCACCCAAAGTGTGATAGACTCTTAAACATATATTTTATGATATCATTAGGCTTTCTGTAGGTTAATAATGAAGGGCAAAACTGAGATATGGATTTATATAGCTAGTGGTTTTCCTTTCACAGTCAAAAATGTGATTATGAACAATAAATGCCATTCTTTCTGTACTGGATTAGAATAATTATTTTAAAATTTCTGTAAATTGTCATTTAAAGAAACAAAAATATATTCACTGTTTACTAACATTAACTTACGGAAATTAGTAGGAATTTTATATATTAATTATTTTTTTGAGCAGCTGCTACATATTCTTGAAAAGTATTTTTAGACTAAATGTTATGGTGATTTTCCTTCTCTCTTTCTCTCTCACTCTCACTCAAATGATATACCATTTTATAAAAATACATATTTTGAAAGCATGTAGAAGCCACAAGAAAACAAAAAAAAATCATAATTGTTCAGACCCTCAATTCAGAACACAGCATAGCTTAAAACAACATAAAACATGAAGCAACTTAAAATGAGTTTTAAAACATTCTCAGACTAAAAATCGACTATAAAATGATGTTAAAGATCCTAGTGATGTACTAATTGCAGAGAACTACTAATTTTCTTACAGTGTGTCTAGAACTGGATGGGAATATTTATTGAATATCTAATGATTTTTTTATTGCAAGTTTGCTTTTGTTGCTGACAGTTCAGATTTTAATATGACATTGATGATGTTGATTGGTTACATTGCAATCTAGAATGGAGAGTGCTTTTCCTATTTTATGTGGATTTATTCTACTTGCATTTAGAAACAAGTCAACAGTGTTCCACACAAAGCCTATCAGCTGGCTGGTGTGAAGAAGGATAGCTTTAGAGCACAGTGCAAACACATCTTGTTACTTCAGTGTGACACTGTGATTTATGATGCGTCCAAGTAACTTGACTCAGAAGAAGTCCAGTGTTTACATGTGTCTTTTGTGCTTACTGCTGCAGCCTTTCTGACATCGAAATAGTTTGTGATCCCTCTGAGAATAAATGAAGGCTCTCTTTAAAAAATATTTCCAAAGATAAAAAGTATTTCCAAAGATTGAAAATAAAGCTAGGAATCCTGAAATACTGGAGACGAAAATCTCTGTGTTGTGTCACAGTTGCCTTCACTCCATCTCACGCAGAACTAGCAGAATATCACTTACAGTTCAAAGGGGGGTGAGGAGAGGACAACAGTAGGATTTTCTGTTATCGTTAGTATTAGCATTGCTGAAATTTGACACGATGTGCAGTTTTATGCGTACAGCCCATATGAGAAGAACAGGTTACTTGCACTCTACTAGCAGCCGCATCCTGTCAGTATGACAAGAAAAGCAGTCTCCTACCCTTCATATATTACCGAGATGTTGCAAAATTCGAAATGTAAATAGCTGAAGTGCTATAAACAGCATGCTGCCCTTCCATTCAAATCGATCATGTTGAAAAGATCATATGCAATTATGGTACTGGGCTCTCAGTGTGGGGATCTGGGCAAGGATTCCTTCTTTTTTAAAAATGTGTTTGTCAGCCTCATATTATCATTGTGGAATCTCAGTCTCAGTGCTTGGGTTACCATAGGTTATCGAAACTCAAGTGTTTGCACCCTTATCTCCAAACTGATTGATTTTTAAAAGAACTTTACTAGTGTGGTGACATGTACAGCACACTGTCTCTCATAGAAGCCCAGGCAAAGCATCCATGGCAGTTAAAAGTGCATCCTAGAGAGTGGTTACAAAAGTAGCCATAAGAAAGAATCTTGTAGCTGGATGGGAGGGTGAAGGGAGATACTTCTTGTTTGCAAGACTTATAGTACCCTTCTGCTTTCTAATTAGTACTAATTAGCCAATAAACTATTTACAAGCTTTGAGTCATCCTGCTTGCTACATTGTTCAAACCACTGGCTCCCCTTCCTCTATTAAGTATGGTCAGTACTCAGAACTCTTGTGTCTCAAGAGATGGTATGCGTATTATCTGTTATCCCAGAGCTACCAAAGACTTGTCAATCACCATGACCTCCAAGGATCTCTAACAAACCCAGCAAACAAGGCAATAGGGTCTGAAATGTCTTTTATTTTCCAATCTGCACCCTCTTTTTTGTTGTTGGGCTGAGGAAGGGGGAAAAGGATGTAAGATTCCCTAATTATCTGAAAGTGTATGCAAACACTAAAAAGCAATAGGGGGCATCAAGTGGAACTCCTTATTAGCAAATCCTTTCTTTTATAAATAGATGTTAAATATGTTATTCTTTCTTCTGTCAGTTAATCTTTCATCTGTCCTATAAGAAAAATTCCTATCTGAACCAGTCTAATTTGATATTTAGAATAGTTTAAAGCAAAGGAGGAGACATTGAATACAGTACTGTCCTGTTTCTTTAATAATGATGATGATTAGGGTTAGGATGATAATGTGCCCTTACATATGTAATTATTTTCTGGATTTTAGTTATATTTCAAAAATTAACAAATTTTTAAAAATGTTCTCTATGTGTTTTGCTTCCTGTTCCATAAAATGTTAGAAGAAAATTCAAATAGAATAAATCTGAGCTGAACCTCATTTCTGTTTCCCATAGTCACATGAACTGTATATATCTGTTTGATTCCTTCTGTGTCAAGAAAAGAGAAACTTTTCCCCATCAAGTAATTTGTTCTTTGTTGGAGCAGTATATCATGGGGCTATCATTTTTGAACAACTGTAACATAGATGAGAGGGAAAAGTACTAAGGGAGCAGTAATTTGTGAAAATAGTATATTAAAATTCTATTCTCTTCAAGCATTCTTTACAGTTTTGTAATTTTCTTTCAAGATAGATTATTATATTCTTTTTTGGAAGAGGCTTCCCTTGAAGACAATCCAGAATCTTCAATTAATTCAAAATATGTTGATCTGCCTGCCTGATAGACTCTAATCTCTTCAGCAATATTACAACCAGTAAAAACCAACTATATTTGTTGCCAATATAAATATAAATTCAGGGCACAGTTTTGTATTTTTAAAGCCTTTCAGAACCTGGGATCCATGAACCTGAAGGACCGAATCTCCCTGTTTATGCTTGGCAAGGAACTCTTGTATCACCGTTGTCTGCTGTCATTCCCAAGGAAGTGAGAACAGCTACAGCACATTCTTTTTCTGTGATGGCGTTGTTTCTTTGGAATGGGTTGCCAACTTGCCGTATGAGATGTGAGCTGCTGCTGCAGCTTTGTTCTCTTTTACAAGAAATTACAAAGCAGGCTTTTCTTTTGAGCTCTTTGTTGATCTTAGATGTTTCAGTCTTGTGTATAGTTTTTAAGGTTGGGTTAGAACAAATTTGAGGTGGACATCAATTTTGGCAGCTTCCTCCTCAGCTGGCCTTCAATGGAACAATGGGCTCCCAAGGGCCTCGAGGTATGTCCCACCTGCTTCAGCTATAGGTGACCCAAAGCTATTCTAGACCCATAAAGCTTTGTGCTCCTCAATTGGGTGGTGAGTCACACTGGGGATATGCCAATAGCTTTACCCCCATCCGCCCCAAATTTGTGTTTAATAATATGTTACAATGAGTACCTTTCATTTGTAGGATATTCCCTTAGATTCACAAATTCTCTTTTGGCAATTTGCCATCTGATAGGCCTTTGTGGTTTGGTTGTAAAGTGGACACAAGCTCAATACGGAAACTACAAAATGGGGAACAAAAGAAGGGCTTTGGTTCTGCTGCCCGTTCTGGGTTGAAGTTGCCTTGGGGCAGAGCCCTTGGGTACGAGAGAGCCTAATTATGTAAATGAGAGGTCAAAAAGAACATGCAAAAGCAAAGCCTTATACAGCATGTAGAAGAACAGCAGAGGCATTTTGAATTGCAGCTTGGCTCTTTGGGGGAGGGGAAATTTGATGGTTAGGTAAAAGTACCTCAAGGATCCTGCTAGTACAGAGATGGCCAAAATTTGGTGGAATAGACGTCTCATGGTAAAAATAGTTGGGACTTCAAAGCACTGAGTGACTATGTGGACACTCAATGTAATCCCAACTTCCTTGCACACATTTTGCCAATCTCCTTCAGACATCAGTTGGCTGGGGCCTCAAGAGGAGTGTCCTCCCACTCTTTACTTGTAAAAGATAGAACCAAAAAAATTCATAAAATTCATATATCCTTCAGGCTGTAACAGGCCTCTTAGGGTCCATTTTCAAACACCCTTACTTCTTTTCCTTGGGATGGGGATATCTAGAATGGAGCAATTAAGTAGTGCTCCAAGGGCCTAGAAGCGGCACCTAATCCTCCTTGCCAAGAGAATAGGGCAGATTTCTGTTATGATTTGTTGGCAATGCATATTGCTGGGTGGGTGCAGCTGTGAATTCCTCCTGTTTGTGAATGAACTACACAGCTGTCCTCTGATTTTAAGGAGCACTTTCAGGGTGTGTTGCTTTGGTGAGATAAACAGATTGTTTGTGTAGATTATTGTTGTAACATGCATATCCAAGATTTTTCTGGTGCTGGCACTCCTGTATACCACTCAATGAGTGTTGGATCTGCAACTCAACACCATCCATGTGATTTTACTATATACTGTCTGTTGGATCAGCAACAGAGAGAGGCAGAAGGTTGATACTGCTGTATGCCTGGGCTTGAGTATACCTGTGGTCCTAAAAGATTATCTTATATGTTTTTAATTTCCTTCTTGTACTAATGAAGTTTTCCTTCGGATTTTTGTGGAGGTGGTTTACAGAAATGATACTTTGGTATGAATTAAGCATAAATAAGATGTATCTAAAATATTAATTTGGAAATAAGCCCTGTCATTTAAAAAAAATTTTTAAAACAAATTTAACAAACATGCAGATATAAAATTCTCAGCATTCATTAAAACAAAACTTTTAATTTTTAGAAAAAGCTTTCCAATAAAATATGTAACTGACTGAATATTAAAAAAACAGGAGTACCCCCAAAAGGGACCAGCCCGCACATGGCGTCCTTAGTGCACCTCAATGCTACAAACAGATCTACCCTCACACTGGAACAAGTAAATGAAACAAGTAAGTGAAGATGATGAAAGCTTTAAAAGCATGAACAAAAAGTCTTTCATTGAAAACCTTTCTGGGCAAAGTAATTGAGAGAGCAGTAGCCTACAAACTCCAGATCTTCTTGGAAAACTCTAACGCTCTACACCCTTTCCAGTCTAGTTCAGGGCATGGGACAGAGATGGCACTAGTAGTGCTAGTGGATGATCTCCGTCTAAATATAGACAAAGGCCATGCCTCCTTATTGCTCCTCCTGGATCTGTCTGCAGCCTTTGACACGGTAGACCAGTGATGGCGAACCTTTTTGAGCCCAAGTGCCCAAACTGCAACACAAAACCAACTTATTTATTTCAAATTACAATTAAACCTGAATACTGAGGTTTTAGTTAAGAAAAAACAACTCATACAGTTGTCCCAGCTAATTAACATCTCTCTCTCTCTCTCTCTCTCTCTCTCTCTCTCTCTCTCACTCACTCACTCACTCACTCACTTACTCAGGAGCCATGAATGAAAGTAAAGCAAGTTAAATCAAAGCACTTTGCCCTGCTTTAGACCAGCAGCCCTGCTTGCAAGCACTCTCTCAGTCACTCAAGAGCCATGACTGAAAGTAAAGCAAGTTAAATCAAAGCACTTTGCCCTTCTTTAGACCAGCAGCCCTGCTTGCAATCTCTCTCTCTCTCTCTCTCTCACTCGCTCAAGAGCCACGACTGAAAGTAAAGCAAGTTAAATCAAAGCAGCTTACTCTTCTTTAGAAAGCCAGCTCCAGCAGCCTTGCTGCTGCCTCCGCTTCCTGCTGCTAAAGAGACGGGCAGCAGGGAGGCAGCCTTGAGGAAAAGGAATCACATGGGCAGGGCCAAAACCCATGTGATCTCTGCTCAGAGCTACTGGAACGCCGTTGCAGGCGTTCCCCCTCCAAATGAGCCCTGGACCTAGCGATCGGTGACTTGGCTCGCTTGCCCACAGAGAGGGCTGTGCGTGCCAGCTGTGGCATGTGTGCCATAGGTTCGCCATCACTGCGGTAGACCATTCCATCCTGTTGAGGCATCTAGAAACAAAGTGGGCATCAAAGGAAGTGCCTTGGACTGGTTTAAATAATTTCTCATGGAACGGTCTCAAAGGGTTGCCGTCGGAGATCAGCCATCTCCAGAATGGGAATTATCTTGTGGGGTCCTGCAGGGCTCAATCTTATCTCCCATGTTATTCAACCTCTACATAAAACCTTCACGAGAATTCATTCGCACCTATGGAGTGGGATGTCATCAATATGCAGATGATACCCAACTCTATATCTCACTATCCAGGTCCCCACAGGATGCAGTAGAAACCTTAGGTCGCTGCCTGACAGCCGTAGTAAAATGGCTGAAAAATAACAAATTAAAATTGAACCCAGACAAGACTGAAGTGATGCTTGTTGGGAAGTCAGAGATCTTGAAAAACATTGTACTCCCCACCTTCAATGGAGTTCGTTTGACCCTTTCCGACTTGGTGAAGAGCCTAGGGGTTATACTGGATCCAGCATTACTACTAGAAAAACAAGTTAAGGCAGCTGCAAAAAACGCTTACTACAATCTCACTCTAGCCTGGAAAATGGCTTCTTATCTCGATTCAGCCAACCTGGCCACCTGGATCCATGCTATGGTAACATCAAAACTTGATTATTGTAATACATTATATATTGGTCTCCCATCTAAGTTAACTAGGAGGCTCCAATTAGTGCAAAATGCTGCGGCTCGACTATTATCAGGAGCAAGCAGGAGCTTGAACATCACTCCATTGGCTACCTATCAGTTACTGTGCTCAGTTCAAGGTAATGGTTATTACATACAAAGCCCTTCATGGCCTTGGTCCAACATACCTATGGGGCTGCCTCTCTCCCTATGTTCCTCCACGGCAGCTTCGCTCATCTGAACAGGGTCTCTTGCAGGTGCCAGCCTGTAAATGGGCGAAATCAACAACAGCCCGTACACGGGCTTTCTCTGTGGTGGCCCCTACCCTATGGAATGGCCTGCCTGAGGAGGTCATGAGACCCCACCCCCACCCTCCTGGCTTTCCGCAAACAATGCAAAACAATTATTCAAAAAGGCCTTTTTTCTCAGCTAAGAGGGTGGTATAGGGAAGGGATCCCAGATGTTTCGCTAATGAGTTAGAAACCATAGAGTTCACCATTGTGTTGCCTTACATATTATCTGTTGCTTTAAATATGTACTCCTATATCCTACCTGTGCTTTATGTTGTTCAGTGTAAGTCCTAGAATTGATTATGTTCTGTTTCAGCAATTCCTCAACACCATACTGGATCATTGCTAATACTATATCTTTGTAAACTTACATTCTTTTACCCCATGACATTGTTTATGGAAATGTTCTTGACACTGTATAGAAATGCCTGCCCTTGTCCTTGCCAGCAATTGTACTAATCTCATACTATGTAATCCGCCTTGAGTCTCAGTGAGAAAGGCAGAATATAAATAACATAAAAAATAAATAAATAATAATTTTCTGTCTGTCTTTCCTGGGGATGAAGAGGTGGGATAGGAATGGGGGGCGGGAATTAAAAGATATACATTAAACAGTCATTTGCCCAATATTTTTGTGCACAGTGAGAATCACATAATGAGTTTTCTGTATACATTCCCCTTCAATGTGGGGGCTGTTGCTTTCCATGTGGGGAAAAACCCCTGGTATTTGAATTTATTAGTAAACAGTTTTGAATTTAAACATAGTTTAAACAAAGCAGACACCTTCAAGGTAATGATTCAAGTGCAAAGAGATTCAGATTCTACAGGATGGGTTAAATTCCTTCTAAATGCTTTAATGGGATGTTTTTACATGTTTTATGGCAGTATAGTAGTGCAGATGTTTTTACTTTGAAATAGTCATGGGCTAAAACTGATAAAAGCTTAACTCTTTATATTGAAAAATATAGATTGAAAGTAAATGACTAATTAGCATGTCTCAAAATCATATGGCATATCACTACTGCCTTCTTCCCCAAGTTACCTGAAAATGCCACAGCAATATTGCATACATGCAAGTAGAGAAGGATCTGACCATAAATTATAATATTTAGTAGAAAAGCATCAGTTTTTTTACAGGCTTCTGGTAAATGCATTTTGTTGCACTTTGTATTGGCATCTTTGGCACCTTAGGTCTCAGTCAGAATCCAGATACAGATTGAGGACTATAATACTCTTTGTTTTGGGCAAATTCAGCAAGCTACTTCTGATTATTATTTAGCCAGAGACCATCTGTTGATGGTGCATACCTTTGTGGTGAGTTTTCAGTAGACAATGGATACTGAAATGGATTGGGGCACTCCCTGATATTAGTAAGCAGATGCATGCCATCAGAGAGCATCCTTCCTGCCACTCAATCTGCCAGCTCTCTATATTGATGGAATGCTGTATGCCTATAAGCCGTTCTATGCAGGGGCAATTGAGAAGTGCTCTCTTAGGGATCATTCATCAAGTATTTCTCTAGGCATTTGTTGGAAAAGAATTCTGAATGCTTGGTTTTATACATGAAGAGCAAGCAAGGGCTAATATGCTTTCTCCCTCTTTTCAGCCACAAACACATGTGCATGTTCTTCATAACTGATAGCTTTGTACTATCAAAGCACCTCTTGTAAATTCAAGAAGTTACAGCTGCGTTTTGTAATACTGCGTCAGGATTAGATTATTTTCATTTCTGTTTACACTGTTAATATTGCTGCAAATTTGTTAACATTATGAAGAAAAAATACTAGATTACGATACTAAGTAAGCAGTTTGTATTTGAAAAATGTAAAATTTAAGTGCAGTTATAATTTTTTAGACCATTCCAACTAAACTTACAAATATATTTGTTGTTATTGTCAGCGGCAGCTGCCTGTTTCCATCAAGCGGCTCTGTACCTGTAGTTGATGGAGACAATCCTGGTTCATCCTAGTTTGAGACCTGCTTAGACAGCAGAACAGCAACCATCTTCCTAGTCTCTCTCCCGCCCTCTGATGTTACTGAGTAAAAGCACAGTAATGTTTTTCATGTAATGTATTTAATTTGGATTTTATTTCTTCATGCTCATGTGGAGTTTTAAAAATTGTGCCAGTGAGTTTAAATGACAAAAAAGTCATAGTGGGCTAATGATGGTTGTACTGGTTGAGAGACAAGAGCATTTCTTGGATAGCATTTCTCATGACCAGAAAAAAAAATCCTGCTGGATTGTCCTTTGTAGTCTGAGAGGTTCCTGATGAGTGGAGCTTTGAATGTACCTTTTTGTCATCCTGCACATGCATGAAAATAGCAGTACTGCAAATATCTGACAAAGCAGCTCAGTTATCTTGTGGAAACTTCATTTCATATAAAAAGGTTGTCTGTTACTACACATAATTGATGTCAGGGGCAGACGGACAGGGAAATTTCCCGTTGGCCCACTGCCCAAGAGGGCGACTGGTGGCTAGGAGCCAGCAGAGCCAAGACCCTCAATAACTTTGCTAGTGTCTCAGGGCCATTTAGATAGAGCCCTTCATCAGCATTGACAGTTGGTATCTTGTTTCCACCTGCACTTCTGCCAGTTTGAGGGAGAATGCAATGGGTGACCTAATGCCAATCGATTGTCTGACCAGAGTAGCTCTGAAGAACTGACTTGTAATGCTGCATGGGGAAATTCCACTCCTGATTAATGTTCTTGTTTAGATACAACTGGAATATCACATAACATCTCATCCGGAATGCAATTTTTAAACGAATGTATTGATCAGTTTATTTGTACACTGTCATAGTGTTATAAAGTCTTTCTGACCAAAAGTACTTTCATAATGTGTATTTGTGCTGTAATATCTGAACAACCCAGCTGTGAGAGTAATATTGTATTTTGATAACCATTGTCTTTTATAGGCTCTTTTAACTTTTGTGTGATCTTCTCTTCCTTCACTTATCTGATAAGGATTCTCTGTGTCAGACAGTGGCTTGCTAAAAGTTGCAATCCAGACTACCTCTTGCAATCAGACATGAGTCCATTGGTTTCAAAAGATTTACTGAATATAAGCAACCATTATAATCCACTATCCAAGATGCAATATCTTGGCTGGTACATGAGTATTGTTACGAATGACAGGCAAAGGTTAAGGTGCAGAGTAGCATACCCCTGCAGGCCCCATCCTTCCCCCCACAGTTCTCAAAACAACCGGCTTGAAGCTGAGAAAGTGAAAGTTTCCCAAGGCTGGAAAGGTTGTAGTCATAACATTCCTCTTCTCTAAGATAACTGCTACTTAACCCTTAGGGAATGCTTTAGGGTTTTCCACCAAAACCCAAACCCAATTACCAAACTTGAATTACAACTTAAAAAAAAGAAATATAAAGAGCTGTTAAAAACTAAAAAAAGAGATGCTGATCGTCTTTTATGGCAGTCTCTTATCAAAGCCACCAAAGAAAAAGACAATGTTAGTTTCTGGAAGATTATTTCTAATCTCCAAACCAAAGCACCCAAGGTATCCAGTACTATCCCCGCAGATGTATGGGAAAAGCACTATAGTGCTTTGTTTAGGGATCAGTGGCACTCTGCTCCCCCTGCTATCTCATTAGATAACTCTACACAGTGGCCACCAGTCTCTGAATCTGAAATTTCCTTGTTAATTTCACAAATGAAATCTGGTAAAGCCCCAGGAAGTGACTTTATTGTTGCTGAGCTTCTGAAATCGCATATAAACTGGTGGGCTCCGGTCTTAGCAAATCTGTTATCATACATAGATGCCTCAGCTCAATTTCCTAAGGATTGGGGCTTGGCCACAATTGTTCCCATATTTAAAAAGGGTAACCCCTCTGATCCGTCAAATTATAGGCCAATTAGTCTTTTGAATGTGATCTGTAAGTTATACACGAAACATCTCTGTTTAAAACTGTGTGAATGGTTAGACCAAAATAATCTACTCGAGATTGAACAGGCCGGTTTTACACCTGGTCGCTCCACTATTGACCACTGCTTGGTTTTAGATTATTTTATTTATAAATATGTGAAATACTGGAAGAAGACACTGTATGGGGCCTTTGTGGATCTCAAGGCAGCCTTTGATTCTGTGTCTAGGGGAAGGCTCTGGGTTAAATTGGCTGACTTGGGCATCAATAAAAGGCTATTATTTTTATTGATTAAGTTACATGAAAATAATAGCCTTCAGATAAGACTTACACAGGACGGCAGACTCTCAAAAAGAATTCCAGTCCAAAAAGGGGTCAGACAAGGTTGTCTACTGACCCCGTTCCTATTTAACATCTATGTCAATTCTCTAATCACATGCTTTCATACAACGGACACTCATGCCCCTGTGTTCTCTAGTGGCAGAAAAGTTCCAATTTTAATGTATGCTGATGATGCTGTTCTTTTATCTCAGACCAAAGTTGGCTTGAAGCGAGCTTTAGAAAAAATTAATGATCAATGTAACATTGAATTGTTAACAATTAATTTCTCTAAAACCAAAATTGTTCGTTTTGGCAGCTCATTTAGGAAATATATCTGGAATATGAAAGGAAATGTCATAGATCAAATTAAGAACTTTCAGTATTTAGGCATAACTTTATCCTATAATGCCAAATTCTCAGCACATCTGACCTCATCAGCCACTTCAGCAGAGAGAAGTGCAAATGCCATCCTTAAATTGTTTAGAAGGAAAGGCACTGGCTTTCTCCCTATGGCCTTAAAAACTTACCAGGCAAAATCTTTGGCCCAACTTTTGTATGGCTCACAAATTGGACTCTGCCAATCTTAAGATTCTTGAAACAGTCCTATCAAAATTTCTTAGATCTCTATTTGGTGCTCCCAAGAGTACATCTAATGTAATACTTAGACAAGAGGCAGGATTACCCAGAGTTGAATTAAAAGTATGGGAACAGGCAATATTCCTCTGGCTGAAAATTCATTATAATCCAAAGGGAATGATAACTCATCTCCTAGCTGCGAACCCTTATCCACCTTGGTTCACACAAATCTTTAACAAGATCAAGCAAATTGGCCTAAATCCTGAAGATCTTTTTAATGGAACCCTGAATATGGCAAAAACAGCTATTACTCAGAGGCTTCTTGATATTGAACTTCAAAATGAAGAAGCTTTACTTCCCAAGAACTTCAGGTGCTTAAAATCTTGGCCTAATTTTTCAGCTGCCCCATATTTATCCAGTATTACCCATGAGTCCTACAGATGGGCATTTTCTAGAGCCCGGTTTGAGGCATTGCCTTCAGCTGTATTGTACGGCAAATTCTGGCAGATACCAATGCATGAGCGCTTATGTCCATGCATGGACAATATGGTGGAATCGGTTACTCACATACTTTTATTCTGTGAATTTTATTGTGAAGAACGGTCTCGCCTCATACTACCTCTTTTGTCTAAATTTATCCCTTTGCAATCCTATTTGGAATTTAGACCAGAAGTTCTGTGCAAATTTCTTTTAGAAGATTCTCAGAGCTCAGTAACCTATGCTGTGGCCAAATTCTGCTCTTTAGCTATCAGAAAACGTAAACTTCTCTTAGTGAAAAAAACATTAATTTTTTTTTTCTATTTTCATTATTGTTATTCCATTTTCACCCTTATCCCTTTATGCCTGTGGTTTTCCTGTATTGATAATATTGATTTATTGCTTGTATTCGTATTGTTTTATATTGCTGGCTTTTGCTGTAATAAATTGGATTTGGATTTGGATTTGGATAACTGCTACTGAACTGCTTGCCACCTGCAAAAGAAGCACTTAAAACACTGACAGGATTAAAATGGAGTCCCTTTGGTTTGAACACACAAGAAACATAGTCAGGACCTGACACTCTGTATGTCTGGCATGGAAGGGCTGTGCATTGTAAAAAAAAAAAAAAAAAAAAGCCTGTCAGTGTTCTAGGGTTCACAACTGGGTAGCTCATTGGATCTAACTGTTGCCCTATGTAAACAGAGAGTACACCTTGAAACGCAACTAACATTATCCCATGTCTGTGGATTCTTAAGGAAACTTAATGGTTGCTTAATTTTTCAAGCTGTTTTGCATATACTAGAGAGCCCTGATGTATCATCCTGAGAGAGATAGCAAATAAGGAATATGGAGATTCAGAGTTGATCTATGAGAATTTTAAAACAGGAGCACTGGCTCCAATTCTGATGTGCTACATTTGAGAAAATGCCATTCTGCCGGACAAACTGGATGATTAACTAGGACTAGCCAACAAATGGTCCTGGGTGGTCTTTTTACAATCACTGTGTATAATCATCTATCACCTGAAGCAAATAGGATAAAAAGGTAAATAAAGCCTTCTTCTGTTGACTTATGTTTTATGGCTGAGCCTTGGTGGAAGAGCCTCTGTTTTGCATGTGGAAGATCTCAGGTTCAGTTGTTGGCATCTTCAATTAAAAGGACAGGGTCACGTGGAAGACCTCTGCCTGAGACCCTGGAGAGCAGTAACCAGTCTGAATAGGCAATACTGAACTTGATGGACCACTGGTCTGTTTCAGTATAAGGCAGCTTCTTGTGTAGTGTGTATGCTGCTGGATTTTGGCAGGGGAAATTCTGCTACAAGTGTACCTTGCTCCAGGTTTTCCGATGTAAAACATCAAGTGTAATTTCCAAAGCTTCTTTGAAATTATTAAAATTTAAACTGTCATATAATGAAATTCTGACTATTTATATTTTAGGAAGGTGTTACAGTAAGATACAGATGCAACTGTTCAGTAAAGGAAATAAACAGTAGAGGAAAACATGAATTATATAATTTTGCCTTATTTTTTGTCCCTTTTAAAAAAATCCTGCTGGGTTAGTTTTTCTAAACAATGTAAACAAACAGAAAAATTCTCACAATACAGAAATCCTTGTTTGTGACAAAGGATATAATAAACAGGACATAATAACGACAATGCGGACTGGCCCTGTAAAAGGTCAGACTATGGCCATTTCCACATACGTTGAATAATACACTTTCAATGCACTTTCACAATCCTTTAGAAGTGGATTTTTTGTTCCACACATGGAAAATCAGTTTCAAATGTTCACTAAAGAGTATTGAAAGTGGATTATCCAACGTGTGTGGAAGCAGCCAAAATACATGAAACATTTGGATTAAAAAAGAGTTTTTGCTCAATACACTGTCACAGTGCCAAATCACAACCACTTTCTAGTTATTGATTAGTATGATTTTTACTGGGAAGATTATTCCTTGCCAGCTACTTTCATACCATGGTAATATTGAGATGCTAACTTGGTTTCCTTGCTTTGTGATCTATGTGTTTTTTGTGTGAAAGATTGATATAGCTAGGCTGGTGAAATTTCCACCTTTAGGGCACCCGGAGTCTTGTCCCCCCCCCCACACTATTGCAATAAGGCATTACAATAAAAATGGCTTATTCTGATAGAAAAGCAGAAAGAAGATTGCTGGTGAAATAAACTCTGTTACTAGAGGCAGGTTTGGCGAGGTTTGTTTGTTTGTTTGTTTTGTAAATTATTTTTATTAGGTTTTTATAATGGGGAACAGATTCGTGTACAAGACCTTCATTATGTAATCAATGCATCAAAAAAAGAGATTTTTCCCCCAGTATAACCATCAGTCCATAAATTAAGAAAGCCACTACATAACCCAGCTATCGCCCCTTATACCTTCAATCTTCCCTTTTAATCTCTCCAATCATTATTTAATTTCTTTGCTTTTTTATCCACACTCTATTTTTTATCTCATTTCTTACATTTTTTTCTTTTATATATGTTATGCTTATTTCAACTTAAGAAACATTTCCAATCCCTTGAATTTTAGCCAAGGGTGTCAATCCCTTAATCATTCCAGGAACCAAACAGATAATATGAGTGGAAAGATAAATGACCATTACTATATATCAATATAAAAAGACATTTTTGTACCAGTCTAACACTAATTTATGTTCTAGGGAGAGTAACTAAAAATAGGAATCACCGAAGAAGACTCCAAAGGCCCAGTTGTCACATTATCTCTAGTCCTTTAACAGTGAATATACAATATCTAACATGTTATAAAACATCTAAACTTCCAATAAGTCTATGTTAAACATCATTAAACATAAAGAGGCAACAAACCCTGGGTCATAATATGAATTTCATTATATTTCTCCTTCTTTCTCTCTTTCAAGAAATAATAATGAAGACAGAAGGCTCTAAAGACCCTTCAATCCCCCACTCTCTAATCCCTTCAGAGCACATAAACAGTTTAACAAGATAGAAAGAAAAATACACATGGGACATTGTATTAAGTTTGTACTATTTGGATCATAATCTGAGTTTCATTCTCGTTTTCTTCTTCTTAATTCCTCTAACATGATAAAACAAGTCCTCCTTTCCAGTGCTCAGCCAGTGCTCTTATCTTCTAGCCAATTCTGGAAGGGGTCAGTAAACATGCTGTGGTCTCTCTGTTTTATTTTCTTTTTTAATATACGTTGCATACTTTTTTCTTCATTCAGAAGCGGTATGATGGGTTCTTTCCCCACAGCTCTGCTTTGTTGCTCTTCCCCTTTCTTCTTTGTCGCTTGTATTTTCACCAAGAAGGACCGGTATACTCCTCCATTTTGTGGCCTGGACTTTTCATCAATCCGCTGTAATTTTCTTTCAGATACGTCTGTCCCTTTGAAATTTTCTTCTGATTTAGTATCTTTCACAATGTCTTTGTCCATTTCCAATTCAAGTATCTCATCTGCTTTACTTAATAATTCGCCCATCAGCTTGGCAATTTCTTGCAACTTAGGAAATACTTCTTCCAGAAAAGCCATTTTAAAATTACTTGTAGATGTTCTGTCAAGACTCTTGTCAAAGTGGTAGAAAGCTCCGCTGTTATTGTTTATAGTTCCAGAAATTTATTGCTTTCCAGCTCCCGGCTGGGAGAGTCTTTTAATCACTCTTACATGCCTAGTTCCCACCTCCCAGCATTCGTAAAAGCAGCCACCTTGCCGGAGGTTAATTAATCCCCTCCTTATCAAGCTGGTTAGCCCTCGTAAAGTCATAAAACAATCTTCTTATTTGATGGGAAGTCTAGTAGGTTCGCTTTTGTTCAGCCTTTCAGATGTCTTTGTTTTGTCTTGCCAGGAATCTGCTTTATTTTCGCTTGTCAGACTTTTGGATTCTGCAGCTTCATAGCCATTTTGGCTTCTTCCTTGGTCCTTGCCGTCTGAGCCGGTGTGGGGGCTTCACAGGGGGTTGCCAGTCCCCTTGAGCTCCTCTACCTTGCTCTAGCCTGCCTCCCCTCTCCATGGGGGGGGGTCTTGGGGGCCCGAATTCTCAAATCCCAAAGAACCAGGAAGATCAGAACAGAGAGCTCATAACTCAGCTGCCGTGCCCTCGCTGCTTCATTCCGACAGTCCCTCGGGAGGTTTTTTTTTTTTTTTGAAGGGCCTATATTTATTATTCACTAAGCATGGAAGCTGGACAAAGATTTCTGCCAAAGAAATTTTAACCTAGTCATGCACATCATTCTGGGGACTGTAACTTCTAATCTTCTGTCCATTCCTGTTAGTTTCAAGAGAGGACAACTGCATCTTCAGAGTGAAAGATGTCGGAATTTGTGTTACAGAGGGCTAAAAGTATGTGTTGATGTATAGTTCTTGAAGAAATAACATATAAAATAATTGGCACACCAAAATGTTTATTATTTCTATCTGATCAATTAAATTTAATTAAAAATACTTCAAAGAAGGATTTTTTAATAAATAAATTTAACAGGAGAGGTCCGTAAGAAACTAATACTCTCAAATATGCCCTAAGCAAAATACATTTTATGACTGAAGACCCTAGTCTTACAACTCTCTGTGCATATAATATTCCATGGCATGAAGAAGCATGTCTGTGTGCCTGGTTCAGGTCAGCAAAGAGATACCTTAACATAAGAGGAAGCACGTATTGTATTTTCAATCTTCCTATCTTCTTTTCAGAAGATTTTTGCTCACTGAACTTTTGATTAAGGGTAGATACTGGGAGAAAGAAGAAACATGTTTAGGTGGTGTAACAACATACACTCTAGTCAGGATTCTAGGAGGCCACTGATCATACAAAAACCATTCCTGCTTCCTCAAGAACATGGCACGGTGAGTCCATGCAGTTAGTTAAGGGTAATGCCTTTATGGGGCGGGTAGGTGGGTAGACCCCCCCTCACAGAGACACAAGCCTTTCACAGTCCTGCCACCCAGGTGGGTAAAGACTGGGAGTCCACCACCTGCCACATGCCACCTGTTTAACCTCCACTACAAGAGATAGCTCTGATACAAATCCTCACAGGTAGAGTTGCTGGATGAGATCCTGACTAATACCGTACCCTGGGAAAAGGTAGGGAACTTACTTTTTTGTAAACAACATGCGTGCTCACTCTCTTGGGATGGTGTGATGACATGACTGCAGGAAGTGATGTCATCACACTGTCTCCACTTCCAGGCACCACTCTTGGGCAAGCGCAGAAGGATGCCCAGGCACCTGAGCTGCTGGCCACTCTCCTGGGCCATGCAGGAGGCTGCCTGGACACCCAGGAAGCTGACTGCTCTCCTAGGCTGTGCCGCACAGCCACAGGAGGCCTCTCAGGCTACTGGTCACTCTCCTGGGTTGTGCTGCACAGCTGGAGGGGAGAGGGGAGGGGGAAAGGGGTGGGGCCAGGTGTCCATTTTCGGGGGGACATTTTCCTTAGACAGTCCACAAATACTGCACTGTCCAGGTGAAGACTGAACACCTGGCAACTCTACCCACAGGGTCCTCTCTTCCTCTTCCAGAGGCTCCGCTAGACAGGACAGCCAGTTCCTTGTATGTACCTCCCTTCACCCAGCTACAGGGCTGTTGGGGGAAAGGGAACTCAGCCAGGGTTAGACAAAACAAAATTAAACTTTATTTACAAGATGGAACGTAAGAGTGAATGGATTTTAAACTAAAATCACACTGGGGTTAAACAGGGAAAGTTTCAATGTAACGTGACAGGATTTACAGCCAGCTATATTTCTGCTGCCTCTCTTAGCAACATCTCAAACCTTTCTCTCCCTCAGTCTCTCAAAAGCTTCTTTTTCATTCAACAAACTCTAACCCTGATTGGCCCAGTAATCCAGCTGCTCCCATTAGCTGTCCCTCAGGAGGGGCAGAGCTGGAATCTGTCCTGTCTGTCACAGCCTTGCTCAGCATGAGCAAGTACTTTTCTAGACATTTTGAAGTAATTGAAGAAAAATGTTTTTCTCCAGGGTCCCCCCCCCCTTGGAATAAAAATTGGGAATTTGGGGGACAAAATTTAATATATGCAATATTTTTTTTATTAAACTAGAACTTATTTTACTGCTTTATACTATAAACATGTCGTTAATGATATCGTTAGTATATAAATTTGTATTTTCTGGCTTATTTATGAAATATGCTGAGCTGGTACACAAGTGGAAAACCTGGAAAGAGACTTCAGATCTATGCATCTCCTAGCAGCTAGATTGGCGTGCCAACAGCATAGCATACCTGGTTCTTAGGGCAAGGGCCACTTCAGTGCATAGAGGTATTCACAGCCTGCTGTCTCTGGGCCTGGCTTAGCTATAGGCCGAATCATTCCTTAAAACAAGTAGTTTGGTTAAAGTTCTTAACTAAAAGAACAGCATGAGTTCTGTTAAAAATTCATAGCAATGGAAAGATCCTACTTTGAAAGTGAAGCAAGTAAATTATAAAGTAAAATATAGATTTGGAGATTATACTCATCTGAAGTTATGTTTAAAATGCACAGGAGTAATTTTATATTTTTATAGTATTGAAATTTCAATAAAAATTGTGAAAGGTAGTAGACTGGTATTAATATTCATGCTGTGTTTGTTAAATAAGAACAATAAAGGTGCTGAGGGAAACAGGATTCCACATGGTGCTGCTTTTATTTGTTTTTTTAAGTAGGCCTTTAAGAGGGGAACATGGGCTTTTATCACCTTTTAACAGTTTGCTAAAAAATGGCTGTTAAAAAAACCAGAACAATTTATCTAACAATGCATACAATAAAAATTACAGTGGATTATACTTGCTTTTCTTTGAATAAAAATATAGGCACAGGTCTGCTGCTAGAGTCAGTTCTTTCCTCTTATGCCAAGACATGAAGGACCTCAGCTCGTTTTAATTTGTACTAATTTCAAATGCTTCACCATTCTTCTCTCTAGGAAGAGTCTTGGGAAAAGGACATATGATAGATTCATTTAAAAAGCTGAAAGGTTTCTGTGTTGGATCTGGGGTGATGATAATCTTTAAAACAGATATTCTGAAGTTTTTCATATACATTTAATAAAATTGTCTACACAAAGAGTTTCAAACAAGAGTACTTGCCAAAAGACTTTTGTTTCTGTTGTTCACAAATAATGATTACAGTGATCATGCAATCTTCCTTTTTTATATTGTTAGAGGATGCTTGTCACAAAGTAGAAGTACTTTGGATGCTGAGAGGTGGAAGGATGTAATTAACAAGCAGTTAGCTAATTTATTAATTTGCCACATAGTGAGATATCTTCATTGTATGAAATTACAATACTTTTATTCTGGGCTTTGCATTCATTTTGGAAGGCTCAGGAAGGACATTGAAAATGATAAATGTGCAACTAGGACATTATAATATTTGCAGTCTTTTTTGCTGGTGAAGGTGGGTGACCTGGAAAGAACACAGCTTGACTTTCAGAACTCATGCTGAGTTTGCAGAGCTGGTAGTTAGGAAAAAGATATCTTTCCCCTGTAAACTAAGCAAATTCATTTTAGTAGTCATTGAAATACAATAAATATGGAAATTCAAGATGCCTGTTTTTACAATCGTTTCCAAGTAGTGGAATTATAGGTCAAAAGCAAAACAGAAGTTTGATATGACTTTTAAAAAAAATTCTTTGAAAAAACTTCTTTAAACGTAATAAAGTAAATAATCCTACCCTGCTGTGATGGAGAACTTTTGTTTTTGTTTTTTAAACATCATCAACAGATATGTTGCACAAAGCTCCAGGGAGAAGGACCATCCTTGAATTTGTACACTAGTACTATAGTAGAATTGAAGAAGAATATTGCATTAGAACATTTGTTTTACAAGCAAACCTGCTTGTGCACATTTGCTTGTTTGCAGTGATTTGTTATCAGAACATAGTAACCTTCCTGTGTTGGCATTATGTGACTCATTGGATTTTAAGCCAGAGACTTTTTTGTATCGTGATGCGGTCAGAAGCTCTTCATTTGCATGCATCATGATCTGGCTTGGCTGTAAGAATAAATTGTTGAGATTTGTGCCATACAGTTCTCCAGAAAATGGGACCATTTTGGAGGGTACTTAATTTGTTGTTATTAGCCTGATTTGTTAATTATTGCAGTCCGTAGGGATTCATTCCCATTCATTCATTATATTTATATCTATCATGCCCTGCATAGAAAACTCAATAATAGAAGCAGCACCTGTAATTATAAGAAACGAATGCCTTTACTGGCCATTGCTAGGAAACCGCAATAATACTGAAAGCCTTGGTTTCTGTCAGCAAAAGGTGGGGGGAGCAGCAGAACTATTCCAGGGTTGTTTTGGCTTTTGAAGCTCCAGGCCTGGGTCAAGCATAGGGCACCTTGCTACCATGCAACATACGTGACTCACCCAGGATCGCCTGCTTGCTACTGTTCAGCAGCAGCCACTCCACAAAAGCCAGCATTATATAGTAGTTAGAGTTACATACTAGGATCTAGGAGACCCAGGTTCAAATCCCTAGTCTTCCATAGAAGCTCACTGGGTGACTTCGGCCTAACATACCTCAAAAGTTTGTTGTGAAAATGGAGGTGAGGAAAATGATGTAAAGTGCTTTGGGTCCCCATTGTGGAGAAAAGCAGGGTATATATGAACTAAATTATATCAATATGGCCAAAGATGGAGGCAGGGATAAAAGTTATGTTGGTGGGTGGGAAGGTGAGGACATGAGTGTTGCCAGGCGGAAAAGAGGAACTATTGTTACCCAGAATTCTGTTTTGAGCCTAGCCAGGCAGGCTTACCTTAGGATATGTTTTAGCAAAGAAGCAGGCCTTGTTCTTGACAATCTTAGGCTTGTGTTATTTTCAGATGTTGGTCTGCAGTAGATCATAGAATCACAGGGTTGGCATGGACCTCTAGGTCATCTAGTCCAACCCCCTGCAAAATATAGGAAATTCCCAAATACCTCCCCCCTCCCACACACACACCCAGTGTCCATCAGGATTCCATCAGATGAGCAATATTCAAGCATAGTTGCATCTTAAAGACCAACAAAGATTTTCCAGGGTATAAATTTTTGAGAGTCGGGCTCCCTTTGTCAGATACATGTAGTATGCTACTTATATCTGACAAAGGTAGGTTGAAGGGAGCTTGGACCTGAACCTTGCTGCTTCTATGGTGCAGAAATAAGGTTCATATTCATTATGAGTTTGCAAATGTGAAGCGGCCCTTAGACCATATGGCAGCCAGTTGTTCAAAAATGTATTTAGAGCATAGTCTTTAACAATGAAAATTCTTCATATGATGTCCTTTGTTTTTTTAGAACCAGTGCTTTCTAAGAATTTCATCTTCATAATGTGTTAAGCTGGTCAGTTTGACCTTGAATTATTTTTATAATACTTAGTAGCATTGTAAGCATCTTATATTTTCCTCTGAAAATAGCAGTCTACTTCTGTTTAAAAGTATGGGAAACCCATTTGATTAGTAGTTAACATTCTGATTTAGATTGCAAAGGGAGAACACAATATCCGAAGCCTTTGTTTTGAGGTAATCTGTAACAGGATAGCGCATGAAACATTTTGCAATCCCTTACAATTAACTTTGATTATGCTTTACCGGAGTGTCTATCAGGTTAAGTAATTTATGCAGTGGTCAGAAGTTTGTGTGACTTTTGTTTGGAAACTGGAATGCTTTTGATTTTCTTATTTCAATACACCGAGTCCTTCAGTGCCTAGGGAGATGATCTTTTGCTAGTGCAGTCACTGTTCTCACCACCCACGTCTGTCTTCTGATTGTGAAGGCACAAATTGCATGGTGGAAGAGAAGCTTTTACATGAACTTCTTGTAAAGATTGCTTTGAAACATGATTTTTTCTTTTTGGCAAGTGTATCTCAGAGCCTATTGTATAGTTGCTCTGCATTATGCAGTTAATATTATCTTTGTTGCTATTATGTGTAGTGTTTTAATATTTACTACTTTTTGTGAATTGTTCTATATACACTTACAGATAGTTGTACATGCTTTTAATTAGTCACATCACCAACCTGCTAAACGATGTTCAGAGTACATGCATACTACTTTTGAAAACCTTGTGTATATGCTCCAATAAACTCCTAAATTCTACAGTTATTCAAGTTTAAAAAATATGTATGTATGCATTTTATTATGGGTTAGATCATACAAATATTTCTGTGATCCAAGAACTAGCTTGTACAAAAGCATCTTCCCACTATACTTTCTCTAACAATTCTTCCATGTTTCCTGAAATCTCACGGCTGAGGATTGGAGGGGCAGAGGGGCCTCATGATAGGGATCCCAATTCCCCATGTGTGGGCGCTCCCACCCTCCACCCCCCATTCTCTTGGCTGGTGGGGAGAAGGGCAGGGGAATAGGTTTCCTAGGCATGCCCCTGGGAAAGTACGACAACATCACTCCCAGGAGTGAGGTCATTATGTCATCGTGGGAGCCTGTGCATGGAAGTTGTTGAAAATGGTGAGTGTCAGGTCTCCCCCAACCCCACCGGGAGGGTAAGGGGACCTGGCAAGCCTGCCTCATAGACAAAGTGTTGTGCTTCGTGTGGAGGAGGAGTGCTTGTTATGTTTGTGCAAACGCTATGGGGATTTTTTTTTCCTGATTTCCCCCTCAAAGTAGCCCATGTGGCCCATGGCACTTTATTCATTTATTTATTTAAGTTGTACTATGTGAAGAATCATTAATAAAATGGATAATTGAGATTTCTCCTTAACAACTGAGTCAGTTGGGTCTGTGGAAGTCTTGATCAGTGCCTAGAGAAGATGATGGGATGGATGAGTGCCAATAAGCTGAAACTCAGAGCGGCACCACAAGTGACGCCTGACACAGGTTGGACACTTGCCAGCTTCCCTCAAGTTTTGATGGGAAATGTAGGCAGCTTGGCGGAATGTTGGACAAGTGACAGTTGAAAAGTCCATTGGACAGCAGTCAGAGAGTCAAGCTGCAAGACCAGGATGCCTACATTTCCCATCAAAACTTGAGGGAAGCTGACTAGTGTCCAACCTGTGTCAGGCGTCACTTGTGGTCCTGCTCTCAATCCATACAAGACTGAGGTGCTGTTGGTTAATGGAGTAACTGCTCAGAACTTACGGAGTCAGTCTGTCCTACAGGAAGCTGCACTCCCCCTGAAGAAGCAGATTAGTAGCTTGGGAGTGCTGATGGATCCTGGCCTGTGGCTGGAGTCCCAGGTGTCCTCTGCTACATATAGTGTCTTTTATCAGCTTTGATTAATGCTCCAGCTATGGCCATTCCTTAAAAAGTGTAATGTGGCTACAGTAATCCATGTTCTGCTTACATCTAGGTTAGATTACTGGAAAGTGCTTTATGTGAGAATGAATGCCTTTGAAAATGGTCCAGAAAGTTCAGCTCATCCAAACTGCAGCATCCAGTTTATTGGGGTGGAATACAGGGATTATATTGCCCCCGTGCACATCTGTATTGCAGAAAGATCTGCAGTGGCTGCTCATCTATTTACGGGCCCTATTCAAAGTGCTGATTTTTACCTTTAAAGCACTAAATGGCTTGGGACCAGGATACTTGAAGGACCGTCTCCTCCTATTTTGACCAGCCCAGCAATTAAAATCAGCCTCTCAAGGCCTGCTCTCTGTGCTCCTCCTTCAGAAGTGAAGCCGGTGGCAACCAGAGACAGGACTTCTTTGGCAGTGGGACTTTCTCTAGGGAATGTCCTCCCCCCCCCCCCCGAAGCTTGCCTGGCACTTACATTACTTTGTTTTGGGCACCTGGCAAAAACATTTTTGTTTAATCAGACTTTTAATTAAAGAGTTGATCTTTTAAAATCATTTTATAGTGTGCTTTTAGGCTGAATTGACAACTCATTTTAAGATTCTCAGTGTTTTTTTTTTGTTTTAAATTCTCTGGCTTTTTTTAAAAGGCTGGGTTTTAATTGATAATTTTTATTGTTTGTTTTTATTATGTTACTTTGTAAGCCATCTCAGGCTGATTCTCCAGGACAGTGAGCAGAAAAATTCCCCGAATAAATCAATAAATTGTGAGGAGTCTCTTTTTTTGGCATTGGACTCTTGTGTTATGTGACTCTGATACAGTTACCACACTGTGTTGTCACAATGCTGTTGCCTCTGACTCTGATCAGGTGTGCAGTCCATAGTGACACACTCCAAAACAGCAAATGCACAATAAATAGATCTACCATTTCTCTGCCAAATAAAATTTTAAATATGTCTATTTAGGGTAAAAATTCTCAGCCTGCAGATAAGGATCCAGGAGTGGATTGCAGTTCTCTAGTAGGTAAATCACAAGGCTAAAAGGGAGGAGGAAGAACAGGGCAAGCTTGAGAGAGGAGGCTTTGATAGCTTGATGGCAACTTCAAAAAGTTTGACTACCTATTTGTTTAGGGTAAAAATGGGGGGGGGATTAAAAGTGTAGTTAATAAGTAACTGATTTAATTTTTCTAATATTCTTTCAGACCCTAATAAGAACCTTTTCTCCAGTTGTTCCTTAAATCCCTAAGTATGACTTCAGGTATCTTCAGTTATATGGTTTGCATACTAGCTCAGTGTAGTTATAGTCATTAACCTTGGGGGAAAGCAGAAGAGTCTCCTGAGCACACCAGGTCACAATCCCCCTAGGTATTTGGAGCTCACAAAGTCACAGCTGTGTTACTTGTTTTGTACTAATTAAGAGTCACTATGAATCTGTTTGACAATTAAGGACGGGATGAACTTTAGTGCAGATAGGCACTGTGGGACAGTAAACAGTTCTAAAGCTATCAAAAAGTCAGCACAGGAAATACTACTGTCAGCACTGACTTTCTTTTAATGATGCAAAGTGAAATGTAAATAAATGTCTATATTGATTATTCCATTACCATGACAAAAGTAGCAAACCCATATAATTAAGATAAATTCTTAGACATTCAAATGTTTATTTCATATGAAGTTGTTGATCTAGAGGCATTTGGACAGAAGGACTGAGTTTCTTGATGGGTACTAATTCCAGCCCTAAAATAATATATGAACATGGTTTTTGTTACTGTAGCCGTTATGAAAAAGCAACTATTTATAAGCATTTACCTATAAATGAGCCGTGATTGCTGTGATAAAGCTGCATCGTGAAGAGGCAAAATCTCAGCTTTCACCCACACACTTCAGTTGACACTGTTACTTGAATTTTTTAAAAAAATGCCAGTGGAGTATGTGGCATGTTGAGCGGGGGGAGTCCTGGTTCGAGGTAGTGAAGCTGTTGTAGATTATGGTCATGATAGTGGGTTGTCGAATCACTGCGTGCCATGATTCTTTACATGTAATGAAATGAAATGTAATGAAATAAACATATTACAGCATTTGAAAACAGGGTAAACAAATTGAATAAATTAGTTAGATTAATCAACAATAAAAGAGCTTCTGTTTGAATCCTGGAGATCATTTGAAACACACCAGAATCAGTGCTTCCTTGTTTAACTCTTACTCTGAAAAGGAGAGGGAACAAGAGACAGTTTGATGTCTAAATGAAGTAATCTTCAGAAACAAAAAAGATTGTTAAACTATAAGAAAAACAGTCTAAAGATAATATGGCTTTGTTCACAGTATTACATAAAGAAGATTAAAGACGGGAAACAAGCTGCTTAAACACTGTAAACTAATTAGTTCGATGAATTGTTTTCCCGAGGTTCATGAGATATGAAACATTGGCACCAGTGCGTGAAATACACTCTGCCTCAGTGCTCTTTTCAATTTATTTTTCTGTTAGTGTCATACGTATATAAAAAGAAAGCAACCAAAAAGAAAGAGGTTACAGAAGGAGACCAAAGCCTGGCATATGATTGAAGCTGACATTTTGTCATTTTAAGCCTGGTGCGGGAGGACTTTCCTGTAATACCCTTGTATAAATACCAGCTTCATTTTCTGCTATTACCAGCTATATTGCAAAAATGATGTCATGACAAGGCCCAAAGGAATTCCTTTTGTTGCTTAGAGCCACTCTGGCAGCTTTTAAGCTAAACTAATCATAAGCGAGCTGACGCATTATTAATTAGTTTGCCCAGTATCAAGGTATTTAGAGAAGGAGGGGGAGGAGGGAGAAGATAGAGGCTGTGTGGAAATAGAAACATAAATATTTTGTCTTTCGGTTGGGGTTTTCGTCCCTGAAAACTGATGCACGTACCATCTGATGTGGCAACAAGTACACAGATTCAAGGCAGTTGGTTGAGAATGCATATGATTGTGCAGTAAATATGACCATTATAAAATTCTGCTCACACTTGGAGTCACAGTGGTTTTGAAATTATATTATTTATTTGTTTGTTTGTTTATTATATTAGATATTTAGCCCATCCTCCCAGCAAGTAGGCCTAGGACGGGCCACAACCAAAACAAACAATACATAATAAATATAAAATATATAAAAATAATAAATATATAAAACATATAATAAATATAAAATATATTAAAAACATAATAAATATAAAATGAGAACCAGTTTGGTGTAGTGGTTAAGAGCAGTGGAATTCTAATCTGGAGAGCCGAGTTTGATTTCCCACTCCTCTGCTTGAAGCCAGCTGCATGACCTTGAGTCAGTCACAACTTCTTGAAGTTCTCTCAGCCCCACCTACCTCACAGAGGCCAAAAAGAAACATGAGGGACCACCTTGCCTCAGCCATAAGCCTGGCAGAACAGATCTGTTTTACAGGCCTTGCAGAACTGTAACAGATCCTGCATGGCCCGGATCTCAACTGGAGAAGCATTCCACCAGGCCAGGAACGGAAGGTTTGAAACTGGGCGGTAATTGGCAACAAACTTTATTATATATAAAGTCATAAATGACCTATATTAGGACCTTGCAATTTTTTTTCATTTTTTTTTTCATTTTTTAGCCTTGGTTTTACACGTTGCCAATGTTATTTCCATCACATAAGCATTTACAGTATATCAATGGTTGTTGGTCTATAAAGTTTGTTGCATAGGTGGTTCTTATTAGAACAGTATGGTTCTTTTAAAATTAGCTAGTGATCACTTTACCCAAGAGCCTTTTGGCTATTTTTTAAGGAACTAGTCATCTTTCTCTTGGAAGAATGTGGAGAACGAATCGATATCAGAAAATAATACTTAATAACTAAAGGCTTAGGGTAAGCTCACTATAAATAATATATGTATTAGGTAATGGACATTATAAATGATGTATTTTGTACACAAAGTGGGGTTTTTTGTTAATATTATTTGTAGTTCCATGTTATATTTTGCATAGTATGCAACTTTGAGGAAGTTTGCAAAAATGTCCCCACAGCAGTAGCACGTTTGGTTGCTGGGAAGCAAGAAGATCTCTTTAAACACTTGGAAGAAACAAAGTATACGATACCTTGGCATTTGTTGCACTTACCTTTGGAGTGTTGTACTATCCCTTCAATTAATTGTGTGTGCATGTAAGACCAACATTTGTATTACCTCTTTAAAGAATTGTGTATCTTTGTAAGAATAACATTTGTAAATATTATTAAATTGTAGATAAATATTTGGAATTTCTGTTTTAGAACAGTGTAATGGTGGAAGATGCTTCTCCCAGTTCTCCGAATGGGGCTTCCATATCTCTGTCTCCAACTGTCCCCAGGGAGAGTTTGACGAACACTCCATCATGCAAGCACGAAGGCAAGTCAAAGCAGTAGAAAAACCTCAGCCTAAGTCTCGTCATCAGATTGGTCACTCGGACCTGACCCAACCACTGGATCTGATAGTGGAGATTCCACTACCTTCTATGGTGAGCAGGAGATCAAGCTCTGCTTCTCCGGAATTGGGGGAAGAGACAACTGCCCACCCTTGGGAGTCTCGTTCATGCTGTTCCAGGCAGTCACAATGCCTGTTCCATCTGGTTCCATGCTATTCCACCACTGAATTACACATATGATTGGAGTGATTTCTACCTGACCTACTTGTATTTGGCTCTGACTCCAACTCGGTTCTGAAGAAGAGACACCAGTCCCCATATCCCTTTCCTCATCCTGGTGCTTCGGGATATGGATCCAAGTTGGAATTGGAGGTGGAACTGATCAGTTCCAAACATAGTCTGAGCTTCACTTCTGATCTGACCTGACCTGAGGAAGCTGTGAATGACTCTGAACAGAATTCTCCAAACATTGATTACCAGCTATATGCTAAACAAATGCTCCGTATGCAAAGTCATTCAACATAGACCTCTCTGCTTTGCAGCAGAAGCCAAAGGACAGTGTTCTGTAGTATATATATTCTGATACTCCCAACATAGTAGCTTTCCCTATGATTGAAGGATTTGTAGAAATCATAGAGAATCTGTGTCAAAAGTGTGCATCTGTTCCAGCATCCACCAAGAAGGTGGAAGCTCTTTACAAAGTGAAGTAAGATCGATGCCTATATCTTGTTAACTCATCCTCCTGCTTTCTCTCTTATTGTGGAGGAATTACAGGCCAGACATTGGCAAGGCAGTCTTTCCTCTCCTGTGAATAGGGAGGAAAATAAACTGGACACTGTAAGCAGCAGATGTATTCTGTCTCTGCTTTCAACATCAAGATGGCTAACTTCTTGGTCATTATGAGTGGTTACCAGATTTTCCTCTGGAGGAAGACATCTTCCTATATGGATGCCTTACCAGAGGATAAGAAGCCTCTAGCTAAGCTGGTTCAGGATGAAGCAATAATTCTCTCGAAGCAGTAGATTACTGCCAGTAGCCATCTCTTGGATGTCTCTGCTATAGAGACCTCAACTCTTCTGTAGTCTTAAATAGACACACATGGTTATATTCCGCTGCACTCTTGTTAGAGACTCAAAACAAAATAGAGGTCATGCTCTTTGAGGGCACTTCATTATTTTCAGAAAAAACAGATGAATGCCTTTCAAAAAAGAAGGATCAGCAGACTGCCAAATATTGCAGTATTCTGCTGCAGTCTCCCATGTGTCTCAATGTACAGAGAACCTATGAAGTGTGACTATCAGCCCAGATGAGGCTACAGGACCTATAGATATCAGCCATAGTATCCATACTGGTTTCAGTATTCTGGCCAGTCCCAATCAAAAAGAAAGTCATTAGGATGGCCCAAATGAACCCATCCGAGCTAGTCAAGGATCCTGCACAGGGTCAAAAGGGCCAGTTCTGACTAGACTTCCATATAGTGATTGCTTCTGTATTATTCAATGACAAAGTGTCACAGTTTGTTCATGCATGGTTAAGTATTTCTACAGATACTTGGGTTATTTTGATTATTAAAATTGGTTACAGATTACAGTTCCATACACTGCCTCCTACTTGTTTACCTTCTTCTAATAATACACTCCCACAGTTACAAGAAGAAATGCAATCTAGCTAAAGGGGCCCTCCAAGAAGTATCAGGGTCTAACAAACCCTTTGGATTTTTCTCTCACTTCTTCCTAGTAGATAAGAAGGATAGAGGAAAGAGACCTGTCTGAGATTTGAGGATCCTTAATGACTACCTGATAATTGCAAGGTTCAGGACTACCTGATAATTGCAAGGGTTATAAATATAGTTTCCCGGGATGCCTGGTTTGTGATCTTTGATTTACAGGACTCTTACTTTCCTTTTTCCTATACACTAAGACCATATAAGGTACCTCCAGTTTGTTTTTCATGAGGAGTTCCAGTATACGGCGTTATCATTTGGCTTGGCTACAGCAGGGAGTTTTTACAAAATGTGTTGTAGTAGTTGTTGCTCACCTTAAGCAATTTGGTTGTTCTATTTACCCTTAACTTGATGATTAGTTAATTACTGCACAGTCCTCAGAGATTTTAAAGGAGCATATCACTCTTATGTTGTCTACATGTGAAACTCTGGGGGTTGATGGTAAATGGAAGAAAATCTAATTTAACTGCTACCTGTATCATACAATTTGTGGGAGCAATCTTAGGTTCCACGGCCAATAGAAAGTTCTTGCCTAATGATAGGATTACTATCATTAGGATAATGATAACTTTGGTGCTGCACTTCCTAGCAAATAGATTTCAGTCTGCACAATCTATTCAAGTTATGTTAGAACTCATGGCCTCTACCACCGCGGTAGTTCCATTTGCTTGTCTTAAGATGAGAACTTTTCAATGTTGGTTTCTTAGACATATTGACCCTAGTTGCCAGTCTTCCCAGAGAGAGTATTACACTCTTTGTTGTCGTGGTTAGAACTGAGTAATTTATCAAGAGGAGTTGCTTTTGGCATACCCTGTCATGAAGTAACCCTTACTACAGGTGCTTCCCTGAAAGGGTGGGGAGCTCATTGTGATGCTGTTACTGTCAATAGTATTGGTCGGAAGATGAGAAGGCATACCATGTTAATTTACTGGAGTTACGAGCAGTTTATTATGCACTTAACTCTCTCACAGATACAGTGTCCTACAAGAGAATCCAGGTCTTGCAGACAACAGAATTGCTGTATCCTATATAAACAAGCAAGGTGGCACATCTTCAAAGACGCTCTGCACAGACGCTATCTGCTTGTGGGAGTAGGCCATAGCCCATGGTACTACTCTGTACACCCTGCATATTTCAGGTCCCACAATGTCAGGGTGGACTGGCTCAGCAGGTTGGGCAGTTCCCACCACAAGTCAATCATTGCAGACAAATATGTCCATCAAAGTTTCCAGCAATGGTTTGCTGGAACATTAGGTTTGCATTTTTCTGAGGAAGTGGCAAATATCTTGCTAAATGCCCACAGACCCTCTACTAGAAGATCTTATATCCTTAAGTGGAACAGGTTTGTACTTTGGGCTCATGCTAAAGGAGTAGACCCTGGCACCTATTCTTTATATAATATCTTTGATTATTTGATACCCTTGCAAACCTTGGGTTCATCTACGGTCTTCCTGTGCAGTCCCACATGGGACTGCGCACGCGCAGGCCTGCCGATACCGGAGATTTTAATAGCTAAACACCACCAGGGGGCGCTCCCGCCTCTCAGCGCGCATGCGCGGCCGCTTTCCCGCCGAAACGGCCCTTAAGAGGCGGAGCGCCCCTCACATACCCTCAGTTTCTCTTTCGCCGCCGATCGTTGAGGTTTAACAGCTTTCTTCGTTCGCGATGTCTGAGAAGGCCTTGTTTAAGCGTTGCGAGACCTGCAATCGTAAGATGACAAGGTCGGATGGCCATTCCATTTGTTTGTATTGCCTTGGGGAAACTCACAACACTCAGGCGTGCAAGCATTGCCGCGCGTTTACCTCCAAGGCCCGGGCGGAACGGACGGATCGTTTGCATGCCTTTCTCTGGCAGCGTGCGATGTCGGTCGAGGACCCTCCACCGAAGTCTTCGTCTGCTCCGTCTGCGTCCTCTCGTCCTCCTGTACCTTCGGGTTCCAAGACTCCTCGTTCTCAGCCGTCTCCGAGTCGCTCGGAGTCGAGGTCCGAGAGGATCCCTTCGGGTCGGAGTTTGTCGGAACCGACCGCTTCGGTTCCGAGACATCTAGCAAGTCGACCTCCTTCGATCTCGTCGGCTGTCTCGGCTTCGCCTGCTCGTGGCGCCCATAGAGGTTCGACTCCGTCGGTTCCGAGGTCGACTCCGCCAACTCAGACCACCTCTACGGTTCCGATGACTTCGGATCCTGCTGTGAGACCGAAGGCCGTTCCTGAAAAGAAAAAGAAGAAGCATAAGCATTCCAGTAAGCATGATAAGGCAGTGTTGGAAGGCTTACTCACCTCTTCCCCGTCGGTTCCGGTCGACTCCGCTCCCGTCCAAGTGGAGCAGCGAGCAGAGGCGAGTGATCGTCCGCAGTCCAAGACTCCTCCGGACCGGGTGGCTCAGGAGGACGATGTCATTCTCCTCGAGAAGCCTCTTACCCCTTCCGGTCGGGCTCGATCGGCCTCGTACGAATCGGACTCTATTCAGTCGGCTCGGAGTCGAAGGAGTCGGTCCGCCCGTCGCTCTAGCTGTCGGACCCTACGGTCCTATCGGAGCCGATCCAGGGAGAGTCGACGTCGAGATGATCCTGTCCCTCGTTACTCTAGTAGGGAGAGTTCATACTACTCGGACCGGCATTATAGAGGTGCTTCGTTGTCTCCCTCATTTCGAGTCGGTTCCGATGTTGGCTATGACCCGTCCCGCCTCCCGTCGGATCGGGTCTCTCCACGACCCCGGGCCCGTTACAGTGTTTCTCCTCTGTCGGAGTCACCTGAAAAGGAGATTGGGCCATCTGATGAGGCCTCACCTACTGATGATTTTCGGGCCTACAACGAGTTGCTCCAAAGAATGGCGAAAGCCCTGGACCTTGAAGTGACTTCCACTGAATCTAAATTTACTGATAAGATATTGCAACATATCTATTCGGGTTCTACTCCCTCGATTGCCTTTCCCCTTATTGAGGGGTTTGCTGATCTATGGAAGAAGCTGCAGTCTCGACCTGCGTCTGCTACCGCCACTAATCGAAAAGTGGAGAGCTTGTACCGAACCAAGGACGATGCTCATCCGTTCCTGGCCGTTCACCCTCCTCCATCCTCACTTGTCACCGAGGAGATGCAAGCTCGGCCTCGCCAGGGCTCGCTATCGGCTCCAACTGACAAGGATAGTAGAAAGATCGATGCCTTGGGTAGGAAGTTGTATACTTCGGCTACGTTTGGCATCAAAGTGGCGAATTATGCCGCAATGATGGCGGCTTATCAGCTGTTTTTATGGAAGAAGGTGGCGTCTTTTCTTCCTAAGCTTCCCGAAGATCAGCGCACTCTGCTTCGGGTCATTCAGGAGGAGGCTGTTCGTCTCTCCAGACACCAAATTAATGTTGGGAGAAGTATGGCTGACACTGCGTCTCGATCACTTCTCTCCTCGGTGGTACTGCGCAGGTACGCATGGCTTCGCACGACCGCCCTGCCAGTTGAGACAAGGAACAGGGTTGAGGACCTGCCGTTCGAGGGCACCACTCTGTTTTCAGAGAAAACTGACGAGTTCCTCTCTAAGAAGAGGACTGATCGTTTGACAGCCCGCTCGTATGGGGTTCTACACCAGCCGTCGCAGCAGCCTTCTCGCCCATACTATCGCTCCTTCCAGCGTGGCAGACAACACCGCTATCAGCCCTATCAAGGGTATGCTTACCAGCAGCGCAGGAGCTACCAGAGCCCACAATCTGCCTTTCCCAGACGAAGGCAGGGCCAACGTCCCAAGCCTGGTTCCCAACAGCATCAGGCCAAGGACCAGGACCAATTACATAAGCAATTCTGACAATCACAGGGACCTGACCCCACATTTGGGGACAGGCTTAATGCTTTTTTGGATGCCTGGTGTTCAATTTGTTCCGATGTTTGGGTTTTGTCTATTATCCAGTTTGGTTATAAAGTTGAATTTCTTGGTTTACCTTACCTACGTCTCCCTGTGTTTTCTTCTGACCCCCCTCGTTCAGAGATCCTGGGAGAGCTCTCAGCCCTATTGCAGAAAGGGGCTATAGAGGAGATTCCGGTTGCTTCAGCTGGTTTGGGGTTCTATTCCAACCTCTTTTTAGTGGAGAAGAAGGATGGTGGGCTTCGGCCTATCCTGGATCTTAGGGGTTTGAATAAATTTATACGAGTTCGTAAATTCAAAATGGTTACTTTACAGATGGTTTTGACCTTGCTGCCCCAACAGTCGTGGTTTGCAGTCCTGGATCTGAAGGATGCGTACTTTCATATTTCAATTTTCCCTGAACACAGGAAATTTTTACGTTTTGTCTATGGGCAACGTGTCTTTCAATACAATGTTTTACCCTTTGGGTTGGCCACTGCACCTAGGGTGTTCACCAAGTGTGTGGCAGTAGTGGTGGCTCATTTACGTCTCCAGGGCTGCCAGATCTTTCCTTATCTGGATGACTGGCTCTTGGTTGGTGATTCTGCTGACTCTGTGTCCAATCAGGTGTATCTCACCTTGAATTTATGTTTACGCCTGGGTCTTTTTGTTAATCAGAAGAAGTCCAAGTTGACCCCGGTGCGCTCCATCCAATTTATTGGAGTGGTTTTGGATGGTGTTCGGGATGCAGGCTTCTTGCCTTCAGAGCGTGCTGCAAAAATTAAGAGGCTTATTTCGACCCTTCAGAGGTGTCGTTTCCAATCTGTTCGCTTTATCCAGACCCTTTTGGGTTGCATGGCTTCTACTACGGCTGTGGTTCCGCTGGCCAGGTTATTTATGCGACCCTTCCAATTGTGGTTCAATTCAGTATTCTCACCGGCCCGTGATTCTCAAAATAGGAGACTTTCCGTCCCTAGGGGGGTGCTGTCCTCCCTGGAGTGGTGGCGGGATGATGCTAATTTATTTAAAGGGATGGAGTTTGGTTTTCACCAAACTCATCTGTCCGTAACTTCCGATGCTTCCCTTTTCGGTTGGGGGGCTCACTGTGCTGGCCTTTATGCCCATGGGTTATGGTCTGAATCTGAACGTGAGGAACATATTAATGTTCTTGAGTTGCGGGCAATTTTATATGCATTGATCTCCTTTACAGATGTCGTGCGGAACAAGTCCGTTCAGGTCCTGACCGACAACACGACGGCGATGTTTTACATCAACAAGCAAGATGGCACGGCGTCTGTGGCTCTCTGCACAGAGGCGATGAGACTCTGGAAGTGGGCCATAGATCATGCTGTCTGGCTGCATGCAGTTCACATCCCGGGGGTACAGAATTCCATGGCGGACCACCTGAGCAGGCTCCACAGGGAAAACTACGAGTGGTCCCTCCAGGACAAGTATCTCGCCCCTATCTTCTCGGAATGGGGGACTCCGGAGTTGGACCTATTTGCGACTGTGGAAAATCGCAAGGTCCTAGCTTATTGTTCCAGAGGAGGAGTAGGCCCAGAATCAAGTGGGGACGCGTTTCAGTTAAGTTGGTCAGGTCCCCTGTGTTATGCCTTCCCTCCGTTCCCGCTTCTGGCACGGGTCCTCAGCAAGATCCAGAGGGACAGAGCGTCCGTCATCCTGGTGACCCCGTATTGGCCGAGGCAACCATGGTTTCACTCCCTTCTGAGTCTACAGACTCAATCGATCCGTCTCCCGGTGGTTCCCGATCTCCTGACCTGCGGGGGGGTTCTTCACCACGACATCAGGAGACTCAAACTCACAGCGTGGTTGATCAGGCCGGGGCTGCCTTCTCCGAGGCTGTGACTAATGTTCTCTTAAATGCTAGACGTTTGTCTACCAGGCAGTCTTATGCCCTTAAGTGGGACAAATTTTCTGTGTGGTGTAGTCGCAGGGGTTTGGATCCTTTTGAGTCCACCCTTTCTGAGATTTTGGATTTTTTGTGGGAGGTAAAGCAAGAGGGTTTGGCCAACTCCTCAGTCAAGGTTTATCTGGCAGCCATCTCTGCCTTTCACCCTCCAGTGGATAGAAAGTCTGTTTTTTCCCACTATTCTGCCAAATTATTTTTGAGGGGATTGAATAATTTGTTTCCCCCTGTGCGGGATTTGGTCCCTCAGTGGTCGTTGCCCCTGGTTCTGACTCGTTTGATGTCTAAGCCGTTTGAACCCTTGGCTTCCTGTCCGCTTCGTTTTTTGTCCATGAAAGTGGCCTTTTTGGTTGCGGCTACTTCAGCCAGGAGGGTTGGGGAGCTGGCAGCGTTATCTTGCGAGCCCCCTTATTTGAAATTTCACCCTGAGAAGGTCGTTCTTCGTACGAAGGTTGAGTTTTTACCTAAAGTAGTATCCCGTTTTCATTTATCTCAGGAATTGGTTCTGCCGGTTTTCTTTCCGACTCCGGCTTCTGAGGCAGAGGCGGCCCTTCATTCTTTGGATGTTCGCAGGGCCATTTTATTTTATTTAGATAGGGTAAAACCATTTAGGATTGACTCTAATTTGTTTATTTGTTTTGCTGGACCGAAGAAGGGTAACCGGGCTTCGGCTCAGACTATCTCTAGATGGGTGGTCCAGGCTATACTGACCTGTTATTCTGCTGCTAACCTACCTTGTCCTTTGCAAGTGCATGCCCACTCCACCAGGTCCCAGGCGTCGTCAGCGGCTCTCTTCAGAGGTGTTCCACTCCAGGACATCTGCAGGGCGGCGACGTGGGCCTCGGCGGATACCTTTGTGAAGCGTTATGCGCTGGATATCCTAGATAGAAAGGAGACAGCGGTGGGCACGGCAGTTCTGCACTCCATCTTTGAGTGATGCTTTGGCGTCACCTCCACCCAGGTATTTAGCTTTGGAATCTTCCCATGTGGGACTGCACAGGAAGACCGTAGATGAAAAACAGGTTTTACTTACCATAACTGTTGTTCATCTAGGTCTTCCGTGCAGGCACACATGCCCTCCCTCCTTCCCCGCTAACTCTCTTGGTACTTACCTTGCAGGGGGCGGCGAAAGAGGAACTGAGGGTATGTGAGGGGCGCTCCGCCTCTTAAGGGCCGTTTCGGCGGGAAAGCGGCCGCGCATGCGCGCTGAGAGGCGGGAGCGCCCCCTGGTGGTGTTTAGCTATTAAAATCTCCGGTATCGGCAGGCCTGCGCGTGCGCAGTCCCATGTGTGCCTGCACGGAAGACCTAGATGAACAACAGTTATGGTAAGTAAAACCTGTTTTTTGGTTTAATCTATTCAAATCCACTTAGCTGCCATTTTCCCTTTCCATTCTGGTATTGATGGGAAAACAATGTTTTCACACTATTTGTCAAAGTTGTTTTTGAAAGAACTATATTATTTGCACCCATTGAGGGCCCCTCTAGTACCACAATAGTCCCTCTCCCTGGTCTTAGCTAGACTAATGTTAAAACCCTTTGAATCATTGGCAACATGTCCTTTATCTCTCCTTTTCTCTAAGGTGGCCTTCTTACTGGCTATTACATCAGCTAGAAGAGCGAGTGAGCTCCAAGCATTAAGGGTGGATCCCTCCTTCCTTCAAGTGTATCCTGATAAGGCAATGATGCTTACTAGTTAGCAGTTTTTACCCAAAGTAGTGTCTAGGTTTCATGTGTCTGAGCATAACCCTCACAGTGTTTTCCTGCAACCTCTACAGCTTCTCAAGAACATACGTTACACACATTGGATGTGAGGAGGGCTATTTTGTTTTATATGGACATTATATTGTTTGCCATTCTGGCCCCAATAAAGGCAAGGCTGCATCAGCTCCAACAATATTCAGATAGGTAGTACTGGCCATTAAAATGTTCCTCAAGTTCCTTGCCCATTTATTCTTCGTGCCCATTCAACAAGAGCACAAGCTGCTGCTGCAGTGTTCTTTCAAGGGGTGTTGTTGATGGATATCTGCTGGGTGGCTACATGATCTTCGGAGGATACTTTCATTAAGCACTATGCAGTGGATGTTAACTCTAGAAGAGAGACAGAGATGGATCACGCAGTCCTACAGTCTCTCTTCACCTGAGAGCCTCATTCCAGCTCCTTGGTGAGTAGCTTGCTATTCTCCCAATGTGTGACTGCACTGAAGACCATATATGAAAACAGGGTTGTGCTTACCTGTAACTGTTGTTCATCTAGGTCTTCAAGCAGGCACACATTCTCTCTCTCCTGTCCCACTGTGAGCTCTCAGTAGTGTGTTGTTTAGAGATTTATGGCAGCACAGGAGAACTGAGGGGAAAGGGGGAGGCAACCTCTTTATACTGTGTGACCATTTTCAGCACGAAAAACTGCCTCAGAGCTGTTCAGGGTGAGGGGTTGCCACTAGAGATGGGCACGATCCGCATTACGATTGAAAAAAAGCCCATGGTGATCGTGCTATTGGGACCTGGCGGATTGTGCTCGGGCATAGCCAATGATCCAGCGGTCGGGAAGGGGGCTGGATCGGGGCTTGATCGGGGCGATCGTGTTCGGATCGGGAAGCCAGACACTCAGGCGCCAGCAATCTATTCCCCTGGCAACGGAGCCAGGGCAATGCCTGAGCTGTGTTTGCCCTCCTTCTGTCGCCCTGGAAACCCAAATGGAAGCCCAGCTTGCCTTGATCAGCAGGGCTTCCTTCCAACCACAGAGCAGCAAAGCAGTCACCAGCTGGGAGAAGACACCCAAGGGAGGGAGGGGGAGGGGGGTGTTCTGTAGCCATGGGCACTCCAATCTCATCCCTGCAAACCCTGATAGGCAGCTCTGACGGCCAAACACAGACAGCCAAACACAAACACTTATGCCGCCGGCATCAGCCACCGTTCCTGTATCTCTGGGAACAGCGGGGCACCCCTCCACTTTTGCCTCCACAATCCACGATCCACGGATCGGAAACGGGAGATGACCGGTGTGGATCATTAATTCGGGATCGTCGCCCGCGCCGATCCACGATTAGCTTGATCGGTATTTTTTTTAGGATCGTGCCCACCTCTAGTTGCCACCTCCAGTAGCCTAAAAGCCAAGAAAATCCTGTTCCGAGTGGCTGTCCCTGCATGAAAACCTAGATGAACAACAGCTATAGGTAAGTGCAACCTTGTTTTTTAACTATGACAATGGTTTATTCAAAATTTAATCTTACTGCTATAGTCAATAATAAGCACATTAAGTGTGTGTGTGTGTGTGTGTGTAAAGAGGGAGATAATGAATGGATATCCCAGTAGTTGATCGTATTTGCCTAATAACAACAACAACAACAACAACAACAACAATAAAGTGAGTCCTTATAAAATTCAACAGCTTAATCTTTTTGAAATGCCATCGAAAATAATGTTATGTTTCTTATTTTGTCATCAATCAAACTGACAAATTTGGAATTTCTTAACATTTGATACCATAGAGAATTAATATATCCATTGCAGAAACTCTTTTTATCATCTCAGTGAGGGTAATAAGATATAATTATTTATATGTCCGTACTCAAAATGCTGATCAATGTAGAGTGATCTGGGGTTGTGCTGACAAATAGGAATGTAGTTGTTCTTTCAAAAATAATTAGATTGTGTTGGACTAATTCTGTGGGCAAGCACATTTGATTATTTCTGTTGGTTTAGACTGAATAATTCTATTAGCCTGTTAATTATTTTCTTCTTTCATTATCCCTTCCCCATATTTACAAACTGTCCAAAAGTTTGAAACTTTTCTGGGGGTTTTTACATTTAATTTTTATGACTTTTCTGAAAAATTTACTGGCAGCCCACCTAAACTGTTCAGGGGATTCTGGTTGCATCCAGCGTGTGGCCTGAATATTTTTTTTTCTCAGACATCTGTGTAGATAGCTTCTGAAATTTACAAAACCTTTATGTATAATCCCGCAGCCGGACCTGTGCGTTGGAAATCTCGGCCATTGTTTGTTTGCTGCTAATTACTCAGTGTAAACCTGTGGGAACAGATTCTCTGTTAATGAATATGAACAAGCAGTTAGAAATCTTTGCATAATTCTGAGGAAATTACTCATCTAGCTGTTTTGACATTTCTTTCCTTACAGATAGATCTTCATATCATGTATTATAGTATTGCTGGTGTGCTTTTGTTCATTAACTAGGGATGGGGGAAAGCTAAGAAATAAACCATCTTATTTGGCTCCACAATGGAATGAAACGGCTGTGTAATGTGGCACAAGTGGGTTATTAAATATGACATAATGAGTAGTATTTCTATCATGGCATTATATATCTGTCAGCTTTTGTCAGGATTTTTTTTCCAAGATATGAAATCTTTCCCATGTATTTTCAGTGGGTATCATTTAAAATGTCCAGAAATCCCATTGCAACCAATCAGTTTGTCTTTTTCTAAATATCCTCCTTTGACTGACAGCTTGTTAGGAGGCTAGAAGAAACTCAGTTTGCTTACTGTGTGATGCAACAATAGCTTGAGAAAAGGTAATATTGCTTAGCTGTATTTGTGTCATATTTGGGTGCTACATTTTTGTTCAGTGATTATTATATTGTCCTTCAGTCCCACTGAGGTACCCCAAGTTGGATCACAATGATTAAATTAAAAAAAAAGAACAGTTTTAAAATACCATAAAAATCAAATGAGAGGGCACAATAAAAATCAGTTGTTGCTGATATGGAACAGAATTTTTTTCAGCTTCCCCCAGAAGCTAAAATAGATGGTGTCAACTCACCTCTTTGGGAAGTATTTCCACATCCTAAGGGGGAGCTGTTGAGAAGGCTCTACTACAAGTAGTACTAATCTTTCTCTGTCAAGTCTGGAACCCACATTAGATCCCATTTATTTATCTTAGGGTTCTGGCAGGTTGATGACTGCTAGGTACCTAAACATTAAGAGTTTTAAAATCAGTTTGGTGTAGTGATTAAGAGCATGGGACTCTAATCTGGAGAGCCGGGTTTGATTCCCCACTCTTCCACTTGAAGCCAGCTGGGTGACCTTGGGCTAGCCATAGCTCTCTGGAGCTCTCTCAGCCCCACCCACCTCACAGAGTGTTTTGTTGTGGGGATAATAATAACATACTTTGTAAACCGCTCTGAATGGTCCTTGTCCTGAAGGGTGGTGTATAAATCGAATGTTGTTGTTGTTGTTGTAACATTGATGGCAATTCAGCCTAAATCACTGGATGACTTTTATCAGCAGCTCTTTGTGGATAGAAAAAGGAAGGGGACCAAGTTGTAACCTTGCAGGACCATGCAGCCCAGAGGCCAGGTGGTGGAGAAGCAGTCCCCCAGCACCACATTCTGAAAGCTACTTTGAGGTAGACCAAAAGCACTGCAAAATGGTGCCTCCTTGTCCCACGCCAAAAGGTAGCCCATAAGAATACCATGATTGATGTTATCAAAAGCCAACGAAATATCCAGGAGAATTAACAGGGTAACGCTCCCCCCCCTCTATCTCCTAGTGCATGTCATCCACCAGAGCAAACAAGGCCATTTCAGTCCCATAACTGGGTCTGAAACCAGAATGGAATGTATCCAAACAATCTGTTTCATTCAGGAATCTATGAACTTTCCCAGTCGACACTCACTTGTTCAGTCACCTTGGTCAAAAATGGTACAGTTGAGATTAGATAGTAGTTACTCTACTCTCCTGGGCCCAGGGTAAGTTACTTTAGGAGTAGATGAATCACCATCCACTTCAAGCTAAGGGTGACCACCCCCTCTTTCATAAAGCATTTAATGTCTCCCAGACCTAGTTCCCCACCCCCCACCCCACCTCACCTGATGTAAGCAGCCAGGAGGGACAAGGGTCATAGAAGCGAGTAATAGGTCTCAAAATTCCAATAATCCATTCCATATCCTCAGACTGGACTGGACAAGTATCCCCAAAAGTTGGACAAATCAGCTCCCTGTGACAATCCAGTTCTGTCAGTGCTAATGTAGAGTCCCAGTTAGAAAGAATGCAAGAGATTTTATCTGCAAAGTGTTCAACAAAATGGTTGCAGCAGACTGCAGAGAAGTTCACCTCTTCCTGTAGGCCTGAACTCAGTAAGCTCCTGACCACTCAGAAGAGTTCTACAGGTCTATTCTGTGCAGATGCAACAGTAGTGAAGAAATATTGTTTCCCCAGGGTCGCTGCTGATATCAGCAGGAAAATCCCCTAATACAGTCTGAAAACCAGTTGGATCAATTAGGGTGCTGGTACAGATCATCGTAATCAATTCCCCACCCACGTGGAGTCGGACTCGGTATCCCTGTAGGTTTAACCACCAGCAAGTAGTGATCTGTCCATGACAAAGAGACTGCCACTTTTTCGATGCTCACACATTTTAGGGGATGGGGTAAAATTCTGACAGACTACAGCATTGCCACCTCCCTGCCCACCTAGCCTGTGCTGATGCATCACCAAGTATCCTGAAGTCCATAGTTGGGAGAAGTTAGTTCTTCCCTCTCCCCCAGCCATGTCTTGCTTGTATATGTTAGGCCAGCCTTCTTACCCAGAAATAAATCCTGGAGGCTGCTGTTTTGCCTATAAGTGGTCTGATATTTCAGAGCAAGATATTATAGCCCAGTGGGATGTTGATATGGCCACCAGCATCACTCATACTGGAAAAAGAACCAGAAGGGGCAACAGCCTCCTGTTCAAAAATGGTAGCCTGGGCAGAACCTAGTCTTCTGCCAGTAGCATGCAGGCAGTAGCATAATTCACCAGCCACTGCATCTCAAGACACATCCAGGGTTTTAAACCTCATCAGGTCCCCTCCAGATTAAGAGGCACCGGAGCAGGAGCTCTTCAGCTCACACTTCAGCCCAGCCTAGGTTTAAATAGTGCAGATACTATGGAAAGACTCAAGTAGCCTCAAGGAGTCAACAGCTTGTAGCACTTTAAAGGGCCAGATGGTGAAAAACAAGAAGCAACCCCAGTAGCACCCAGGGGCCTCCACCACTGCTCTCCTTCCTCTTGGGTTACCATTCCCCTGCCGGGGGCGGGGGATCCCTTGCTCCCACCCTTCCGCCCCCCACGCCCACTTACTTGGGTGGCAGGGGGGGGCACGTCCCTTGAGCCACGCCACACACCCCGAGCCAAGCCCCACCACACTCCCAGAACCAAGCCAAGCCCTGTGCCCCAGCTCGGGGCACGTGGTGCAGCTCAGCTCGGGGCACACGGCACAGCTCAGCTTGAGGCACACGGTGTGGCTTGGCTCAGGGTGCACGGCATGGCTCAGCTCAACTGAGCCAAGCCGTGTGCCCCGAGCCAAGCTGCACCACGCGCCCTGAGCCGAGCCAAGCCATGCACTCCTGCACCCACAGCAGGCCTGTTTTGTGGAGAATCGTGCCCTGCAAGGCCCGATCCAGCCCTTGGTGAGTGCAGGAGCGTGCATGCTCTGTGCATGTACACGGAAAAGAAACCCCCCTGCCAGCAAGGTGAGTGCCAGGCTCCTAATTTCCCAGCGGGGGGAGTAAAGGGACCTGGCAAACCCCCAGTTTGGGCTCCAGGGGATCTGGCAACCCTACCTTCCTCCTTCTTATTAGTGTTATAAATTACTTATACCTTTGATTTAATTGAGCACACATCCTTAGAAACATAATTGGTTTTTAAATGATCTGTGTGACTGTACTATATTTCAGTAAATAAAGATTTTTGGGATGTTGTTTTCATGATTCCTATTTCTGTAGCTAAAATTGTAAATTATATACTTTCTGGTAATAAAGCTGTGGTTGTATTTCCTCAGTGTTAAAAGCTATAATATAATCTGTGTTCAGAATGACAAGAGTATTTCCAGATCATCAAATGACATCAGTCTGTAATCTATATCTTGTATTTAACACTGTTTGAGGAAGAACTGCTCCAAACTTGAGTCTAGCAGTCTAGCACTGCCTTTTCAGCTTCGTCACAGGAAATGAGCCAAGATGTATTAACGCGCCCCCCCCAAAAAACCCTAGAGCTGAATAGACAATGGAAGATAAGCATTAAAAGTTTTTTCAATCCTCAAGTGCAATAGGATGTATGAAACAGCTGGCAGGTGGTTTAGAACTCTGTTTACAGTGTTAAAATTCCAACATATCAAAGTGTTTTGCTAACAGTGTATTTCACTCTTTTCATCAGTTCTCCATTTGCATCACTGAATCAAGTAGCTTTATTTCAGAAGTGAATATGGCTCACATAACTGTTCAGGCTCGTGTTACTGATCCATATCTGTTTGTGATTCTGTTCCTTTACCTCCCACATGAGTCGTACCTTTTTAGTGCAAATAAGCTGCTACTAGTACCTCTGCTTGATCTCTATGCTACAGATGTCTCTAATTAACTTTGCTGTGACAGGCCACCAGGATACAGTTACAGAGGTTGACAGATCCCAGTGTCCTTGGAGGCTCTCCCCTGTCACCTGACACATTCCTTGTGCTAACATCCTTTTGGCAAGCTCTTTTTAATGACTAAGTCCATCTTGTATCTGTGTGCTTAATATGAAGAGTGTAGAGTGATAGCCACTAAAAGATAACAAAGAATTTATAGTTGGAGAGCAATTATAGTATTGACTGTGATTTAGTAACTTAAAGAGATGTGTTGTTAGATCCCTTTCAGAAATTCTAATACTACTGTAGACCAAAAACAAGTGGTTTTCCCAAGTAATGTTTTTGAGACAATCTTAAAACTCTATTGATGTATTTGCAGAATTTAATGACAGGAAAAATTGTTTCAACAAGTAACTGGACTTGTTACGGCATTTACTACTTTAGCTTTAGAATGGGAATGTAGGACCGTGTAAATATTTTGGTACTAAAATCTATCTATAACCCCACATCACTGAAAGCTCTTTTCAGTTTTACCCCCAATTTTCTGTTTGACCTTTGGTGATGGTGGTGCATGTATTTTTTTAAAAGGTGAAATAAAATTTTTGTGTGTAGTTATGATACTTTTGATATCTAATTGTAGCACGTATTGTGCTACATGGATTATGTATTGTAATCTTAGTGATTAGCTTTCAAGTGGCTATGTATCTGTTGCAGTAAGTTTTGATGCAAAATACTGTTGCTGTGAGCTATGGGTGCCTCCACTGAGGAGAAATAGACTTGTATTCTTCATTCTGCAGAAAAGTATTGTTCCCTTTAAGGCTTTACTTAACTAACCCGAGGCTGCTGTCTCAAAATGGCCTTTGTAAGGTATGCTGTAGAATTGAGGTGTCTGCCTTGTGAATTCCAGTGAACTGGAAGAGTTTGAAATAAAAGATGTCCAGTAATCCTAGTTGGCCCTGAGACATTGCCAGATAAAGTAAAGGACTTCACGCTACAGTGATTAAGGAACTACAACTAAAAAAAAAAATACTGCTGCTATCCTAGGTTTGTAATCCAAGTAGCAGAACCTACCTAATGAATTTAAGATTGAGAATCCAATTTTCTCAGAACTATCACTTGAGAATCAGAGTAATTATTTCCTATCGTCCTTTGTGGAATATAGTTATAATTGCATTAGTGTCGAAATGTTCACATAAACACTTAATTGTTAACATCCTCCTACTTCAAAGGAAATCATCACCTCATCATATTTCATTGCCAGAGAGGGTTGTTTAAGTTTTAAAAAGAAAACATAGGGAGAAACAGCATTCAGTTGTCTCTGAGATAAGTCTCTCTGAAAGGACATGAAGATTATAATTCAGAAAATATATAAATCATAAATAAAAAATGTTCCTCTGAGATATAAAAAAGTGTCTAGACTCATTTTTGGAAAACTGAAGTGATTTTCTTATATATGGAAACAATATATATACACAAAGGAAAAAATGTAAAAAACTAAAAAAGGAGCAACATTGGTATAAAACCTGAGGAATTCTTTATGTGATGAAAAATCATTGAAGGTAAAGGAGCAGCACAGTTGCCCAGGTGACTGGATTTTCTCTTTTGGGTTGTCTAAATACCAATCATAGTGCTTTGTAGCTAGAAATAAACTAATTGATATATTTAGGCTCTGCATGTTCTATAAATTCTTCCTAATAAAACATATACTTGCCTTAATTGAGGGTACCATTATCATGTCAAGCTGTTAAGTCATACAACATTATATTGTCGAAGGCTTTCATGGCCGGAGAACGATGGTTGTTGTGGATTTTCCGGGCTGTATAGCCGTGGTCTTGGCATTGTAGTTCCTGACGTTTCATCAGCAGCTGTGGCTGGCATCTTCAGAGGTGTAGCATCAAAAGACATAGATCTCTCAGTGTCACAGTGTCACTTCACAGTGACACTGAGAGATCTCTGTCTTTTGGTGCTACACCTCTGAAGATGCCAGCCACAGCTGCTGGCGAAACGTCAGGAACTACAATGCCAAGACCACGGCTATACAGCCCGGAAAATCCACAACAACCATCATACAACATTGTCCTCACTGGACTTACTAAGACTTGTTACTACTTGTTATGGAATGTGTATTAACATATGATATATTTTGGCATTAGGTTTACCAAACTGTGCCTTAGAAGAAAAAACTTGAAATTTTATCCCCTTCCTTACACTTTTCAGATGAGGGATTTAGGTCAAGGCTGGGGTAGGGGGTAGGCAACAAGCAGACTCAATGAAACCATGACGTGAACTCTGAGATTGTAGTATTTTGTTAGGAGAAATAATTTTGATTTCTGTTTACCCAATTTCTCCCTGAAATCCAACAATCTGGTTTCCCCCCTCTTTTTAGGAATGTGGAGTCTTGTTTTGAATCAATTCTATTTTGAAAAAAAAATACTCAGAGAGAAGAGGGGCAAGAAAGGAAGTTCTGTAAAATTTCAGATTTTCACTGTAAATGCTCAGGAGCGGGCAATGTCTTGCCATACCTTCCTATCCTTCTTCTAGAACACCCACCCTTTGGTTCTAACTTTAAAAAATTCCCCTGCATTTACAAAAGGGTGCATACAAATATAACAGAAAACTACAAAGAAAAATCGAAGAGACATTCCTGGTCTGAAAGAGAACAATAGGAATCAATGGCTATATTTTAAAAAGTTAATTTTAGGGAAAGATTCTACTCCCTATAACAGTAGCAGTCTGTATTTATCGTACCAGTTCAAAAAAGAGTTGAGAGAGCAACTGACTGTAGCAATTTTACATGATGAAAGCTGTGGAGTAGTAAGCAACAGTAGTAGTGCTTTGGATGAGAAAAAATGAATATTCTGTACCAGTGGCACCTCTTGTGCATAATTTTGACAAAAGGATAGTAGGAGGAAGTGTGTCTTTTATCACGCAACCATGTCTGAATACAACATTTGGCATTTCATGATACATTCATTGCAAGGATTTTATATTGGGCTAATAGACAGTCTGAGATTAGATTATGAAAGCAACTATGATATCTAGGTGAGGCTTTGGGGTGGCGGACTCAGTAGTAGCTGCCATTGAATTCTTAATTGTATTTATTTAATAATCATGAGCAGAACCTGGCAAATTTGATAGCTTTTGGAGACTTCTGAATATAAGGTCAATTTATTGACATTATAAAGTTTCCACCAGAGATTTTGTAACATCACTTCCATGTACTGAATATTTTGTTTGAGAACAACTAGGGTGGGGTAGAGGTATTTAAAACAAGTCACAGCAAGCTTGATTTTTTTCCACAGCTTCACTTTATTGCCTTAAATACCCTGTTTTTATCTCATAAGGGTACAGTCAAGCAAAAATATTCACCACACAATAAAAGTATTGTTTTCAGATTCTTTGTGATAATTTGCAGCTGAATGTTAGGTCCAGTCTGTGCTTACATGTGATGTAGGGGGATAGAAAATGAGAAATTAATGGAAGAGCTATACGGTTGTAAAACAGTAAAAAATGTCTTCCTTTCTAGCAGAGGTGCTGTGAGTAGATATTTACATTCTCCTTTAACCTAGACTTGATAAATAAGAAACTGGAGAAAATGGGAGACACAGAGGCTCTCTGATGCTAACTTATGATTACTTTTCTTGAGGCTCCTCCTTTAAGCAAAGAATCAAGGCAATGGAAAAGATACAATTCCTTGGGGTCCTTTAATGTAACAAAATACATTTTTTTCTGTCTTGTTTTATTTACTATTTTATTTCTTTAGGTTAATCTATTCACATTTTTGGTAATATTAGACATGATGTGATATTGTTTGTAGACTGGCCAATCACATAGGCTGTTCTTAATTTCCTGACCGGCTAAGGTAAACTACAGCTGGAACACAAATGGTTAATCACGCTTAAACCTATTGTTTTAGCAAAACAGATAGATTGAAAGTGATTCAGAAGTGTGACATTAAAACAAAAAACAATGTATGTATTTGTGTGGGGGGTTGTTTAATGGACATTTTGGAAAACCCAGGGGAACTCCTTATTTTCAAAGACGGATAGCTCAGTACTGGAATATTTCAAAAACACCTCTACAAGGGCAGCGCCTACTCAAAATAAGTTTAACTGGCATAATTATTGCTCAAAAATGTAAAAGGACTTCAACCATGAGCTGGTTTCTTATCAAACTGTGCACTGACAAGTGAGAAACAACAAGCTTCATTTTCCTGTGCTCTGTGACTCATTAGTTTTGTCTCATAAACACCTTATTCCCCTTGCCTTAAATTCTTTTTAAGGTGTAGGATGAAACTGAAAACCTCCTTTAATGAAATGTAATTTTGCACTTCCGAGGAGAATTTTAGAGGGTTTTTTCTCCCCTTATGCATGTTGGCTGTTAAAAAGCTGAAGTACACTACCTTTTTATATGGATATTTTTTAAAACCTATCATTAAATAAGGATAACTTCTTCATTTAAATGTAGATCAACATCACATATTATAAGTCTGATTTCTTATATAAATGTTTGTGGGGACTAATTCTGTACTACGTTCATCTGCAATTCTGTAAAGAGATTTTTTTTTAAATATAACAATAGGATATATATATCCCATAAACTTCTTGGGCCAAAAAAAATAACACAAAATACATTTCTCTCAGAAATTCTACCACTTTGACTGTAAAACAAGATTCTTCACGTGTAGATAAATTTGAATTAAACCCTGAGGTTTTGGGAAATGAAGTGTTTGGCATAACTTTAAAAACTGAAAAGAAGGGTGGAGCTAACAGAAAACGTATTGTAAAAGTTCTAGAAGCTTCCCAATGTTTGATCCGATAAAGTTGCAAGAATCCCAAGCTGTCTGGTCTGCTTCACATTTCCAAGGGTTGGGAGCTTTGCTCAGGATACCACTTAATGTGAAGACTGTGACAATCCTGCCCCATAAAATTTCCCAGTATGCAGCTTCTTTCTTAAATGAGGATTACTGAGATAATTATATGTTAATTAGGAATGGCACGGGAAAAACCACAGGACAACTTCCTTTTATGTTAGTACAGTCTAGGAGTGTGCTCTGCAAAAAAAAACCCCAAAATTATAATTTGAGATTCGAGAGGGAAACATTTACTGTAATTTCTGATTAGGGGGTAGGACATTACCAGTTCTGGATTCAAATGTGTGTGTTTTTCAGATTTCAGAATTTTTTCAATGGAGAAAACATTCATTCAGTCGGTACCTTTATTGCCATAAAATAAAGTCAAACAAAATCAGTATTTATATTTGCAAAATGGAAAATACAATCCAAAATCAACATCTCTCCAGAGCTTAAATCTTGTAATCCCTAATTCTCATAGCAATCCAGAGGAAATCTCACTACTGAGATGGTAATATGGGGACACTGAATTGATAGAAGGAGGGAAACAAGCTTCACTCCTGGGAGGACATACCTGTTATACAAAATAGGGTTAATTAGGGCTTCCCGTATTTGGATGTAAAACTCACATCGGAGCAATATGTGAGCCATTGACTTTGGTTCCCTGTTGTTGCATGGGCAGGTTCTTTTGTGGCAGGGCAATTTCATAAACCTTCCATAAAGGGCTGCTGATGGGAAGACATTGAATCTTGCTAACATAAAGGCACAGCGTAGATGTGGGGTTGTGAGCTGTGTAAAATAGGTAGCTGGAAGTCCCTGTCTCGATGTTGCAGTAAACTGCAAAGGGAAACAAGTTTTGTCTACAAGAGACCAGAGAGTTTGTTTCTCAATATCAAGAGGTCTCTGTTTCAAAGATTTAAATGCTTGAGATTCGTCCAGCATAAAGAGGGAATCTAGAGGTATACCAATTAACTGAATTTTCCTCGAGATTAAATGAAACCAATTAGATGAAAATGAATCTGACAACATTAGAGAAATATAACTGTTAGGTCCTGCTCTATAGTGGAGGCATAGCCAGAATTTCAGTGTTGAAAGCCAAGTTCTGGTCATCCAGGCACACGGCCTTGTAGCCAACACAGTTTGGGACCTCTAGAATACGTTGCAGAAATATGGCCCGGATCTGCTCAACATCTGAGATGAATGAATTGATCCAAATAGGAATACCATAAAATAATTGGGACACAACTTTAGCATTAAAGATTTTCACAGCTGCAGGGACAAATTGTTTTTTCTTCACGGAAGAAAATGTAATGATCGCGAACAGGCTACTTTTGGCCAACTTTAATGCTTGTTTCCTCTGAGCTATCCAGTTGTCATTATACTGAGAAATGAATTCCCAAATATTTGAAACATTTAACTTGCTCTGTTGGGTTGCCATTAATATACCAAGTAAGGTGCCTCCAAGACCTCGAAAACACCAAAATTTTTGATTTTTTAAAGTTAACAGAGAACAAGTTGGTCTCACAGTAAGATGTAAACATAAGCAGAAGTCTCTTAAAAACTTTTTGAGTGCGGGATAATACAACTGTGTCATCTGCATACAATTATAAGGGGACTGCTTGAGAGCTCAGTTTAGGAAAGTGACCATCGACTGCGCTTGTAGAGTAGGATCTAGGTTTTTCAATAATAGATTGAATAAATAGGGAGCCAAAATGCAGCCATGTTTAACTCCTTGGTTTATGGGAATCTTAGATGTTAACTGACCTGAGCCCCCGTGTCTGACTTGGCAGCTGTTGGAAGAATATAATTTCCGGATAAGAAATAATAGTTGTTTTTCTATACCCATCGTATGTAGCTTATCCCACAGAAGGTTCCTAGGTATCAAGTCAAAAGCCCCTTTTAAATCTAGAAAGGTGGTGAATAGTTTTTTCCCACCAGCATCACTGTATTTCCCTGTCAAATGGGTAAGGGTTATACAGTGCTCCAATGTTGATTTGCCCTCACAGAATCTAATCTGTTTGACTCCCAAGAGATTTTGATCTGACATCCAGGAGATGTTTGGATAGTAGATGTCTAGCATAAAGCTTGCCCACTACTGAGAGTAGACTGATCGGATGGTAATTTCTTGGATAGCTGGGGTCACCTTTTTAAAAAATTGAGACTAAGATAGCATTCAACCATGAATCAGGCATGTTCCCTTTATTGTCTATTATAGTGAAGAGAGTGGCCAGTGAGGGGGGGGGGGAACCTGTCCAGGTGGTCTTTGAATAGTTCTGGAGGCAATCCATCTGGATCCAGGGCCCTCCCAGTTTTTAGTTTATTTATTAAATCTTTAATTTCACATAGACTGACAGGAGGCCATTCGGACAACACTGATAGGAGTTCTTCCTGATGCTCAGATACTGTAACGGAGGAATCAAAGAAAATCTTTAGAAAGTAATCTGTCCAAGTCTGAGTAAATATAGAGAAAATAGAGGATTGGCATCTGTCCTTAAGCGCCCAGCAACTAAAAGCCAGAATTGTTTGCTGTTGTTCTATAGGGATACTTTAATTAAAGAGTCCCAACTGCTAATAGTTTATTGCCACTTTTTATGAGCTATGATAAGCTGAATTTGTTTTTTTTAATTGAAAGTATCCCTGGGGTATATTGATAGCCTTACTATAACCACAGTAGATAGCGTGTAGCTGGGACTTTAGGCTCTGGCATTCTTCGTCAAACTAGGGGTCTGTACTTCTTCAGGGGCTGTGAGAACCTATGAATTTTTGTTGGAATAGACAGTTGATGGTGGCCATGAAGGAGTTATAAGTAGAAAGTACATCAGAGGAGTTTTGGGCATTAGTTAGTTACTGGGTTGACTCGTTAACCCCCAGAGTGTAATAAGTGGGCAATAACTGCCTTTATTTGTGGGGACCATTTATTTCTCTAGAAAATAGGCAGAGTTTCATAGGAGACGGAAGGGGTGGGGGATGTACAAATTAAATTTTTGCCAGACAGGTGATCAGCAGAAGGTGATCACTGTCACCACGTGCCCCCACAAAAAAAAATCCAGAATCCATCCTTTCAGATTTGGAGAGATAATAACAGTCTATTACACTGCAGCCCCAGCTGGAAGCAAAAGTATATTCGCCTGGCGTATTGTGAGGAAGGGACCCATTTAAAACTAATCTGCTAGATGACGTACAGAATTTGGCTAAACATATCCCTGCCGGGTTAAAATGGATATCTTTAGAATCACTGGTGGGGACAAAATTCTCAAATGATGAGTCATTAGTATCCAAGCCCATAGCATCATACGAAAATTGATTGTCCTTCCCTATCCTAGCATTAAGGTCACCTACTATTATAGATTCCGCTAAGGGATGTTCATGCTCAAGAGCATCAGCATATTCACTAAACTCCATTGATCCTGAAGCTCAGTACTACTAGAGGATGGAGGTAAGTATACATTAAAAATGAGCAGGCTTAAATGAGTCATTTTAAGAAGGACAGCTTGGGCCAACGGGGCAGGGGGGCAATATCTTGAACTCAACTTTCGCCTGTAAGGAGATCAGACAGCACAGCCCTACTCTACATAGGCTGCGTTGTCCTGTTTTAGAAGCTGGGATTGAGAGGGATCTATATCCCTCTAATGGTACGTCAGACTGGGACCAAGTTTCTTGGAGTAAATGTAGCTGTTGATCTTGCCTGTTTGCATGATGGCTCCTTCAGAAGTCTTTGCTCAGATGAGGAAGCTGCTATAGCAGAGCATATCAGGAGAGGCAGGCTCTTTCTAGCCGTGGGAATGTTTGCAGAAAGGATAGAGAAGTAGCTAGAAAATAGAAAATATAGTTTAAATATAGAGATGCACAGAGACCAAGGATATGGGGTTTTTGAAGCAGAAGTTTTGCTTATCTGAACGTAATCTGGAGAGATGCAAGGGTCTACACAGTTGCTTTCTGGAATGTATGATCTGCTGCTGCCTATTTTGAGCAATTACCTTGTTTTGCCTCTGAAAAAAGTATACATAGTGTCACCGTAGAGTTTTTTCATATAAATCCTGCAGTTCTGCCCTTGAATTTTCAAAATTTATGGAAGTGAAGAATGCCAGTACTTTGAAAATAATGGGTATTAGCCATTGTTATTTCATTAATTCTTTTCTGAAAGCTCTGTGTTAAATCTAAAATGCCAATGCAGGTAATTTTTTTCCAGCAAGTACATGTAAAGTGTAGCATACCTAAACCAGTTTACATACATACTTTCTTTCTGATGAATCAGATTTTACTCAGTCAAGTTCTTAGTAAATCAGTTAGACCTATATACTTTCTCTGTGATAGTCTGCAGTCTCATTATTCAAACATGTCTCTGTGATATCTCTGTGAATCAATTTTTGCCCCATCCATTTTGTAGTTATGGATTGTTCACACTCCCTTTATGAGCATAAATAGTCAGCAGGCAATAATGAGAAATGTGGAGCAAAATAGAAGAAGCCTACAATCCTGTGCTTTGCAGTAGATAAGGACAATTTGTCAGTAGGGAAACTATTTTTCCAACCATTTCAGAAGCACTGAAATAAAATCTCATGTTTGCCAAGCTATATTTTGAAGTTCAAAGGTCATAATCCTCAAAACACACACACACAAAATGTACAGCAACAGAAAAGGTGTTGACCATAACTTCAAACAGAGGGTTACTTTTTAAAAACTCTGTTACTACGGTTTTGATAGAAGGTGGCATTTGACCAATTTCGACAGAAAATGCCCTGGTGCTATTGTGTTTGCAAAGGGCATATGCGCACATTAGCTAATATTTCAAACAAATACTGCCTCCTCAGCAGTTGTCATGTCTATAAGAGCAGGATCTAAACTTCAAGGAATAATGAGTGAATTCATCAAATGTGATCCGCAATATTATATTCTGGTAAAAATGCTGTCATCTGCTTGATTTCATAATTACATAGCTGCACTTAAGAGATGGGCACGACCTGGAAAAAACCTAAACCATGCGGTTTGTGGTTCGTCGCATTTCACGAACCATGAACTTTCACGAACCTACCCCGGTTCGCGAACCAGTTCATTTGGTTCATGAAAATGTCACATCCAGGTCAGCAAATCATCACCTGGGTTAGCAGAAGGTAACCTCCAGGCCAGCAGAAGGTCACCTCCAGGTCAACAGAAGGTCTGCAGGAAGTTCATCCCCTGTTGCCTAGGAAACTGATTGATCAGCACCAGGCTGTCTGCAGTGACGAACCAAAAAACGAGCCAGCCTGAAGTTCATGGCAGTTCATCAGAAATGAGCTCTGACGACTTCTGGTTTGGGATCCATGAAGGTCTAACGCAGCTCTAAGTGCTGAGCTGTCCGGGCTGCTGTTTTGGTGGCTGGAGGGGCTAAATCTGCCCGCGGCCAACTGTTCTCAGGCGGAGAACAGGCATAGAACGCTCAAGAACCTCAGGGCGCGTCGATCTCGGGCGAGGGGGGTCCTGCGCAACGGACTCTCTCCCATCCCTTGAGGTCCCACCTGAAGACAGGTCTGGCTAAAATCTCTGCGTCAGCCTAGGAGCCAATGCGGTTGGCATAAGACCTACATGCCCAAGCTTCAACAGGGATAAGAAGAATTGATGGGAATTGGAGATTGAAACAGCTATTACAACCCACGAAAAGTGCTTAAGAAGGTAAAGATCACTATCTCTTGAAATGGGACAGATTACTTAAAGTAACGAAGCATTAAAGTAGACTTTTAAACTGCAACAGATTGATTATAAGGAGGGGAAGTTCCGGCAAGAACCATATTAAAAAAAGGACTAAGTAAAACGGAGTTATTAAAGAAATTGGACTATTGTTTTACATACCTGTGGTTACAAGGAGATATTGGGCTGTGAGAAAGTCTTACCATCACGAGAACTGCTGTGGGAGGCCAGGAAACAGGAAATACGTAATAGTGATAAGAGTTGCTGGAGAGAACCGGTTCTTTCTGGATTACAGGAAGAAGGGAATCGCCATCTTTGAAAGGGGAAGAGTCGCGGCTTCAGCGGAAGAGGAAGTAAGCTATATTGGATTACAAACAAAGGGGAATAACCATAGAGGAACCATAGAGAAAAGACGCCCGACATTTTGGACTCTTTAAATGACTTTTTTGGAAAAAGACCGGGACATTTAAAATAACAGAACACTAAGCCAAACGCCATGGAGCTAAGGAAGCGAGCGGACTCGTGGGAGCGAGGCAAAGCAAGCCCCACGATGTCGAAAAAAGAGTGGCAGGCGGCGATAGAGAATTTGGACAAAAAACTTTCAGAAGGGATTAAGGAGCTTAAGGATATGATACCCGAGTTGGCGAAAGAGTTTAAAGAGACACTTAAGAATGAACTGGCAGAAGTGAAGAAGGGTATGGAAACGATACAAAATGACCTGCAAGTGACACAGCAAAGAGTTAATTTAGTAGAAAATGCGGTGGAGACCTTAGCAGATATGCAAGGAACTGAGATGAGGGTGATGAGGGGCAGAATGGCAGTTGCGGAGAGTAAATATATGGAGAAGCAGCTGAGGTTTCGCGGATTGCCGGAAGTGGAAGGAAAGACGGCCCAAGAACAGATCACTGAGGTGTTAGCTGAATACCTGGGGAAGGAGGAGGAGGAAACTGTGGCTATCCTAGTTGTGGTCTACAGAATAAATTCAAGATTTGCGACCCAGAGGAAATTACCAAGAGACGTGATTGTGCAGTTTACGACTAGAAATGCAAGAGAAATGATTGTGAGTAAGCAATTTCAAGATCCATTGAAGGTCGATGGCAAGACGGTTATCATCATGAAAGAGTTACCTAGATCGGTGTTGCTAGACCGGAAAAAATACAAAGCTCTAGTCTAGATTCTGAAGGACATGAAAATAAGGTACAGATGGGAATTGCCTGAAGGACTGTCCTTTGAATTTGGGGGAGTGAAAAAGCGCATCAGATCTGAATTAGAAATGGAAAAGTTCATTAGGGACAATGAAAAGGACTTACCAACAACAAGGTTATGAATATGGAGTGTAAAGTTTTATCCTGGAATATAAATGAACTTAATTCACCTAATAAGAGAAAAAACATTTTCCACTGGCTATTAAAACAAAAATGCGATATTGTGTGTCTACAAGAGACCCATATTAGAAAGCAGGATATAAAATACCTTAAATTGAACAAATTGTGCAATGATTTTGTAGCGGCCTCAAAAAAGAAAAAAAGGGGAGTGGCATTGTATATAAAAGAGGAGCTACAGCCAAAATTAGTGGTGAGAGATGTGGAAGCCAGATTTTTAGCAGTGGAATGTATATGGAATTTAAAGAAAGTGTTGGTGATTGGAATTTATGCACCTAATGGAGCAAAAGAAAGCTTTTTCGAGGATTTGAGGAAGCAATTGGATGAACTTTCTTATGATCAGATAATTCTTGCGGGAGATTTCAATGGAGTTACTAATTTGGATCAGGATAAGAAATCAGCAACTGTACAAAAGAAAAGGACTATTACCAAAGACTTTTTTCGCATTAATGCAACAGGAAACCTTAGAAGATGTATGGAGAAGACAGAATCCTAAAAGCAAACAATATACGTTTTTCTCGGCGAGACATTCAACGCTGTCACGAATTGATATGATCTGGGCCTCAAAGGACTTAGCGCTCTGGACTAAGGAGGTGGAAATAATGCCTATGGTAGGCTCAGATCATAATCCAATTATGTGGAAGTTTGGGAAAAGAACCAAAAGGAGGGGATGGAGAATAAATGAGGACTTGTTACAAGAGGGAGAAAATATGGAGACGCTGAGAAGGGAGACTAAATTCTTCATACAGCATAATATGAACAGAGAAGTACCAACCAACAAGGTATGGGATACTTACAAGGCAGTAATTAGAAGCATACTAATGGATTTAAATGGAAGAGCCAGGAAAAAAAGAGAAGAGAAGAGGCAGGAGATTACGGAGAAAATAAAAGCCAAAGAGATACAATTAAAGAAAAGACCAGGGAAAAAGAAGATATATCAGGACATTAAAATCCTTCAAGAGCAGTTGATGGCAATGAACAATAAGGAGCTGGAATGGAATCTTAAGAGAATGAACCAAAAGACGTTTGAAGGGGCAAATAAACCTGGGAAATATTTGGCGTGGCAATTAAAGAAGAGAAAGGAGAAGCGGATAATAAATAAAATATGTGACGACAATAAAGTTCACCTGGAACAGACTGCTATTAGTAGAGCCTTTTATAAATTTTATGCAAAGTTATATCATAAAAAAGAAGTGAATAAAGACTCAATAGCGAGATATCTGGGTAAAATGAAGCTCCCAGTAATTTTGGAAGGATGGAGGAATAAACTGAATAGCGAAGTAACGAAAGAAGAGTTAAGGAATGCAATACAGTCAACAAATTTGGGAAAGGCGCCAGGCCCTGATGGACTCACAGCTAAATTTTATAAGGTAATGGCTAATGAACTGGTGCCATTTTTAAAGGAAGTGATCAATGGAGTACTGAAGGACCAAAGGACTCCAGATACCTGGAGTGAGGCCAACATATCATTGATCCCTAAAGAGGGACAGGACTTGACCGATGTTAAAAACTGTAGACCTATTTCGTTTCTGAATAATGACTATAAAATCTTTGCGAAGATACTGGCGGAAAGAGTAAAAGGATGGCTGTCCGAAGTTATTGCGGAGGAACAAGCTGTTTTTTTAACAAATAGACAAATTAAAGATAATTTAAGGACAGTGATAAATGCTATTGAATATTATGATAAACGTTGTGATAAGGAGGTTGGCTTCTTCTTCGTAGATGCTGAAAAAGCATTTGACAATTTGAACTGGGACTTTATGTTTGCCACCATGGAACAGCTACAGATGGGGGAAAGATTCATAAGAGCAGTGAAAGAAATTTATAAGGACCAGAGTGCAGCAATTGTGGTGAATGACGAGGTGACTAAGAAACTGAGCATAGGTAAAGGTACAAGACAAGGTTGCCCATTGTCCCCACTGTTGTTTATTTTGGTTCTGGAAATATTGATGATACAGATTCGAGAAGACGATGCAATCCATAGAATAAAAGTAAGAGACTTTTCCTATAAGGTCAGAGCATTTGCGGACGATATAATGTTAATTGTAGAGGATCCAATTGAGAATATGCCAAAGGTAATAGAGAAAATTAAGGAATTTGGAGACTTGGCGGGATTTTATGTAAATAAAAAGAAGTCAAAGATATTATGTAAAAATATGACCAAACAAAAACAACAGCAATTAATGGAAATAACAGATTGTGAAGTAACAAATAAGGTGAAATATCTGGGAATTGAACTGACTGCAAAGAATATAGATTTATTTAAGAACAACTATGAGAAATTGTGGACACAGATAGAGCAAGATTTGATTAAATGGAATAGATTGAATTTGTCATGGTTGAGAAGAATTGCAGTAGTCAAGATGAATGTGTTGCCGAGAGTGATGTTTCTGTTACAAACAATACCAATTATTCGGGACTCCAAGCAGTTTGAAAAATGGCAGAGGAAAATATCGGACTTTGTATGGGCAGGCAAGAAGCCTCGAGTGAAAATGAAAGTATTGCAGGACTCCAAAGAGAGAGGTGGAATGCAGCTGCCCAATTTAAGACTTTACCATGATGCAATTTGTCTGGTGTGGTTGAAAGACTGGATGGCACTGAAAAACCACAAACTACTGGCCCTAGAGGGATACAAAAAAATATTCGGATGGCACGCATACTTGTGGTATGATAAAGTAAAAGCTGACTCTATGTTTCTACACCATTATATTCGGAGAAGCCTCTTTACAATTTGGAAGAAGTACAGAATTTACCTACAGGATGGAATTCCTTCCTGGGTGGTTCCATATGAAGTAATAGATCCGAGAGCTGTCGATAATGAACAACAATGCTTAACGTATAAGGAGATAACAAGAATAGAATTTTCTAAATTAAGAATTAAAACGCAGGATGAGTTGTCTCCAAGTTATAATTGGTTTCAATACAGACAGATTAGAGATCTTTATAACTCGGACTGTGTGAAAGGAGGGGTAAGAATGGAGAATTCAGAATTAGAGGAGGTAATTCTGCGAGAGGATAAAAAGGAAATCTCTAAGACTTACAAAGTGTTGTTAAAATGGTTAACAGAAGATGAGATAGTTAACGTTCAAATGGTGAAGTGGGCAATAAATTTTAACAAAGAGATAACAATGGGGCGTGGGAGTACTTGTGGAAAAATACGATGAAGATTACGACATGCACTAATATTAAGGAAAATGTTTACAAAATGATCTACCGTTGGTATTTGACACCAAAGAAAATTGCGCTAGGGAATTCTAACATGTCTAATAAATGCTGGAAATGTAAAAAGCACGAAGGATCTTTGTATCATATGTGGTGGACTTGTGAGGTAGCTAGGCAGTACTGGGGGGAAATAATAGAAGTAATAAGTGAGATTTTACAATTTCAAATTAATAAGAACCCAGAACTGCTGCTACTGAACTTAGGAATGGAAGATATCCCAGCACAACATAGGACATTGTTATTTTACATGACAGCAGCGGCTAGACTTTTGTACGCGCAAAAGTGGAAAGTACAAGAAGTGCCAACTATGGAGGACTGGATTTATAAATTGCTGTACATGGCGGAAATGGACAAAATGACAAGGAAACAGAGATCTCAATCCAGGACAGTTTAATATGGATTGGGAGAAGTTGAAGCAATATCTGGTGAAAAAATGGGAGGTGGGAGGAGAACTGTGGCAGTTTGAAAATTACTGAAATATAATAAAAGAAGAGAGAAGTGACTTTACCGGGGGGAGGGAAGTTAAATAAGAAGTTCTAAGCAATTGTTTTATTAGATTATTATATACAGTATTGAATAATAGAGGTGTTATTTTAAGAATTATAAGGATATAAGTTAACTAAGTATGTTTCTGACAGATAATTGTATGATAGGTAAACTATATAATCAAAATAGAATGAATATAAGAAAGGTGGAAGAAAGCAAATAGTAACATATGGAGTATAAGTTAAATTGATTGATTTATATTGAATGTATACAATGTGTATGGAAGTATTTAGAGTTATGTAGAACAGGGGACAAATTGATTGTCCCATATTGACGAGACTAGAACGATCAAGTTAGAGAATAGAGAATGGAAAACAGATAAAATGTTACATTATTGAAGAATATATGTTAGGAATGTAATACTTAGTTAGATAAGTTAAGTGGGGAAGGGAATAGAGATAGCACTGTGTTATAATAGATAAGCTTAGAAGAGAACGAAAGTGTATGTTTAATAGAATAAAGTAGGTTTGAAATGAGTAAGGAAAAAGATAGATAAGGGGTTGGAAAACTGTTGGAGGTCAACAAAAGGGGGGAAAGGGAGGGGGTTAGAATTGGAACATTTAAAGGGAATTGATTGTAATGTATAATAATTTGATTTCTGATCCAATAAAATTTTTTTAAAAAAAAGAAAAGAAATGAGCTCTGACGAACCACTGGTTCGCAAACCGCAAACCAGCCTGGTTCATCACAAACGTTGGTTCGTATTTTGGTTCATGCCAAAACTGTGTTTATACAGTTTTCAGTACTGGTAGCAGTATATAAATATAGTATGCTTACTATTCTTTTTCATCATGGACCATTGTGATGGTCTTTGGGAACTATGCTTACCTGATTTCTGGGACATGCTTCTGTATTTTCACTATCACAATCTCACACCAGAAGGGAGTCGTGCATACATGACTGAGAGCTACCTGACATCTTCAAAGATCAGTTTATGAAAAGATAACTTTGCCATGAAAGGAACATAACAAATTCATCAAAGTGGATTCTGATCACAGCCTTGAGAGTCTAAATGCAATAGGTGAAAATGGAGATAGTGGCATAGGAATTCAAAAAACAGTGTCGGCATTGAGCATGTGGTCCCTTGCCAAATATCAGTTGCATGGCAACTAAAACAAAGGAACTTTTCACTATTACTAATTATTACAGAATGGCTCACAATGAACCCAATATACTTTGACAGAAGTGGGATCATGTGATAATAAAAATACTTTGCTAGAGATTCAGTGTGTTTGTACAAGAACTTCCATGTACAAAAACATGCCTACTAAGGATTTGTTAACAAGTAACTTTCAGAAATCTTTCCTGAACTCTCAGTGTATTTATGAAGAAATTTAACTGGAAAAAATATCGTTACTTGACAAAGTTTAAGTGCAGAAAACATTTCATTGTTGCAGGTATTGAACATACGTATTGTAATTAATTTGCCTGTAAAGTAGTCTCAGAAATACCATTTCCCTATTTTTAATTATAGTTAATTACATTACCACTTTCTTGTTTGATTTAAGTAAATACAATTATAATTGTAATATTTATTAATATGTCATAAAATAGCTTTTATTGAGAAAAAGGAACATGCATTTTCTCATATATTGTTTTATTGGTATTGGAAGAAGGATAATTGGTGTAAAATGTGGCATTACCCCCCTTCCCTTTTAGCATTTCATTGGCGGCCATTGTATTTTTTAAAAACTTTGCACTACAGCTTGGTAAAGCAGAGATTCAGTTTCAGCATACCCAAAAGGTGTGGAAAGTGTGGTTGTCCCACTTTTCATCATTTTGGGGTGGGGGGAGATTATCATTTATAGCACTACATTCTTTTTTATCTTTTGCATTCGCGTCTGTGGCTCTCCATGTCTGTGAATATCATACTTGCACATAATTGCCTCATCAATATGTACAAAGTGGAATCTAAGTTAAAAATCAGATACTCTAGTACTTTATAAATCTATCTTTTCACATTGTAACTGACATGGAGTTAAACGAGGGCCTGGGAAAGGTCTCTGTATTGTCCGATTGGCAGATGAGGGCCATGTCTGAATGTAATTGCTTGTTGGATGTAATTCTGTTGAGAGACATTCACTTCCAAATATCTTACAAAGATCTTGTGTAGAATAAACCAAAATGCTAGCAGAGAACATGTTTTTAATTGCAGCTGTAATTTTAAACTATACCTTTTCCACATGGTATTCCATTTACAAATAATTATTTTGTATATTACTAGTTTTGTGTGATTAGTTTTTATGTGCTGACATTGCAAGTTACTTCGTGTTAATATTGTATCCAGTGCCTCACAGATAAAAATAGGGATACTATTGTAAGAACCTATTCTGACAACCAAAATCGGTACCTACATCCCTGTCTATCATCATTTTATACTGTAGAAAACGTCCTACCTGCAATATCCTGCATTGTTTTACTGTGCAGGATTGCTTCTTATGTTGGCTTCTGAAGCAGTTTGTTTTATTTAACATGGTCATAAGAAGTTTTTAACTCAGATTTAATAGAAAGTTTAGCCTTACAATAATTGTGGTTGAATTACCACTATTCCATAATAAACACATTCAGCAATATTTATTATCTGGACTGGCAATTTAGGTTGTAGTGAAAGAAAAACTAGAGACCATATATGTCAATTAGTCATGTTTTAAAACAACACAAATACAGTGGAAGATGAAATAATAATAATAATGACAACAACAGTCGATTTATATTCCGCCCTTCTGGACAACTTAACACCCACTCAGAGCAGTTTACAAAGCATGGTATTATTATCCCCACCACTACAATCACCCTGTGGGGTGGGTGAAGCTGAGAGAGCTCTGAGAGAGCTGTGACTGACCCAAGGTCACCCAGCTGGCTTCGAGTGGAGGAGTGGGGAATCAAACCCAGTTCAGATTAGAGTCCCGCCACTCTTAACCACTATGGCAACTGGCTCTCACACCAAACTGGCTAATTAGAGTAAATGCAATCGAAAGGCAAAAATTACTTCTGGTACGATACTGTTTTCTGGTTCTGTGCTTCTTGCTTTAACAAGTTCAAAAACATTCAGCATTTGGGCAAAAGCTTATATAAAACTCATTGAAAGAGAGTTCTTGGAAAGTTTTAGCGATGATAAAAAGAAGCAAAGTTTTCTTGGAACAGCCATTTATTCAAGTATGTTGAGTTGGAGAATCCCACTTGAGCTTATAAAAGCCCCACTCCTGAGCCCCTTAATAAAGTCCACGTTTTTAGTGGATATATTTGTTCTGAGAAGGTACTCTTCTATGCTGCCTCTCTTCCTGATCCCCCTACTATGAGAGTGATCAATAGGAGGGTTTGTGAGTAGGCTATGAGGAAAGGGGTGGGGAGAACTATTAGGAAAAGGATCCTCTAACAGCTTTGCCCAGCACCCAACTCACAAGAAGAGAAGTTGGTAATCAGGCTGCCACCACCACCTCCCACCCCTGTCCAAGAGCATACATCGTGCCTGGGTTTAAATCTCTTTGTGGTAGGACTGATGGAGCACCAAGTAGCTGATCACAGGATGTGTGTGCCACCTACCCAGCAAAAGACCCCAAAAGAGGCAGAGGCTGTACATCAGGCCCATCAGTTACAGACCTAATGGAAGGCAGGAGTCCTTACTTTACTTATTCAAGGAAGAGGGGCACAGTCAGCACTCAAAATCGAGCATTATAAGACTGTTTAGCACAGCTGAGTTTCAAAGTTAATTATTTTATGCATAATGTGGGTGTTTCCGGTATTTCAAGTTCCTGTTGTTTGGAATATCCAAAATCCAGTCTTGCAAATTCACTGAGAATACAGCATTCAGAATTCCCACTGTGAAAGTACAATCTTAAAAATGTTGCTTTGATGCAAGTCATCATAATAGATCATATGCCAATACAGCAATATGAATATTTCCTTGCTAGCAGTATTAGAAGAAAAAAAAAACCTTAGGGTTCCTAACCCTAGACTTAGGGTTCCTGTGTTCATGATTTCAACACATTTGTAATAAAAATTACTCCAATTAAAAAACCTGCTCTTGACCTTTAGATCAAAGATCGGTTGTGACATAGAGATGTTGGCATAAACATTGCGTTCTTTGATTAAATTTGCTACCGTTAGCTTCCCTAGAAAATAATTGCTTTTCCTCAAAGAGTTGGATCATGGTAAAAGTTTTGAATATTTTTCGCTGATTGATGCAGGGATTCCATGGTACAGCAGTCTTTATGATAATTCTACAAAGACATTTCCTCCCTTTGTCCTGCAAGCAGTTATTAAACAGTTGTCTTCTGAACTATTGGATGATCCTGATGTTACTTAAACATTAATATTTATTAATGTGAATGCTTCAGTGCAAGAAACACATTGATGTCTTAGTTGGCTATATATTAATTCTGGTATCCAGGTATGGAACATCAGAATAAAATTAGATTATTTTCATTCCATGTTTTCATTTGTAAAATGATATTTCTTTGGACTCATATTTATTTATCTTAATTACTTAAGTGCATTGTTCACACTTCATCAAAGATTGAATATACACCAGCACAATCAAAAATTGGTTGAATAAGATGTGAATATAATCCTTTGCATGAGTGCGTAGTATATGCCATGCTGAAAAAAATGTCAAATGAAAAAAAATGATATTGTACTTCTCTGTGTTAGTAGATGCAAAATTATTCAGTATATAACAGTTAAATATAGTTTGCATAGGAGCAATCAGAGGCATTGTTTTTTTGTTAAAAAGGTTACTTTTTTAAAAAACTGAAGACTGGATAGCCTGCTTCAATAAATCATTGTGGTCTCTATTATGCTGGTTCTGAATGGATGCAGATGCTAACCGGACTAAAGTGATGGCTTTTTACAGTTCGTTGGGGATCTTGTGGGAAAAAAGCAATTTGCACTGAGTGAAGTGAAGAAAATTTCCATTACCAAATTGCTCTGAGCTCTAACTGCAACGAGACACCACTGATTTTCTTAAATCCTTCTGTGTCTGTGTAGAGGGACGAATTCGGGTAAAAACAGGCTCTTTTTCCCTACATTGTGAGGTATGGAAGAGACTGTACATTTAAGAGCTTAATTTGGGAGTAAGCATGGACTCCTGACATACAAGGATGGTTTATAATATATATCCTCGCACCATATCGTTATTTTTTGGCAACACACTTGGACATATCTAAATACAGGAGTGGTACTGAGTTGTCTCCAGGGACATAGATCTGTTACCACTACCCAAATATGTATGGATTCAGACAAACACGGTGTTTTATGCTTACTATGCTATGAAGAGTTTCTTTAAAAGTTCCACTTTTAGTGGCTCATAGGCTAACTTACAGATAAGTTTAATATATAATGCATTTGTAAATGTTTTACTTTATTTGGAAGAAGAACCCTGGTCATTTGGGAGATTTAACCATGACAGAGATCTTTAAGTGGGCTTCAGTGTGGCATATTCCATCATGTTCTGCCCTCCTTCATTTACCCTGCCATGGCCCCCCTGTCCCACAGGAGGGCTGGAGTTGGGATCAACAGCAAAACTCTCAAAACTGCATCCTTACTTCCCCAGGTAACAGGGCCTACCACCAGTCTTTCTGAACTAATCCTCAGCTGTGAGACTGAGAGACAAGTCTTCAACCCTACCAAGTATTAAACTAGAAGTCAACTCTGCTAGGTAGGACACTTGCAGATTGTGATCCACAAAATAATTAGTTGAGTAGCTGTAGCCGGAATGGACCAAGATATTGAATTTGTATAATTAATAGGATTTATTATGAAAAGTAAAAGAAATTATAAACATAGAAGTTGTGCAGAACAGGAGAGAAAATAACAAAGATTCATAAATATTCTAAAATAATGTGCAGGCTTTGGTGCTCTGCCACACAGATGTTACATAGTCAGATTAGAGGCAAAATATCAGGTAGAACTCCAAAGTCCAACATCCAGAGGCAAAAGTTCTGGGTTGGTAATCAGGTCCAGAGCAAAAAAAAATATGTGGTGGCAAGTATCCATTAGCAACCATACAGAACAAAGGTACAAACTAGAATGAAGACTCTTGCTTTATTCCAGGCTGCTTCAGCATGGCCTGATCCTTAATTTAGGAAATCTTACATATTATAAAATGTTACGTATTGCCTTTCCGCCAGAGAGATGCAAGACGATTTGATAACCTGTGTTGTTCTGAAACACCATACTTTGCTTGAAGATTATGGTCTGGAAAGGAATTGTCCTCTCCAGAGCCTTTGGGTCCGTCCCCCCCTCGCTTCTGCCTGTTATGTGTAATCAACGGCACATTTTTGCATAAATATATAAAGCTCACTATGGTGCTGGATAAAGTGACAAGATGTGCTTCATGAAATTTCTAGCCTAGAAACCATAATTGTTGTTGCATATTACTTTGCATTCAAAAGAATACTTGTGATTTTCTCCCATAGAAAACAACTAATGGAAAGATGAAGTCATTATAGTCAGAAAGCAGAAGAGGTAAAGCACAGCAGAAAAACAAAAAAGCATGCAAGATTCAAGTTATGTTTATTTCTAGCTGGAATCTTTTCTGGTGATAAAGAATCAGGTTATAGCTGAAATAAATCCTACAAAAAGCAGCGCAAGTAAAAAAAATTAAAAGCCTACTATATTAGTAGATAATATTAACTATGAAAAGGGTCATTAAAGACAATGTTGTGCTATGCCATAATGCTTTCTTATTCACATAAATTAATTGTATTATTTGCCATCCCGTTACAATGCTTTATTGCAAACGTGAAACAGTCCTCAGCTTTCTGAGGAAGTCTCTGGCCCTATTTGTTGAGAAATTATAAAGAAGAAATGTAAACTGCATATTTCTCCTTGTAACTCCTCAGTGAAAAGGACTTAAAACAAAAGCTCAATTCTTTTTAATATTATAATGCTAGCACAATCTAGCAATTCCCAACATTTTAAAAAAGCCCTCAAGTAGAGGAGGAAGAACTGGTGGCTGTGGGGGCTAATGCAAGGAACATGCAGGGAAAATTGCTATGTAGATGTTCCTTTGCTATTGCAATTGTCTTTGCATTCACAGCAGCAACTAGAGATATACACAGAATTCTTTCTGTGTGAAAGCAGCTTTAGTCTAGCCCACTCACCACATTGTTCATTATATGGCTTTTAGAGGTAAAGTTTTATGAAGTATTTTCAAATTAGCCTCCAACTTCATTGTAAACTTTAGTTTGAAGTTAATCTTGAATACTATCTTAACATCCATGTAGATCTTTTTAAAAAACTTTTATTGATTAACCAAAACAAAACACAAAATTTATAAAACTCCAATATCCATAATAACTAAAAAAAATAAAAATTTAAAAATTGAAATTTTAAAAAAAATCAGAGGGGAAATAAAATTTTAAGTTCAATTAATTCAAAAACACATCATAATCCTTCCTATTTGGGATAATATTATTATACTTTAGATATTCTAATACTATATTCCACCCCTCTTCATGACTAGATTTCCACATATTTATGACATTTTCCTCAAAAAAAATATTCATGGTTAGTCTACTCATTATATACATCTCCCATATTTTATTGTACCATTGCATCTTTGTAGGTGGTGTATCCAATTTCCAATGTTTAGCTATTAATAACCTTGCAGCTGCCAACAGTATTGAAATCAAAGTTATATATTCTTTTGTCAATCTACAATAATTCCAAATATCAAATAACATCACTTTAACGTTATAAGGAAAAGAAACCTTAACAATCCTTATAATCTCCTCATAAATTTCCCTCCAAAAGACTTGAATTACTGGGCATTCCCACCAGATATGATAGGGAGTTCCTTTTATTCTACGTTTCCTCCAGCAATATGGGCTAGCAGTTTTAAACATTGATTTAAGCTTAGATGGAGTCAAATACCAATTTGAAAACATTTTATAATACTGATATTTAATATACAAAATTTTTGATGTATTTGAAGGTGAGGCCCAAATTTTCTCCCAGTCTGGTTCAGATAGCTCTTTTACTCCATCCTTTTGCCAACTTGTGACATATCTTGGTAAGGGGGAATAGAATATTTCCACCAAATGTTTATATAACTTCAATAACCAACCTTTAACAATACTTTCTGCATCCTTCAACATTCAATGTTGTTTTCCAATTTCCTCTCTAATTGAGCTTTAGTTATTATTTCTCCATTTTTAAACCAATCATACAATCTATCTAGTCCTCTTATTTCCCAAGGATGTGAGGGTTTTGCTAATTGAAGGGGCAGAAACCATTCCTGGTTCAGTATACTAGCTACTAGCGATATTTCTGCAGCGATAAATTTTCATATTTTATCCCAAATTCGTAAGGTATTTTCTGAAAACGGATTTGCTGGGATTGAATATGATCTCTTATCTTTTTTCATCCAAAATGTACCTCGGAGTGTGAACGGTGACATATATTCCTTCTCTATCTGTATCCAATCTTCCTTAGGGTCCTTTACTAGTAGCCTACTTGTACTAAATTCGCGGCATAATAATATAATCTTAGGTTAGGTATTTGAAGCTCTCCTTTTTTGTTCGATTTACACATTGTATAAAAATGAATTCGTTGTTTAGAGTTTGACTAGATAAACTGGTTCACTATTTTTTGCCATTTATTTAATTTATTTTCTGATATTTCTATGGGCAAAGTTCAAAATAGATATACACCTTTAGGCAATATTACACTTTTAACCAGGACAAAGTTTGTTCCATTTAGATCTAATGCTATACCAGGAGTCCCCAGAGTCGGCACTTAAGGAATTCTGATGCAGGGTATTGGGAGCAACCACAAAATGGCTGCTGCAGAAGGTGGAACCAAATGGCTGTCATGGGAAGTGGAGCCAACTATAAAAATATCAGGAAAGTTATGCAAAACTCTAATAGTAAGTTTTCAACATTTCAGGCTGAGGCTCTGCTTAAGAGGTTGCCTTTTAAAATGAACATATTATTTTTTAAAAACTTGCCAATCAGAACTCCGATGGCCAATTACAAGCACTGCTGAGCAAAATCCCCACTTTCTTAAAGCACTTGGTGGGCACTAAGAAGGGTATTGTCAGGTTCCGTGGTGCCCATGGGCACCATGTTGAGAACCCTGTGTTACACTATTCACACTCGAGGGAAATTCACATGGGACTTGAAAAGAGGACATATGTGAGCCTGCAACATGCTTCCATTGGCCCAGTGCAAAATTATGTTCCCAGCATGGGAAAAATTTAAAGTTCATACCTGAAATTGCTTATAAAGTAGATCCTGTGACAAAAGAGGGAGTATCGCACTAGATACTCATCCTTGTGAGCACAGACCCACACCATCTGGAGAGCCAGTTTGGAGTAGTGATTAAGAGCGGTAGTGTAATTCCCCATTCCTCCGCTTGAAGCCAGCTAGGTGACCTTGGATCAGTCACAGTTCTCTTAGAGCTCTCTCAGCCCCTCCCACATCACAGGGTGATTGTTGTGAGGCTAATAATAATACACTTCGTAAACATTCTGAGTAGGATTTAAGTTGTCCTGAAGCATGGTATATAAATTGAAAGTTATTATTATTATCTTTATGTAGACTTGCATAAAGTGGATGTGCAGTGACCAACTTTACATAGCTCATCACTTGATGCAGATCAAAACTACCTTATACTATGACTTATATCATGGGCATGCTTCTGTGAACAAAAATCATGATACAGAAAATTGACTGGGACTCAGCATTTAAGTGGATTTTACTATTTTGCTTTAGTCTGTCAGAAAGTTGCTTCAGCATAATAGAAGGACAATGTTTCAGCTAATTATGAAGAGAATTAATGGCTTTGTTCATGGAGGAACTCCTTTAATGTTTAAAAAAGTGTAGTAATGATGTGATCTGGAATTCACTCTGTTCTGCATCATCATAAAGGGGAAAAACCATTGTTGGATGGCATTTTAGCCTACAGGCTGCTGACAGCTGATTATTCTTCTAATCAGAGCCATCACAATCAGGGGAGACAATTAGCTAGGTTAGGTCTCCACTGATTTCTCATATTGCCCTTAGCATCAGATAGCCTTGAGCACTCTTGAATCATGCCAAGTATTTCAGTAGTCTGTATTCAGCTCCACCTGCTGTCATTAGGACTCCTTTTATCCCTTGAAGTGCTTGATTTTGGGCATACTTATTTATATTAAACTCAGACTGTAAGATCTTGCCACCTTTCAAAAGAAAGTGTCTTCTTGACTTGACAATAACAGATGAGTTTAGATACCTGACTGGACTGTGAAATTCATGAACCGAAGTACGTGGTTTGCTCTGTCTTTCCCCCTCCCTAGTGTAGTATGAATTTAATGGATATATTTAAATACCATCTGTAGAATAGATATTAGCAGCTGTTAGCCCTAGATTCAAGTCAGATTATCTGAGATCAACTGTGTGGCCTATAGTTAGCGATCAGAGGGAAGAGGATGCCAATTCATTTACCCAGAAGTTTGCCTTTACTAGTTTTCTCCATACAGAAGAACAAAATTATTCATGTTGGTACAATTATTCCCATTTCCCCAATGGCTGCAGATACCTTGCAGATCTTGGAGACCTAGTGGAAAACACAGTTTAAAAATTAGCTCAGTACACTGAATCCATTTTGGGGTCTTTTTCATTAGAAAAGTGTATTGTAAGGAGGAGGGAAGTGGGAATAAGTCTGGTTTTACTATTGGTCTGTGAAGGTTTTACAGTGCACTATAGTGCACTATAAATTCTAGTGTGTTCATGAGATTCTTTTTCAGGACCTTAAATCTAATCAAATATAATATAGTAAAACCCCTGGAGACTGAAATTTCGAGCAGGTACAGCCTGGCCAGGCTCAACCATGAATCTAACTAAGGCAGTCACCATAAGTAGCAAATTGGGAAGGGAACGTTCTTTCACTCATTGTTTGCTTCCTATCCCACCTGTCCCCTATACCCCAAAGCTCCAGCAGTTAATTCTCCTTGCCTCCTAATTCTCCCAGCCTTCCTTAAATTCGTGTTCTATAGGAGTTTCCTAACTCCTGTAAGATTCCATCGTTGTGAGTGCTTGGCTATCATTATGACTCCTCTGGAAATTGCCATGGCTGCTTTGGCAAGCAAGATGAACGAGTGAATTGAGGAAATAGGGAAATTAGCTTCTCTGGCTCCTTAACAGAACAGGGCAGCTAACAATTAAGAACAAAACATTATAAAAACGCATAAAACCAAAAATAACTTAATCATGAATACATAAAAGCAGAAAAGCAGTTGAGAAAACATATAGCTGGAAAGTGATTGTGAAAATGTAGAGATAACAGGAAAAACAAGTCTTTACCTGCTAGTGGAAAACACTGGCAAAAGGAGACACAAATATCCCTGGAAAAGGAATTTCTTAATTTTGATGCCATGATCAAAACAGTCCACTCCTACGTTGCCACTCATCTAACCTCAGTGTTTGGGAGCGCCAAAAACAGGGCTTCTGAAGATGACCTTAGCGGTTGGGTTGGTTGGTATATGAGTAGGCAGTTTTTCATGTATGCTGCGTCCCCCGTTGAGGGGGTGGGTTAAATCATACGCCCTCCTATACAGATGCAGATGCTGTTGTCCATACTTGATACTGCATATATTTGCTCTGGAAGAACCGCTGTACGGAACGCCAAATCCAAATTATGTGCTGCTTCTTTATTTATGTATATGTAAATATATGAAATTTATATATTTGCATAGCTGTAATTTTAATGATTAGATGTAGTGTTTTTAAAGTTTTAGTGATATTTAATATTTTGTATCTTTGTTATCCGCCCTGAGCCCGCTGAAGCAGGGAGGGCGGAATATAAATGTAATAAATTAAATTAAATTAAATCAAAGTAGTGCTTTAAAGGTGAACACTACCATGCAAACCCCATTGAGATGGAACGGAAGCATAGAAATATTTTAAATAAATAAAAACAGCAACAGCACCTCAGATTAGGTCTTGAAACAGTGAAGACTGGCCAAGACTGGAGTAATATGGTCCCATTCCAGTCAACATTCTGGCTGCAGTATTTGGTCCTGGCTACAGTATTTGATCCTGAGAAGGTTAACCCAAAAACAGAACAGATGGAAAATAAAGATAATGAGATTGAAGAAAGATATGCAGGAAGATTTCTGTCACCAGAAAACAACTATTCATCTACAGTCTTCCACATGGGACTGCGCACTCGCAGGCCTGCCGACTTCAGAGATTTCTATAGCTCAATACCATTAGTGGGCACCCTCACCTCCCAGCACACATGCGCGGCTGTTTTCGGCCCCGCAGTACCCTCAGTTCCTCTTTTGCCACCAACTCTAGAGGTTCTGGCTTGCTTCGATTTGTTGGATAGAGACGTCTTCCCTGCAACAATGTTGAAGAAGGCTTTATTTAAACAGTGTGTTTTGTACGATAGAAAAATAACTCGTTCTGATGGCCACTCCAACTGCCTGTATTGTTTGGGGGAGACCCACAACACACAGGCTTGTAAGCACTGCCATACACTCCGAAAGCCAGAGCAGAGCAGAGCAGGCAGGTAGGCTGCAGGCCTCTCTAAGGCAGCGTGCCATGACGGCAACCGATCTACTGGCCACGGCAAAAACCTCTGTCTTGTCCAGATTGCCTACCCAGCCTGGACCCGGGTCCTCTGGAGCCAAGATGCCTCATTCCCACTCTTCCCCGGCCTACACTGAGTCCTGGCCACCTTCGGATCCAATCGCCTTGACAACACAGAGCTCTTCAGAACTGACTTACTGCCTCGGATCCGACTCCTTTGGAATCGAGAACTCCATGCAACAGAGCACCTTCGGAACCGAGTGTGGTCTCGATGCACTCTCCCAAGGCTCGACGGGATGATTCCATAGCTTCGAGAGTGTTGGAACCGAGGACTCCTCAGAGTGGGATGACCTCTGATCACCGATCACCCCAGAGCCATCGTAATGATTCTTCAGTTCAGAAACTGTCAGATCTGACACAACCTTCAGAACCATCAGAGACCAGTCTGGAAAAGAAAAAGAAAAAGGAAAATCAGTCTTCTAAATGTGATTAAGCAATTTTGGAGAGTGTCATCTCCCCCTAACCACCTTCAGAGCTTCGGAGTGAGCCTGGATCCAATCCTCCCAGGAAAAGACATCAGGGACACTTGTCTCCCCGCAGCACTCCCTGCTTCAGAAGCTTGGTTGGGAAGATGGGAAGATGTGATCCTGCTGGAGAAACCACCCATGCCTTCGGGAAGATCCAGGTCGCCTTTTCAAGGTTCCTGGTCCACACGTTCATCCCAAGAGAGGAGGGGATGCCCGAGAAGCAGAGGTAGCCCATATGCTTATGAAGGGGACAGCTTTTATTTGAGAGAACAACGGCTCCTGGATGATCCAGCTCCACACTGCCACCAAAGGGACAGTCTTATTACTTGGACTGCACGTTCAGAGATCGCTCCAGATCCCCTTCCATACAAGCTTACTCCTACACAGGCTCCAGACGCACCCCAGGTTTATCTGACATGGACTATGATGAGGGCATCCGGTACCTGAAGTCCTGCAACACACCACCTTTGGATTCACCGGAGGGAGCGATCAGTCCATTGGAGGAGGCCTCGCCCACGGATGATTTCCATGCATATAATGAATTCCTTCAAAGGATGGCTAAGGCTCTGGAGATTGATGTGGCTTCCGCTGAACCCTGCTCTAAGGACAACATCCTTCAACATATTTATTCTGGATCGACTCATGCTATTGAAGGTTTTGTGGAGCTTCTAGCTGGATTAAATTTGAAACCGGCTTCCACTCCTGCTACAAATCAGAAGGTAGAGAATCTCTACAGAACCAAGGATGACCTGTGTCTGTTCCAGTCTATGCATCCTCCCTCATCTTCTCTGGTCACTGAAGACATGCAAGCTAAGTTTAAGAAGGGGTCCTTGTCAGTTCCATCAGACAAGGAGAGCAGAAAGATTCCGTGGGAAGGGAAGTCTGCAGCCATTGGCAGTAAGATTGCCAACTACGTGGTGATGATGGCCTGTTTCAGGGCCGAAACATCCTGGATCAGGTTGGTGCTGTCCTCCGCCAGGCACCGACTCAGTTCTGGCCATTTCGAACCTTAAATGGGCTGAAAATAGCAATTTTTGGCCATTTGGGCCCTTTTTGGCATGGATAAGGGCTTCCACCCAGCACCAACTCGGACCTGGCTGTTTCGGCCCCGATTCAGGCCTAAACCGGCCCAAAATGGTCATTTTGGGCCTTTTCGGGGCTGAAGGGGCCCACATTGGGGCCAAAACAGCCCGGATCGGGTTGTTGCTGGGTGAGGGAAGCCTCACCTTCCCAGCACGAACCCGGTCATTGTCCTTTCAGCCCTGATCCGGGACGAAACGGGGCCAAAATCGCCTGGATCAGGGCCAAAACAGCCTGGACCGGGTCAGTGCCAGGCAGAGGAGGGTTTCCCTTCCCGACTCCAACCTGATCTGGGCTGTTTTGGCCCTGAACTGGACCTGAAAGGCCCAAGATGTCCATTTTTGGCCATTTTATAGCTGGAATTGGGGCCAAAAAGGCTGGTATTGGGTCGATGCCAAGTGGGAAAATCCTCCCCCTCCCTGCATCAACTCAGTTCCGCCCATTTCAGCCCTGATCCAGGCCGAAACGGGCCCAAAATGGCCACTGGAATCGGGGCCAGAATGGCCGAGATCGGGTCGGTGCCGGGTGGGGGAACCCTCCCTTGCCCAGCACTGGTCTTGGCTGTTTCGGCCCTGATCTGGCCCAACCTGGGCCCATATGGCCGTTTTTGGCCATTTGGTGACCGTTTCAGCCGGGATCAGGACTAAAACCTCCAGGATTGTGTTCATGCCTGGCTGGGGACCCCTCCCCTGCCTAGCACTGACCCGATCTGGGCCATTTTGTGCACGATCCAGGCTAAAATGTGCCCAAAATGGCCATTTGGGGCCTGTTTTGGCCTGGATTGTCGCCAAAAGGGCCCTGATCGGGCCACTGCCAGGTGGGGGAACACTCCCCCCTCTGGCCGCAGCCAAATCCCAGCCATTTTGGCCTGATCAAGGTGTGTGGAATATGCTAATGTTATGCTCATGAGTTCCTGTTGCTCTTTTTCTATGAAATGACCCCTGATAAGGCAGATAGTTCTGCCAGGTCCCTACTCAGGGCCATCATCCTTCTCAGGTTCGCATGGCTGAGATCCACAGCATTATCATCGGAGACCAGAAACAAGGTCAAGGATCTCCCTTTTGAGTGGCAAGCATTGTTTTCTGAAAAAACGGATGAATACATCAAAAAAGTGTAAAGACAGACTTACGGCACACTCGTATGGCATTTTTCCTCAGCAGCAGTCTTCCAGCAGATTTCAATATAGATCCTTTGCAAGGGGCCAACAGCATCGCTCTCATCCTTACCAGTGATATGGCTATCAACCTCAGAGGTCTTACCAAAGCCCTCAGTTGTCCTTCTCTAGAAGGAAACAAGTCCATAAAAGTAAACAGGGAGCTCACCAACAGCAGGCCAAGGAGCAATCACGCTCCCACAAGCAATTTTTACAATTACAGGGGCCTAACCTGTTGCTTGGGAACAGGCTGAATTTGTTGCTTTCTAAGTGGAGTAATATCACCTCTGATGTTTGGGTTTTACAAATAGTTAAAGTTGGTTATAAAGTTGAATTTTTACAGTTGCCTTATCTCCGGCTCCCTACTTTCTCCGCTCAGAGCTCTCAACCAGGGGTGCTGGCCAAACTCTCAGCCCTCCTAGAAAAATGGGCTATTGAAGAGGTCACGGATAGGTCGTCTCTCTTGGGGTTCTACTCTAATTTGTTTGTGGTGGAGAAAAAGGATGGGGGTCTCCGCCTGATACTGGACTTTCATGAATTGAATAAACTTGTTTGAGTTCATAAATTTAAGATGACCATTTTTCTCATTATACAACTAAATTATTTTTGAAGGTATTGAATAATTTGTTTCCCCCTGTCAGGTCCTTGGTCCCTCAATGGTCATTGCCCTTGGTCTTGACTAGGCTCATGTCGAAGCTTTTTGAACCTTTAGGCACTTGCCCTCTACATTTCCTTTCTCTGAAAGTGTCATTCCTAGTGGCCATTACATCAGCCAGGCGGGTGGGAGAGTTAGCTGCTCTAAGTTGTGAACCCCCTGACCTGAAAGTCCACGCAGAGAAGGTAGTCCTATGGCCTAAAGTGGATTTTTTGCTTAAAGTGGTCTCTAAATTTCACCTTGCCCAGGAAATATCCTTGCCGGTCTTTTTTCACAACCAAGCTTTTCACAACAGAGGCTGATAGGGCCCTTCACAAGTTGGATGTACATAGGGCGATCCTTTTTTACTTGGATCGGGTGAAACCCTTTAGAGTAGATTCCCACCTTTTTGTGTGCTTCTGGGGTCAAAAGAAGGGTAAAAGGGCTAGCCCACAGACCTTGGCCCGTTGAGTGGTGCAGACAATCTTATTGTGTTATCAGACAACAGACTTACCTAGTCCTTTGGCAGTGCATGCTCATTCCACTAGGTCCCAGGTGTCTTCAGCAGCCCTCCTGAGAGGTGTCCCGCTCCATGACATCTGCAAAGCAGCGACATGGGCCTCGGCGGACACATTTGTCAAGCACTATGCCTTGGACATCCTGGACAGGAAAGAAACAGCAATGGGCACAGCAGTCCTGCAATCAATCTTCCTGTGATAACACCTCGCTGCCTCCACCCAGGTATTTAAGCTTTGTAATCTTCCATGTTAGACTGTATAGGAAGACCGTAGATGAAAAACTGTTGCACTTACCTGTAACTGTTGTTCATCTAGGTCTTCCTTGCAGGTACACAAACCCTCCCTCCTTCCCCGCTAACACTCTTGGTACTTACCTTGGGATACGGCGGCGAAAGAGGACTGAGGGTACTGTGGGGGTGCCCCACCACTTAGAGGCCGTTTTCAGCGGGAAAAGCGGCTGCACATGCACACTGGGAGACAAGGGCGCCCCCTAGTGGTATTGAGCTATAGAAATCTCTGAAGTCGGCAGGCTTGCGCGTGCACAGTCCCATGTGTGCCTGCACGGAAGACCTAGATGTAAGTACAGGTAAGTGCAACACTGTTTTTCCTTCCCATCCCTAGTGCTGTTCTTGCTCATACCCGGCAGGGCTCGCTTATCTTGGAAATCGACCTGTGCTATCCAAAAGAAAAAAGAAGAATTGTTCGAGAGTAGTCAATTTCCACCTTGTTTTCATCTTGAACTTACCTTCAGTTTGCAGTGAAGGGATTTCCTCCAGTGCCCTGGGGGTGCCCTACCTCTTTTGCTGCAATTTGGACATTTATGAGACAACACTCATCACAAGGGAGTCTTCAGCTGTCGAGGCTAAGAATACATGCCAACTTGAGGATTTCACTATTGCTGGAGGACTGCCTTAAAGAGACGTGGCCAAGTTTTGTCTTTTGTACATTTGATACATTTCTACTGTATGAATTGTGTATGATACTGAAATTTACTGATATTGTGATATTATATTTTGGCACTGAGCACTTTAAATGGATATAAGGATCAGTATTACTTGTGTAGTAAGTGATTGATTGATACTTTTTGCAGGTGCTGTTTTGAACCACTTCACTACCAGCCAACATGACTGTTTTTCTCACTCTCTTGTCCTCACATGAACAAGATCTGGCTATACTTCATACATTGCAAATAGTGCACTGGCTTTCTCACTCTTATTCAGCAGCAACTGTCTGTAGTAATTCCCCTTCCCACCTCCAGTATTTAGAAAACCAACTGTAAAGAGCCTCCCTATTGCAGCTGCTTCCCCTCCCCCATCTCTGGGACTGACAGGCACCCATCATGCAGGGAAAGAAATGAAATATTTGATACAAAGAACAAAAAGAACTTCCCTTCTTGTTTATATTTGACCTTATCCTTTCTACTGTTGCGCAAACATTCCTTTTTAATTTTTTGAAATTTCTGTTTCTTGAGTATCAGAATTAAATGGTATTAATATAGTTTAACAAAACTGTCTTCTGTTTAAGGAATATTTTGTTCTTACCACTGCATTTACAAAATGTTATGTGAATGAGGTATTGTCCTATAACTCAGTTATGACCAAATCCTTAAATTTAAATCCCAGTGCTTACTACAGAAACATTATCCAGATTAATAAATAAGTATGAAGTGGGAAAAAATACTAAATAGTAAAAAAAATAACCCTAAAATTAAGCTTTTACTTAATATTAAAAAGAGTTTTTAACTTTTTAAAAAAGATACTTCTGGTACTACAGAAATTTTGCTCCTTCTTCTGTACACCATACATTTGACTGTGTACAATTCCCTTGCGATTTTTTGCTTCTAAAACAAACATAAAATTACATGGCAAAATACTTTTGAATAAAACAAGTGTGAGCCTAATTGTGGCTAAAAATATTTACGAAAGGTACTGGCAACCTCATTTTTACAGGCAGAAAAATGTAGAAACCTGAGCATGTTCAGCAACTGTAATTCCAGTCATGACTGCCTAACCACTGCTTTTCACAAGGATGCGGAGTTGATGGTGGGAAAGCAAGTTTAGCCAATTTTTGTCCTTTTGTAATGCTGTATATCATTTTGTTTACCAAAATGTTAGCATACTCATTTTACAGGTATATTTAGTATATTGGGCAATGAGCGTTCAATTCTCTGTCAAGTTTGACAATAAATTTGTTAATTTGATTTTACTATTACTACTTTTGAAAAACAGGATGGGAGGAGCAGAATAAAGATCTTAAACACTGTGAACAGTCGGTGTGATGTGTAATGGTTAGAATGTCAGACTAGGATTTGGGTGATGTAGGATTGAATCCTCACTCTGCCATGTCCTACACTCTCAGCCTGACCTTGCTCACAGGGTTGTTGTGAGGACAGAATGGAAGACTGGAGAACTACATAAGCTGCTTTGGGCCCCCATCGGGAAGGATAGCAGAATATAAATAAAGTAAATAAAACAATTTTTTCTGGTTCTTTGACAGTTTGTAGGCTTGAGATCTTAGTATAAAAAAACAGGTTTTGCTCTGTTAAAATGATAAAAAAAACACTATACATTTATTGGGAAGTATTTGTTAATAGGCTTTTCCTTAATGAGTTTGGCTTATTCTCTTCCAGTGATATTTTATAGAAAGAATAAATTACAAAAACTACTGATGTTAGTGTCAGTTTAGACTGCTTGGGGGACTGGGGATATGAATTTCAGTTGAGATGTATCAATCACAGTGAAGGTCAGTGGGAATGTTGTGCAAGTGCTTTTCCTTTTGGCTCTTGGAGTGTGAAAGGCAAGACCTTTCTGCAGATGGGCCATTGTTCTCCATAACCATTAATAGATGTCAGTGCGTGCCTCAGGGCAGGGTTAACAAATACCAATCATACTCGCATTCCATCAAGTCTGATGGGCTGTGGCTCTTAGGTTAGACACATGGTCAACACATGTCTGCTTCATTTGGCACTGTTCATGGGTGCTTTACTCTTTTTGCTGTTTTGTGCCTACTGATTGAGTGTTAATGATTTATGAAGTAGTTACACGATTGTGCTGCCCTATGAATTTATTTCACAACATTTCTCCTGTTTTGTCTGTATTATTTATGCCAATAAAGGTTGCTGTGTGTGTGTGAAGTAGTTTAGTGTGTCTATATCAATGCACTATATTATTTCATATTATGCTACTTAAATAATGGTTTGTTGCGAAATGTAAATTTTAATACATTCCCCCCCCCCATTTTATAAAATGTCAGTAAACATACAGATACAGAACCTGGATAAAATAAGGATGGAAAGGAGTGGGAAAGGGAAAACGAGATTGGTGGGGAGAGCATTTAATGGCATCACACAGAAATGTATGGATTTTAATTATGAGTTTTCACTGTGCTGCCTAAGATAGAGTGGAGTAAATGCTGTGAGTCACGATCTGAATGCAACTGCTAGATAGGACTAATGGGAGAGAAGTAATTGGGAACTGAAATTCACAAGAGCATATATCTGTAAATCAGACCAGCAAAGAGGCTGGTACAGTCTGAGGTGTTAAATTTCTGTTGCCTGAGACAGATTGTATGAGAATCCTTGGCTGACTTTAGTATCTGCTTGGGCACGATACCCTGCAGTTTATGTGACTCAGGTTGTCAATACTGAAGTTCAGTTCATAAGTCTAAATGATGCCTTTGACAGAATAAAGACTCCTCTTGCACCCTCCCCTCCACCAGCTCTCTCCATCGCCATCACTGTTAAACGCCACAACTATGAAAAATCAATGGTCCGGTGGAGGTGGCTTTTGCAGGGATTAAAGCCATTGGAACTGTGAGAATTAGAGGATGAGAGCCGGATCTCTTTGGAATCAGTGATCTGGCATGTTGCACAGCAAGAGTGTGCTCCTTATTGCCCTCTCGCTTTATCATCCATATGTCTTGGCGCAAATGTGCCCCTGGATCCCTGCAGTCTCTGGACAACTGTGCTATTTCTGAGCTGGGGGGAGAGGAATTCCCAGATATTGAAAGCAGAGAGATAGTTGTTTTTGTGGTACAAATCCCTGGAAAACACAGCTGTATCAAAAAGGAAAGAAGAGGGGAAGAAATCTGTCATATAATAGAGTGCACTATAAAGGTATTGCAGTTCTCAGCCAACTAGCACTAAAGAGGTTTATTTTATAGTTGGTAAACAAATGCTGATTTTTTAAAAATAGAAATCATGAGTATTTTCTACTTTTTATAATTACTTGTGCAGAGAGGTCTCTTTATGTAGTTCTGGCTGTAATACAAGTCATGGGTTTTACAAAGAAACATGAGGATAAGGTCATAATACAAATTGTTTAAGAAATAAACATATTTTGAGACATGACTGTAAGTGTGACAGAAATGTTGTTTACACTGTCTTTGTTTAACTGCTGCTCTTAATTGGCTTTTCATGTTTTATCACATTCTGTGAATGCAAATACTCCTTCAATTATTGGTATTTGATGGTTATGGTATAGTAGGTTGAAAGCTTTTTAGCTGTTTCACATATGGCATAATCACTGCTGCTTCTTGATGGTTTCTGTACATCTCACTGATGGTTTTCGCTGACCTAGGAATCATAAACTTTTAAAGCTAGCTTTTTGACATGGAGATCCCATCCCCCAAGCCGACAGCTCAAACTGAGCATGCTCTTGGCTCAGTGATAGTGTGCATTTAGTATAGCTGAACAGAGGTGGACTCCTTATATGCTCTTGACCCTCTGTTATCAAACCATGCCAAAGAAATGGGGGCAGACTATACAGAGGCAGCTGGGTTCTGTGCCTTCCAAGGTTATGTTATCCTTATTCCTCAGGACCTTTCTGGCAAATAGTCCAGTTATGGCAAACCCTAAGTGTATGTTGGTCTCCTATACAGGGAGAGTTTTTAATCTCTCTTTTATTCAGTTACTGAGTTATTATGACAACACTAATACATAGGGGTGTAATGTCCATCCCTAAGGGGACAACAGTATATGATTAAAATCTAAATGCAGTGAGCTGACTGCACGAGTACATTTTCTCTGCTAGAAATACCTAATTGACTTCACTCTGAGGAAAGGCAATATCCCTTCCCCCCATCTAAGTACTGTGATAGTAGTTTTCTTTACCCCCATAGTATATAGTATATAGAAATAGTTCTGCCATAGGTTCTAGTACCAGCACCCTCCCTTGCTGGAAGCATCACTATTTTCTCCTTCTCTTCCCTGAAAATCCCTGAAGCCTCTCCCTATAGCCTTTTCCTGCTTTCTTCTCTCCTTCCTAACCCCCCCCCCCCCCGCCGCCGCCAACCTGCCTTTATAGGGCCCCTTGTCTTCAGCTTTCCCTCCAACTTTTATTTCAGAAACCAAGGCTTGAAGGCTGGCAGTTCTGTTATGGTTACCTAACAAGAAATAGATCAAGATGGGTAGCCATTTTAGTCTGTCTGTAGTAGTAGAAAAGAGCAAGAATCCAGTAGCACCTATAAGACTAACAAACATTTGTGGTAGGGTATTAGCTTTCGTGAGTCACAGCTCACTTCTTCAGAGATCTGAAGATACCATATATTTTGGTAGCAAGCGCTACTGAGAGTGTTTGTTTCTTAACAGTACGGGTATTACTTATATCATTTTTTTTAAAAAAAACACCCCCCTTTTTTTTTTAGATTTCACATTTTTCTACAAACTTGAAACTTATCTCAAATTTGTAGAAACACCTTTCTTGACTATTCATCGATCCAGTCTCTTGATTTAAGTACCTGCACAGTTATAAATTATTTTTAAAATATTGTTGACCATGCTAGAAGGCAGTGTTTAGTGCTATCAGAGAGGGGCAGGAAAAAGTAACTAACAAGTAAGAAAAATCTCACTGAGAAGGTTCCAAATTAATGCTTCTGTGGCAAATGAAAAAGAACCAAGTCAAAAGTGCAGCTCCTCCCCTCATATGCTGCAAATGTGATAGGTCATTTCAACCTATTATGAAGCAGTAATTTCAAGTCTGATGAGCTCTCTCAAGTACAGGGCTCAAGTACAGTGCTCAGCTGTGTCATTGTGAGGGAAGTGGGACAATCAAAGGCAGCATCTTGGGCACAGCCTTGGCTGAGTTTTGTTCTTTCTTGTGAGGAAAAAAGAGAGAAGTTGCAAGTAGTAAGCTGCTCTGCCTGATTTGCAGTGAACAAGTAATAAACAGTCTGGCTTCCTGTGGAAGCTTGACGTTTACAGAAAACCTGCACCTCAGTGCCTGCAACCATGTTTTATTTTGATCAGCTGCAGCATAGCAGAGACAGGTAATTATCATAATCTAACAATTAGCCTGGCATCTTTTCCCAGTGTTTAATTATCCAGATAAACAGTAATTGAATAGAGAGGAGGACTTAATAACGAAAGGAAAAACTTTCCCTCTGCCTCACACACTGCTTTCCTGGTCTAAGCATAATTTTGTGGCATTATGGCTTTATACATTTGTGCCTTGTTAGTTGCTTAGTGGGATTTAGGCTGTTCTTCACTACATTAGAGCTTTATGCAGAGTATCTAATGATGCTTAGCTCATGGTTATCATACACTCATTGTTTTTTTGTTGGTTTGCTTTCTGTGTTTTTGCCTTAATTTTAGCAGTTATAAAGTGCACACTTTTCTTGCACACTTCCTTCTGCACCTGGAAGAACACAGCTTTTTGTAGAGAATAGGAAAGAAATTAACGCTTTATCTGATTACTCCATTGTTCAGTGAATTGGACGCACTGCTGTTTTCAAATACTCTGAGAACAAAATAAATTGAATGACAAACCTAGCAAATGGAGTAGGATAAATTATAAGAGTATTTAAGACGTGTTTATTTATTGTAGTACTATTTTCAGAAATAGCTCTTTAGCAGCAGCCAAAAGATAGACCTCCAACTATTTTTGTAATGCCTATACATTTTGTTTTATTCTTCGTTAAGTCTAATTAGTAACCAAAATATTTTTAAATTGTCTTATTACAGCTGAATAGTGAGAAAATTTGAAATGAATCGGCAGAATTCTTCAAAAAGATAATGGAGTGGTGATTGTTCTGTTGAGAGTTTATCATAGGTAGTATTTGGATTCACACTGAATGTTGGCAGTTTTATGGATGATTTTGTGTGCCTTTTCTTAATTGATTAAATCACTGGCTATATACTAACCAGACTGTGAATTCACATATTGAATTCTAATATAACAGTAATTGTTTGTTTTCATGAAAATAAGTCTTGGAGATCTTTGGAATTGTACTTTCCCCTGCTATCTGAAAACTATTTTGCAACAAAATATCTTTGGGAGTTGCATCTGACTTGAACAAAATAACAAACTATAGTTTGCTGCCGTCCAGGAAGTCTTCAGTTACTGAGTAGTGTGTAGAAAAGAGTCCAGTAGCACCTTTAAGACTAACCAACTTTACTGTAGCATAAGCTTTCGAGAATTGAATTGTGCACTCCTCCATCAACTTTTTCTACCTTGTAAACATTTTCATAGGTAGGGTTCCTTGGTTGGGAAACACTGGCTTACATTAATGTACTTCTGCAAGGGGTAAGGATAAGTGAGATGACAGCCTTGTGTCTGACGTCTCTTTGGGAGCTTTTCTGGACTAGAATATGAGCTAGATTGGTACTCTCTGTGCTTCTGATTTATGTGTACATGTTATACAGGAAATTCTTTAATTTCCTGTAAGGCATCTCTCTGTAAAAGATGGGATGCTACTCAGTGCTGAAAATAGAAGGTACTTGGGTTAAAAAAAAAGCAGTACTGCTGATAGGATAGGCATTTTGCAAGGGAATATATGACCAATATATATGGTTTGTATGGGAAAATCTGCAAGAAGAACCTATTGCTATTTTTATCCATCTATATGATAATAGGCAATTAGTGTCAGTTGTGCTGTTTTTATACCAAGATTTGATGGTATTTTTTAAAAGAAGAAAGTGAAAGAACGAGCAGCACGCAAAAATATTGCTGCATTCTAAATATCTAGTTAAGTAGATCACCTCTTATATCCAAAGCCAACAAAGTTATTAAATGCAAGACAAGAGTCACATATGCTTCAGAATTACATGTATTTTAAAAATGTATATGGTACTGGTCGTGACATCAGAATTAATTTCAGAAAGTATTTTCCATATTGTATATTTATTTGGATTCCTCTGCATTCAGCATTGCTGCAGCTGAAAAAAATACGTGGTGTCTGGGAAACTTAAGTATCCTTACATCTGTTGCTACTCCCATCAAGTCTGGGCTGACTTGGTGTAAGTGTGAGCTTTGTGTACAGTTCTTAATTTTTGACTACACAGATGCTGTGGGTTAGGAGCTACTTAACTGTCTTTGCCATGCCTGCTCAGTAGTGTGCAAGTTTCCATGACCCTATAGGAATGTCACCTTACTGAATGTAAAGGTTAATTGCGCTTGAACAACAGCAGTGTGTTTTCTTTCATGCAACAAGGTAGCATAAGAAGGCAACTAGCATTATTAAGAAGCAAGCAAGCAAGCAATGTGTGTTGATTTGCCAGAGGCCATCATGTTCTCAATACCAATTGAAAATTAGAAGCATTATTAAAAAGATTCGAGGTTTGTTTGTTGGCAAGGGGTTGAGTTCTCTAACATCCATTTGGGAGGCAAAATAAGGGTACATTCTGACCAGGTTTTGAATGGGAATGGATTTGTTTTTAATGTCTACACCTGATAGCCTTGTAAGAGGTTAGTTCCATTCACCTGTGGAAAGCATAAATTTCAACCAGGCAGGGAGGCATCTGTAAATGTCTCCTCCACGCCCCCCCCCCTTATGTTGTCAATGAAGAATCTGTCTGGGTGGGCTAGCCAGTTCTCCCACAAGCTTCTTAGGGTGGAGTGGTAAGCACCACTGCATTTCTTTTCTTTTCTCCACCACCATGGTCTGGTGGATGCAGCCTCTCTAGGGCTGATTCACCTGAGACCTCAGACTTATAACCAGTGAGCAGTAAAATAATTATATATCAGCATGTTCCTTCCTTTATGTTGCCCTTTCTTCCTCATAGTGGATAGAAAAAAGAGGTAGGGAAAAAACAGGAACCATGTAACCCAGAGAGCTCCACAAGGTAGCACAAGAGTGGACTGACCAACTAAAACAGATAAATAAAGAGACTCAACATCTCATTGGCAAGAAGAATCACCCATCAATCAGGACATCCTCCTTACTCCTAAGAGGAAGTAACCTTCATGTTTATCCCAAAGTTTATTTTTCAGCTTTCACATAAGTTGTGTATGTGTGTTTAATTAAACAATAGGTGGAATTTTGGAGTAATTTTTACAGATACACCATAAGTGTCAATGGAGGAGTAGTGGCATACCTTCCATGTAATTTCCACCTTCAAGTTTGGAGAGGCCACTGTAATATTTCAGCGATGTGAGTCACACACAGTAGTATCCAAGACTCCTGCTACAGGCCACAAAGCAGTATTCAAGGTTTGTTAGTAGAATCAGGATACCTACTGATCACTAAAAGATCCCTTTCTTACAGCAATTTAGTGCTTGGATATCAAGATACTGGAGATTTACAGTGTCTTAATTGTTTATTTCCAAATATACAAGCGGAGGTTTTTGAAAGAAATGGATTTCTGTGGGAAGCTACTACCCCTCAGCCTTGTATCAGCTCAGAGCTCTTTCTGTTTCTCTTTCTGCCTCCTTCCCTGAATTAAAAACTGCCAGACTTTTGCATTCCAAGCCCCCAAGAAAAACCAAGCCCATTCCCAGTGATCATGAGCATGACAGCCAAGCTCTTAACAACACTGAACTAGTCTTCACTGGTACATAAGTAAGTACTGTGTTATGGGTTCATCATTCTTTGCTGACATGATGTTTTTGAGCAAATGCGGTCTCATTACGGGCAGTATTCTACATTTTCTATACATTAGAAGAGTCACTCTGACAATATTTAAGTCCTTCATCCTACCAGTAAGGGAAAGATAACAAATCTAAAGCAATTTTCTAATGTTTGTATCACTCTTTTAGGTGCTATAGTACCTTATTGATTGAAGCAGGTGTGACTTCTGAAATATTGTTCTTACTGTGTTTCAGATTAGAGCCACATATTGACTAGAATTAAATGTATCAGTCTTTTATTGCCATACTACACATGGTCTTCCATCTGTTAAAAACATATTGTATTATGGCTAAATTACTCTAAGAGATGACTACATTGTTCTGAATATATCCTTATAGGGAACCAAATGATGATTGCTTTTCTTCCTGAATTAGATAGTAAGAATGGCAGCTGGCAGAATGTAGGTCTATCCGGTGCTTACAATGTGTACCTCAGGTGAAAGGGGTGTTGTATTTAAATCTGTCACAATATCTTTATAACTGTCTTGTGCATTTGACAGTGGTGCTGTCAAGGAAAAGAAACTGCAGGTAGTGATGACCAATCAGTCCAGAATGCAAAAGACAGCTGATAGATGTCAGCGTTTACTGCTCTGACACTCTGCATATGCCACTGGAGTACAACATGTATTCATGTGACTGTTTGACATGCTGCTCATAAGACAGTTAATGCAGACTTGTAAACTTCCACTGAAGATTAGAATTCCTTTTGAGAAAAAGAATGAAAGCATATAGCTTTAAAACTATCCTTTATGCTCTTGAGGCTTAACAGTTAGAATCTTATTAAAATGTTAAGGTGAAATGTTGGATGGTCACACAGCCATGGTTAGTTGGCATAGAGGTTGTCCCTACATTTGTATAGATTTTCCACAATGCCATGTGTATAGCTACTGAAAATGAAGTCATTTGTGATGAGATTTGTATAGTTCATTCAGCAACCATATGTTTGATGAACACTCAGAGTTGATAGAAAGGTTTGTGCAAACACAGAGCCTTCTGCAAGTTTTCTTGTGAGTAGGTTCCCTTGACCTCAGTGTGGACTAATCTGCTCTGTCTCAGGTGCCTGAGAGAGTATCCCGCGGGTAACTTGCAAATTTCCCTCTGCATTAAGTTCCTACCTGCTTTGGCCACGCATGGTGGCACAGTGACAGCAAAAACAACCTTACTACTGTTGCAACACTACTTAACATGGCTCATAATAGTGTGTGTGTGTGTACTTCCTCATCTGGTTCAAATTTCAGCTATCACCTAAGTGCTGATAATTCATATCCTAGAATTCTTTTAACTGAACAGCAGTATTGACTTTGTGTATTTTGACAATTGAATTATATTCCTTTTCAAAATCTCTCCAAGGTGAACCAGGGTTTTCTTGGATCTTGACTAAATGTTGCCAGCAATTAAGAAAAAGTAAAGATAAACAAGGGTTTGTAGGAAGTGCACGTGCCTGTAATGACCTTAGGGTTTGGTTTTTTTTTGCAGAACTGGTATCTCCCACCTTGTTTGCTATTTGTATGTGTACCGCAGGCAGGTTTTCCTTTTTAATAGAAGAATGTAAGACATTCTCAATAGAAAGCACAAGGGAAGAGAGACTACCGTATAGATTTGGAGGCAATTTTATAAACACAAAGGCAAACTTGAAACAGTCATGGCCTTTTATTTAAAAGGCACAAAGTTCAAAACACTTGCTCAAGTTATTTCTTTGGCTTCACAACATTGCTTTTCTGTGAAAAGGGTGAAAAGTGATTTTTTAAAAAAAGTTTGGATGTATTTTATAGCAGGGTAAACTAAGCTCGTTCTGGTTTGTATCATTTTTAGATTCCAGCGGGGTGACTACCACATTGATGTCTGCATCAATGACTATTTGGATGTATTCTGCCCTCATTACGAGGATTCGGTGCCAGAAGATAAGACTGAACGCTACATACTTTATATGGTAAACTTTGATGGCTACAGTTCCTGTGATCACACCTCCAAAGGATTCAAGAGGTGGGAGTGTAATCGGCCTCACTCTCCAAATGGACCATTAAAGTTCTCTGAAAAATTCCAGCTCTTCACTCCCTTCTCATTAGGATTTGAATTCAGGCCAGGCCGGGAATATTTCTACATCTGTGAGTATAAGGAAATTTATCATTGTTGCTTAGCAGCTGGAGTAAACTATGGCCATTTTTCACCTATGCAAAAAGGCCAGTCCGTATATCCTACAGATGTGTCTGAGTATATCTCTGCCGATTTCAGAATCCCCAGATAAAATCACCATGAATATGGGACCACAGATTAAATTAAAAGCACATTTTTCTTTCACACATTGAATTATATAGCCAGCTGCATTCATGCGACATAAGTGAACAGTGCTGCAGTTATTCAAGAAGGCTTTCCTTATTGTTGGTTATTATTCACACACCTTTTAAGAACAGGAGTGTTCTATTACTGGTTTCATTCAGTGAAGGTTCAGGGAGATTTTCCAGAATTCTTGTTGATGCGTCATTGTACAAGGAGTCATTTTGTTGGATTTGTGGCATCCTTGAATGGAGGAAAGTGTGATCTATATCTGCACTGATCATGTGGATGGACAGATGGGAAATTACTCATCTTTAAAGTTTCTATATCCCTGCTGTTTTGAGCAGACTTAGACTTGGTGTTAAAAATGAACATATACTAGTTAAACTGAAGTAATGTTCTTGAGAATGTAATCACACTGGATTGGATCCTAGGTAAAGTCCATGCACGGACTTCTCTGTCTCTCTTATCCTGCTGCAGTCCAAAATCCCCCATGAAATGCTGCTCCTGGTTAAGGAGGGGACCCTCAGGAGCCATAGGGGGGATTTGGAGGTCTGCCATGGACAGGCATCAGTGAAAATCATACTCCCCTGCCCACACATGTGGAGCAAACCCATTATGTTCATTTAAACTTCTCCATTTGAGGGAGGGTTTTTAAATGTACTGAAGAATCATCAAGGTAACTTTAAAGTCACAAATAATTTACTGCAGATAAGAAAAACACCTTAATTTCCAAAACTGCTGGAATATCCTTGGTGCCATAGAAATGGTTAATAGTAGAGAAATGTGGTTTCTAAATATGCTGTAGCTGCAAATATTACACAGCAGCATTATTTAGTGTAATAATGTCTCAGGATAAATAACAGTCTTCACCAATCCAAGAAGACTTTTTATTCAGAGCAGCTGTTTCCTAGAGCAAGTAAGGGATACAAAATGCAGTGGGAGCAGGTTTCCAAGCAAATTACCCTAAAGGAATTCACACACCTGCATCAGTAAATGAGAACATACTGCTTCACCATCAAAGCATTTTTGCAGTGATTTGGTTTAGAGGTGAGGTAGTGGGAGAAGTAGATTTTAGAAGAGAAGCATCATTGTGGTTTGTATACAAATGTGCCAATGGCATAGTTTTGAGATTTTGGTGACCTTAGAGCCATATTCCTTCATTGCAAGACCTTTAAAATTATTTTCCTTTAGTAAGGAATACATTTCATCCAATTTACATGAGTAAGATCTACTGGTTACCAATACATTTCTATAAATATAAATATATACAATATAAATATATAAAATAATATAAATATCGATTATGTAAATAACAAATAAAAATAAATAAATTTGAAGTTCTGAAATAACAGTGTATACCATATTTCATGCTGCAGAACAGGAAGTTAAAAGTTTTTCAAAATGAACCAGATCCCAGTTGATATGTTGTTAGTTGTGTGTGTGTGTGTGTTGCTGTCAGTGTTCATGACCCTCAACTGAGCACAAAACATCAAGTCCTTTCCTAAGAAACCTACCATCTGAAATCAGGAACAAGGAAGAGAACAAAGGGAGTGAGAAGAGCTAAATTTAAACACCTGTACGCTACGCTCCAAAGAACACAAATAAAGCTTGTTCTCTTTCCTCCTCTGCAGGCTGGGCTGAAGAATTGAATCTTGTCATGGGGCAAACAAAACTCCAATATATTTTTCTACTCTGCATAAGCAGGGAGAGCCCAGGCACAATGGACAAAATAGAACTTGCGCCTGCAGCAGCAAATTACATTGAATTATATTTATTTATATGCCCCCTTTCTCCTGAGCATCTCAGGACCCAAGGCTGAAATCAGATTTTAATTCCAAAATAGTGTAATGTCTGAATGGAGCCTCAATTAAACTAGAAGAAAAGTATGTTCATTTCAGTGACATGTACTTATGCTAAGTTTCAGTGAGAAGAAAGAATTTAAAGAGTTGGTCCAAAGACAAAAAACGTGGGTTTTTAAGGGAGAACTGTAAGGAAGAGAGCTAAGTAATGTCATGCTGATAGTCTTGGAGTAAAGGCATTTCAAGGTATTAAAAGAGCAAGAAAGAAAGGACATGTTTAAAGAAGCCAGGTCTTTTGAATCGCTGATGGGATGATAGGGTTGAAGGAGCAAAGCAGAGTTGAAGGAGCTTCATGACTGTAGCTGCGGTGAAAGAGTTACCACATTGAGTATGTAGCATCCCCATTCTTCTGCTTCTATTTCTTGAAAAATAATGTTTTTTTAAAAAAAATCTTTAAGGGTATTCACTCTTATTGAAATATTTAAATTTTTTTCTCTGGCAAAGTAGGTAACGTATTAAGCGGCTTTCACAGGAGTTGAAGCATATGCCTATGTGCGTTCTCTTATTCTTGAGCTTTCTCTGCATGCCAGAATGTAATGAAAATAAATTGGAACAGTAACAGTTGCATTGTTTCACTGCTGATTTCCTGAGATATGTCCTGTGAAAACATGTCAGAACTAAATTCTGGTTCATATCCTGTGAGTAAATAAAAAAGGACTTCTAGCCAAGTGGAGATGATTGTGAAATGAATTAATTCTCATCATTTGGTACTGATCTTACTTATGCAAACATTCCCTTTGACTTTGTACATCTCCTGTGTCTCTAAGGGGTATGAGACTTCATTTAGCCCCTGTGAGCAACTCAGGTTATGTATTTTCTCATAACATGAATTTTACTACTTGAAAGCTCTGTCTACCACACAGGAAAGCTAGGCAAGGATATTTACGCTGAAAAATGAACTCTTGCTGATTCATTGTGTTTCTTTTACATTAAAAGCCCTGCAGGTAGCACTTGTTGCAAATTTATAAAACATTTTTAATTGGCTTTTGGAGTTGAGAAAAGCACATGACCATAATACTTTACTGAGACTACTATATATGTAGGGATTCAGTATGTTAGAAATTTCAGTGGATCTCACTACTTTATAGCATGATTAACTGGAAGTGCAAAATCTACTCAACTGCTGTTGTTGTTGTTTAATTGCAGAGTTTACAGCTAGGTTTGTTTATTTGTGCTTTAATTCAATATTTTGCCTAAAACTATTGGGTCTTTTATAACATTCATTTAGCAGAATTATTTAGCTGTCAAAGTTTCTCATAAAAGTAATTCTTCAAAAGTGTTTTAAAATATGAAGAGCTTTTTCCTGTACAGCTGAAATTACTTTATAAATGAAAAGCAAAATAGCACAAAATTGTGAGTGAAATGATGTCTATTTAGTAGCAGCATATTGGTCCTGTATTAAGATAATTTTTCAGCCATGTGTTACAGCCATTGAAAAGTTCTTTTTCTACTTCTGCCACCTGTATATTTTCTTTGTCTCTTTTACCATATAGAATATTAGCACAGAATACTGAATGTTGTGTTCTTCCTCTGAGTCAGAGGACATCCTGGGTGATTCCCACCGTCCAATCGGGGAGGCAGGAAAGTTGATCTTTCTTCCTCTTCCTGTGGAGTATGTGTGGGAACACCCCCTCTCTGCTCAGTTCATTTCCGGCCTCAGGGGAGAACAGTTCTGTTTTAGGCTAGCTCCTAACTGCCTTCTAACTCTTGTATCTACTTCCTCTTCTTATTCATCCTTATTTCCTTTCTTCACTCTATTCTCCTGTCCCTTCTTTCTGGACCAAACTCAAGGAGAAGATTTAAAAGAAAAATGGCATCGGCTGAATCATTGGATTCAGAGGACAGCTTTATGGAGAGGGCGGGACATTCCCCAGGAGCCGTCTTACCGATGGCAGGAATGTGCCCAGCCGGCGCCGGCTTACCTTTCGAGGCTGAGCGGCTCCCCGGCAAGAAACAGACCGCAGAGGACAACCAGCCCTCCAAAAAATGGCCCCGCTTGCTACAAAGGGAGCCACGGAGCCTCTGCGCGGCTAGCGTTTTCCCACCTAAGCAAAAAGACGTGCTTCCCAACCTCCCGGCGGGAGACATGGGACTGCATCAACGCTCAGAGGTTCGTAGTGCCAACCAAGAAAACCAAGTAAGTGCCGCCTCTACAAATATGCCTCCTGAATTTATGTCAATTCTGAGACGAACGTTGAGGGAGGAGATCCTTTCCCTGTGTAATACTGAGCGTCCCCAAACCACTCAGGCCTCTTGCTCCATGGGTTTCCAAGACCCTCCGGGGACCTCAAGCCATGGCTCCTCCTGGCCCACCAAAGCAGCAAGAAAGACCCCATCCAGCGCCACCTTAAATAGAATGAAGGGCTGGATGAAGGACGATCCTTCCCCTAGTGAGGATTCTGATGTTGAGGACTTCCTACCAGAGGAATAACAGGAGGTTGAGTCTGCTGGCCCAGAACAGTCAAACAGACTATTCCAAGCAGAGGATTACCAGTACCTTCTGGCAAAAACCCTTTCTGCTCTAGATTTACATGAGGTGCACAGGGGGGAGGAAGACACGGCCCCTAGGGATCCCAAGATCAGACCCAAGGGAATTTTTTTCCTAGATCTGAAGAGAGGTCCAGGGTTTTTCCCTTTCCTGAATATTATGAGCGACAGCTAAAAGAAGAGTGGGCCACACCAGCATCTTGCAAACATTTTTCTAATAATGTTAAGAAACTGTACTCTGCCTAACTTTGCTACCAAGCTCTTACAGGTGCCGTCCATCAGCGCTCCAGTTGCTGCGCTGCAATCTCATGGCCTCCTCTCCGAGGATGGCCAAGGCACGATAAAAGACAGCCTGGATAAAAAGGGAGAAATAGCATTGAAGAGAACACATGAGGCGCTCGCTAGGGCAATCAAAGCTTCAGCCATAGCGTCTACCATGTCAAGAGCATCTGTGGTCTGGATCAGGAGGATGATCCAGCTATTACCCGAGAACAACAAACACCTGCTGGAGGGGGACAACAGGATCCTAAGGGCTAGCACATTCACTGCAGACGCCACACTTGATGCGATGTCCTTCTCTTCCAGGGCAGTGGTGTCAGCCACAGTTGCACGGCGTTTTCTGTGGCTCAGGGCCTGGCAAGCCGACATCCAATCCAAGGTGAATCTGACGTCCTACCCGTACCAGGGGAGAAAGTTGTTCAGAGAACAGCTCAACAAGATACTGGTGGAGACGAGAGACAAAAAGAAAGCTCTGCCACGTTCTCTCAGGAGGAATGACAGATGCACGTTCCAGTTCCAGTCTTTCCGAACGAGCCACACTCTGCCTAGACAGCAACAAGAGCCCAAAAGAACTTGGACCTTCCCGAGATCGCAGTCTCACAGGGGTGCCTTCGCCAATAGATCACACAAGAACCTGGGTGGTTGCAACTTCAGGTCAGACCTGGAGGATAAAGGTCAGAAGCCCTGACTCGAGGGAAACTCCGGTGGGAGGGAGACTGCTTCTTTTTCACCAGGCATGGGCAGACTCTCAGGCGGACGCCTGGGCCATGGAAGTGGTATCTTCTGGCTACTTGATAAAATTCTCCTCTCTTCCACCGGATCGATTTCTTCTCTCACCTCTCAAGAAAGATCTGAGCAGGTGATCAGTTACGATCAAAGCAATTCAACACCTAATCGACATCAGAGCTGTGGAACCAGTCCCTCAACACGAGAGAGGAACGGGTATATTCCATCTTCTTTACGGTGCCCAAGAAGAACGGGGACTGGAGATCCATCCTAGACTTGAAGTTCATCAATCGATTCATCAAACTTCACACTTCAGGATGGAAACACTGTGTTCCATCGCGGAGGCCCTACGTCAAGGGGAGTATCTGACGTCCATAGACTTGATGGAGGCGTATCTCCACATCCCCATTGCTCCTCCTCACCAACGGTTCCTCAGGTTCTGCGTCGGAAACCTACACTTCCCGTTTCGAGCATTGTCTTTCGGCTTGGCAACAGCACCAAGAGTCTTCACAAAACTACTGGTGGTCCCGATTGTCAAATTACGAGAGATGGGTCTTCACTTGCACCCATAATTGGACGATATTCTAATAAGATCAAGGTCCCACGATGCGTCCACCAGAGACACACTACTGGCAATTCGCTTCCTGGAACAACACGATTTCCTGATAAACAAGACCAAGTGCTCCCTTCAACCATCTCAAAGGTTAGAACACCTGGGACTGACAATCAACACACAGGAGGGTACTTTCACCCTACCAGAGGAAAAGATCAAGAAGACCAACAAGTTGACAACTGTCGTCATCAAACAACAAAGATCCTCCATCATGGAGTTGACCAAACTGCTGGGCCTCCTTGTGGCCACTCAGAAGCCATTTTCTGGGGCCGTTTTCATACCAGAACGCTGCAAGCTCTGTTAAGACCTTACCAACTACAGAGGAAAGCCATCAAGATACTTGTGCCCTTGTTTGTCAAGGACAGTCTTCGTTGGAGGACTATCAACAACAACCTCAAACAAGTCAAGAGTTTTCTCACCCCACAGTGTATCCAGATCTTCACCGATGCCAGCCTGTCGGGCTGGGGGGCAACGATGGAAGGTCTTCCCAGACAGGGACTCTGGTCCCATAGCGAGTGGAAACTGCCCATCAATGTGCTAGAGATGAGGGCAATCTACCTAGCCCTCATTCAGTTCAAGGACCGAATAACTCACTCTCATGTTCTTATTCGCATGGGCAACGTGGCAGCCAAAGCCTACATCAACAGACAAGGGGGCTCCAAATCCTCCCGTCTACAGAAGGAAGCAAACAGAATCATCAGCTGGGCAGAGAACAACCTTCGGTCTCTCCAGGTGGAACACGTCAGGGGTATGTGCAGCATACTGGCTGAGTCGGGAATCCCTGCACCCGGGAGAATGGTCCCTCAACAGAGAAACGTTCGAGCTTCTTTCAGCCCACTTCGGCACTCCGACAGTAGATCTCTTCACGTCGCCTCAAAAGTTTCCCAAGATACCTCACCAGATACTTCCATCCAGCAGCGGAAGGCACGGATGCCGTGACATTGCAGTGGCCCAAGGGCCTCCTTTATGCGTTCCCTCCCCTGCCCGTGCTCCCAAAACTCCTACAAAGAGTTCAAGATCAAAGAGCAACCATAATTCTGATAGCCCCTTACTGGCCCAGAAGGCCCTGGTTCTCAACCCTACTGCTATTATCAGTTCTTCCTCCTCTATGCCTGCCACTGCGACCGGACCTACTACTTCAGGGACCAATATGGCATCCTCACCCGGAATGGTGGTCCTTGACAGGCTGGAAATTGAGAGGAGATCTCTTCTGCGAGTAGGCTACCCATCATGGATTGTTGACACTATCCTGGCTTCGAGAAAGAAGTCTACAAATAGGATCTACAACTCCACATGGAAAGCCTTTGTCCGTTGGAGCAAATGCAAGAAGATAGACCCGATGTCTCCATCACTAAGCGACATCCTGGGTTTCCTGCAGGAGGGTCTGGACAGAGGTTTGAAACCTGCTACCCTGAAGAAACAGATCGCAGCAATTAACACAATAGTTCCCAGGATTTTGAGAGGACCTCATTAACGGCGCACCCTCACATTAGGAAGTTTCTTCGAGGAGCTACCTTACTCAGCCCTCCAGTGGTACACCGGTTCCCTACCTGGTGACTCCACGTGGTCCTGTCAGCTCTCACCAGAGCTCCATTTGAACCGATAAGGGACATTCCTATCAGATGGCTGAGACTAAAGACTATTTTCCTAGTTGCAATCACATCAGCGAGGAGAATTTCGGAGCTGAGCGCACTCTCCATAAGATCGGACTTGTGCATATTCCACAAAGATAAAGTAGTCCTAAGAATGGATCCGACCTTCTTGCCCAAAGCTTACTCCAGATTTCATCGAACACAGGAGATTAATCTTCCTTCTTTTTGTCCGGATCTTAAACACCCAAGGGAACGAGAGTGGCACAATCTGGATGTGCGCAGGACTCTCAAAGCGTACATTATCAGAACAGAGGACTTACGCAAGACGGACTCACTATTCGTTAATATCTCTCCACCTAAACTAGGACAGCGTATGTCTTCAAATTCCATTGCCTACGGCATCAAGACCTGCATAAAAGAGGCATACAGGGCTCTCAAGATGGAGATTCCGAATGGAATCACAGCTCATTCCACTAGATGTGCAGCTTCCAACGCAGCATTGAGGAGAAATGCCTCAGTGGAAGAGATCTGCAGAGCAGCCATCTGGTCCTCAGTCTCTACTTTTGTCAGACACTATCAACTACATACGTACTCCTCTGCGGACGCAGCATTTGGAGGAAGAGTTCTGCAATACGTCGTAGAGGACGAAGAAATTATCCTACCCGGATCATAGAGGGACTGCTTTGGGAGCACCCAGGATGTCCTCCGACTCAGAGGGAGAACGGACCTTTGGGCACTCACCGTGAAGGGTCCTTCTCCTCTGAGGTAAGGAGGACATCCTGCCCTCCCAAATTCTTTGTCCTTCAACTATCTCTTATACTCTCTAACTCTTCTTCTACTGACCCCAACCATTGGGGTATCTCTTTGTCATGTTTATTCTATCTAAGACAGGGTTTCAGTTTTTGTCACAGTTATGACAGTTCTCTGTTTGACAGTTTTTTATCTTAGTGTTTTTAGAATAGTATCGTGGTCGAAATTCTGACTGCTGAGGGGAAACACCGGAACTGAGCAGAGAGGGGGTGTTCCCACACATACTCCACAGGAAGAGGAAGAAAGATAAACTTACCTACCTCCCTAATTGGACGGTGGGAATCACCCAGGATGTCCTCCTTACCTCAGAGGAGAAGGACCCTTCACAGTGAGTGTCCAAAGGTCCGTTCTCACAGAATCATTATATATGATGGTAATATTATCACAGCATGTTCTTTATCAGTCATCCTGATGAAGATGAATATAAAGTTTGCATGTATTATTGGACTCTTCTTTAATGTGCGCTGATTGGCTACTATCCTTTAACAATCAAATATGGAGAGTGTCAAGGCAAGGGCTGCCAGGTCCCCCTCACCTCTGGGCGGGAGGTGGGTAGCCTGGTACCTACCTTCTATTCCCTGGTCACTCCCGGCCTGCATGATGACATCACTTCCGGGAAGTGATATCATTGCACAGGCTGCGGGCCACCCTGGAAGTGCTCTTGCGCTCCCGATCCAGGCTGAATTGGGCCCAGATTGGGGCATTTCAGCCTGGATCGGGCTGCTGCAGAGCGCGGGAGCGTTGCTGCACCCCACAGCAGCCCAATTCTGTAGATAAGCTATCTCCAGAATTGGAACTATCTTGTGGGGTTCCATAGGGCGCAATCTTATCTCCCATGTCATTCAACCTCTATGTAAAACCTTTAGGAGAACTCATTCACAGCTATGGAGTGGGATGTCATCAATATACAGATGACACCCAACTCTATATTTCGCTATCCAGGTCCCCATGGGATGCAGTAGAAATCTTACAATAACAATAACCGATTTATATACCGCCCTTCAGGATGACTTAATACCCACTCAGAGTGGTTTTCAAAGTATGTTATTATTATCCCTACAACAAAACACCCTGTGAGGCGGGTGGGGCTGAGAGAGCTCCTAGAAGCTGTGACTGACCCAAGGTCACCCAGCTGGCTTCAAGTGGAGGAGTGGGGAATCAAACCTGGTTCTCCAGATTAGAGTCCCACGCTCTTAACCACTACACCAAACTGGCTCTCTTAGATTGCTGCCTGACAGCCATGGTGAAGTGGCTGAAAAATAACAAATTGCAATTGAACCCAGACAAGACTGGAGTCATGCTTCTTGGGAAGGCAGTGATCTTGAAAGACATGGTACTGCTCAGTTTCAATGGAGTTTGTCTGACCCTTGGAGACTAGGGGTTATACTGGTCCCAGTGGTACTACTAGAAAAACAAGTTAAGGTAGCTGCAAAAAATGTTTACTACTATCTCACACTAGCCTGGAAGATGGCTGTTTACCTCAACATGGCTGACCCAGCTACCTGGATCCATACTATGGTAACATCAAAACTTGACTATTGTAATGCACTATACCATCTAAGTTAACTAGGAAGTTCCAGTTGGTGCAGAATGCCACAGCTGGATGTTAGCAGGAGCGAGCAGGAGCATGAACATCACTGCCATCCTGCAGTCACTCCATTGGCTACCTATCAGTTACCTTGCTCAATTCAAGGAATTGATTATTACATACAAAGCTCTTCACAGCCTTGGTCTGCCATACCTACAGGACGACTTCCCTCCCTATGTCCCTCCACGGAAGCTTCACTCATCTGAACAGGATGTGAGCTTGCACATAGGTGAAATCAACAGCAGTCTGTACACGGGCTTTGTCTGTGGTGGCCCCTACCCTATGGAATGGCCTGCCTGAAGAGGTCAGGAGAGCCCCCACTCTCCTTACTTTTCGTAAATGAAGCAAAACCAAATTATTCAAAAAGGCTTTTTACTCAGATAGGAGGGCGGTATTGTAGGGAGTGGGTCTCAGATACTTCGCTGATGAGTTAGGGACCATAGACTTCACCACTGTGTTATCTTACATATTATCACTGTGTTATCTTACATTTTACATATTTAAATTTGTACTCCTATATACTACCTGTGGTTCATGTTGTCTAATGTCAGTCTTAGAATTAATTATGTTCTGTTTCGGGAATTCTTCATCTCTGCGTTGGATCCTTGCTAATGCGATGTCTTTGTAAAACTGTAGTTATTTATCATATGGCATCGTCTACGGAAACGTCCTTGACACTGTATGGAAATGTCTTTGATTCTGATTGTACTAATATTCCACTGTGTAATCTGCCTTGAGTCTCAGTGAGAAAGGCAGGATATGAATGAATGAATGAATGAATGAATGAATGAATGAATGAATGAATGAATGAATGAATGAGGCCTGTATTGGGCTGCTGCAGAGCGTGACAGCACTACTATGCTCTGCAGCGGCTTGATCCAGACCAATTTGTCCCAGATAGGGCCGCTGCAGTGTGGGAGCACTGCTGCGCTCAGCAGCAGCCCAGTCTGGGCCAATTCAGCCCCAAATCTGGCCAGGATCCAGGCCGCTGCAGTGCACAGGATCCTGGGAGCACACCCTGGGAGGCACGTTCCCCTACCCCCCCCCCCGGCCAAGTATGTGGTGGTGGAGGGTAGGAGCGCGGGATCCCCTGCTCTCAGCAGGGTACTGGCAACCCTAGTCAAGGCTAATGTGGTGGATTTGTGTCCTCTTCATAATTCTTTCTACTTGAATGTGCAAGGCCATGAATAAGTGTATATTTTATGAATGATTTGAAGGTAATCAGTTGTCTGAAGACTTTTGATTGTTAGAGAAATATATGGTTTTAGCAATATACCATTGATTCATCTAGTGACTAGTGTGACTGGGAGGGTGTCTTTCACAATATCAGACAAGTGAGATCCTTTAGCTGGATCTTCCATGGACTGAGCTTGCAATATTCTGCATGCAAAGGATGCCCTCTTCCACTGAGTTTTTCTCAAATATAAGTAAAATAAATTGTTGAGGATATCTTATTTGAGTGGTTTCCTATTATCAGTAGCAGGAAAGGCAGTCCTGAGACCTCAGTCCATGCTCAGTTACGTGGAGAACATTTCTACACCGTCAACATCTGATAAGACCTTAAATTCTGAAACTACAGAACAGCCTTTAATTGTAGAAATCTGCCAGTATGGGTTGAACTAGATGTGATGGATCTAAAGAAGTATGTGGGTGAACAAAGCTCCCCTTCCCTTGCTTCTCTCCATTGCATAGGCACAGCAGTTCTCCCTCTGAGGCGGAGGACATCTTTGGGTGTTTCCCACCTTCCTTTCGGGGAGGCAGGAAGTAGAATTTCTTCCTCTGCCTCTAGTAGGTGGGACCACCCTCTCTATCCTCAGTTCTTTCCTGCCTCCGGGGAGAGCAGTTCTATACGAGGCTAGCTCTGCTACCTACATCCTTTTTTCTGAATTTTAGTCTCTTTATTCTTCCTATCTCTTGCTATACTTCTTTCAGTACTTAGATCTTTACTACCTTTCCTACTTTTCTATTTTCTCTGCTCCTTCCCTCACCTGCTTCCCCAGGAGGGGAATGGAAAAAGGAGCCATGGAGCCTAGGGAGTCTTCGGACTCCGAAGACAGCTTTATGGAGCCAACAGTGGGTTGTTCCCAGGGAACTGTCCTACCGACGGTGGGAACAAACCCGGCCAGCACCAGCAATCCACCAAGGCTTGTGCTGCCTCCCGGCAAAGGGCAATCTCAGACCAAGCCTAAGCCCTCCAAACGGCCCTGTCTCGCTAGCCAGGAGCCAAACAGCACAGCGCACCCCATTCAACAGGTTGAGGTCAACGCTAACCGGCGGAGCTTTATTTCGGCAGGAAATGCTTCTGCGGTGGAAACTTTCCCGCACAAGCCCGAAGACGCAGTTGCCATTCTCCCTATGGGGGAAGAACACAGAGGAACCATCCAGAGCTCCAGCTGAGACGGGCCCGAGGAAATTGTAAGTGCCCCCGACAATAGTCTGTCCCCTGAAATTCTGTCTGCTATCAGGCAGACTATGAGGGAAGAACTTTTATCCCTTTGCCAGTCCGATATACAAGGGGCGAATAGGAACTTCTCCCCCTTGCCTGCAGGGGCCAACTGGCTTAACCAAGAACCCAGAGGCCCATGGCCCACTAAGGCAGCCAAAAAGACAGTCCAACCAATTGACTGGCCAGAGGAGGGGTCTTCTCTCAGTAAGGGCTCAGATGAGGGGGACTTCTTGACTGAGGAGGAGGAGGAGGAGGTACCTTGCCATGCAGGGCAAGCTAACAGGCTCTTCCAGATAGACGACTATCAGTACCTCCTATCTAAAACCCTGGCAGCACTAGACCTCAGGGAGGCCCAAAAGACGGAAGAAGATCCCAAACCAGAGGGCTCTAAGATCAGACCCAAGGGGAACAGGGAGTTCTTCCTGAGATCTGAGGATAAACCTAATGTCTTTCCTTTTCCTGAGTACTTTGAAAGGCAGTTAAGGGCGGAGTGGGCAATGCCAGCTGCTTACAAACAGTTTCCTAATTCAATTAAAAAGCTCTATGCATTACTTACCTTTGCTACTGAGTTGTTGCAGGTACCGGTTGTGGACGCCCCCGTTACAGCTCTACAATCGCATGGTCTGCTCTCTGAAGAGGGTCAGGGGACCATCAAAGACGGTCTGGACAAGAAGGGAGATGGAGCCCTCAAGAGAGCACATGAGGCAATGGCCATGGCAGTTAAGGCCTCCGCTATAGTGTCAATCGTCTCCAGGGCTTCCGTAGTGTGGGTCAGGAGACTGATGGAGTTACTACCTAGCAACAACAAGCGACTTCAGGAAGGAGCCAATAGGATACTTAAGGCTAGTACATTTACTGCAGACGCCACGCTTAACACCATGTCCTTCGTTTCCAGGGCTATGGCTTCAACAACATCGGTGAGACGCCTCCTGTGGCTCCAAGCCTGGCCTGCAGATGTACAGGCCAAAACTATTCTAATGTCTTACCCGTTTCTAGGAAGTAAGCTTTTCAGCGAACATCTGGATAAGATTCTAATAGAAACTAAAGACAAGAAAAAGGCTCTTCCAAGATCACTGAAACCTGCGCGGGGGAGAACGAAGAAGAAATCCTTTGGCTACCAGACATTCCGAACACAGCACACCCTTCCCAGGGTTCGGCCAGATAACAGACACAACTGGACCTACCAGAAGAATCAGACGCGCAGAGGAGCCTTCCAGGCCAGGTCTCAAAGACAACAACTGAATCGTGGCAGTAGACACGACATGGAGGACAAAGGGCAGAAGCCCTGACATGTAGGAGGCTCCAGTGGGAGGAAGACTACTTCTCTTTCAGCAAACGTGAAGACGCCTGGGCCAGAGAAATAGTATCCAAAGGCTACTCGATCGAATTCGCCTCTTTTCCACCGGAGCGGTTCCTGACTTCTCCTCTAAAACAAAATCCGCAAAGATGTGACATCACGATAAAAGCTGTCCACCACCTCCTAGACATCAAGGCAGTCAAACCAGTCCCCTTCTCAGAAAGGGGAAGGGGAGTTTATTCCAGCTTCTTTACGGTTCCAAAGAGGAATGGGGATTGGAGAACCATCTTGGATTTGAAGTATGTGAACCAGTTCATAAGACTTCGTCATTTCCGGATGGAGACTGTCAGATCAATAGCAGAGGCCCTTCAGAAAGGGGAATTTCTCACTTCCATAGACCTAACGGAAGCAAATCTACATGTACCTATTGCCCACGCTCACCACTAATATCTGAGGTTCTGCGTGGGGGACATTCACTTACAGTTCAGAGCGATACCTTTTGGACTGGTGACGGCCCCAAGAGTTTTCACCAAACTTCTTGTTGTTCTGGTAGTCAGACTCAGGGAGATGGGGCTCCATCTCCATCCGTACCTGGATGATATTCTGATAAGGTCCAGGACCAGGGAATCGTCCTGTCAGGACACTGCATACATAATTCAGTTTTTGAAGAGACACGGCTTCATCATCAACGAGTCCAAATGTTCCTTCCAACCAACACAGAGCCTAGAATACTTGGGACTGACAATAAATACTCAGGAAGGACGATTCTTTCTTCCAAAAGAAAAGATATGCAAGACCAAGCAGCTGACAGAGAACATCATCAGGCAACCTGCCTCTCTGCTCATGGAACTAGCCAAGCTCCAAGGACTACTGGTAGTGGATGCAGAAGTGATTCAGTGGGGTCCCTCACATATCAGTCCCTTACAGTCCTTCCTGAGGCCATTCCAGTGGCAGATAGCACAAAAACAGGCCATCAAGCTGCAGGTGCCAAGACCTGTCAAAGACAGTCTACAGTGGTGGAGAAGGGAGTCCAACCTGAAACAGGGCAAGAGTTTCCTCACTCCAACCTTCGTGCAGATCTTTACAGACGCAAGTCTACAGGGCTAGGGTGCCACATTGAACGGGTCTCCAACTCAGGGGCTGTGGACAGACAAGGAACAGGCCTTACCGATCAACATGCTAGAGACGAGAGCCATATATCTGGCGTTGAACAGGTTCAGCAACCAGCTTCAACACACACACATCTTGGTGCGAACAGACAACATAGCAGCAAAGACGTATATAAACAAACAAGGGGGGACAAGATCATCGCGACTCCAGAGGGAGGCGAACAGGATCATAGGCTGGGCGGAAAAGAATCTCCTGTCCATACAAGCAGAGCATATAAAGGGCACACTCAATACTCAAGCGGACTGGCTGAGCCGGGAACGACTCCACCCGGGAGAGTGGTCCCTCAAGAGGGATGCCTTTCTTCTTCTCACAGCAAACTTCGAAACTCCGAAAGTTGACCTGTTTGCCTCACATCAGAACAGTCAACTTCCCAGGTTCTTTTCCAGGTTTTTTCATCCCAAAGCAGAAGGCATCGACGCCCTAACCTCTGCATGGCCAAAGGAACTACTGTACGCCTTTCCTTCCATTCCAATGCTGTCCAAACTGCTGTGGAAGATCAGGGAACAAAGGGCGACAGTCATACTGATAGCCCCCTGGTGGCCAAGGAGACCATGGTTCTGTTCCATTCAACGGCTGTCCGAGGTGCCACCACTACATCTACCAACACAGCCGGACCTGCTTCATCAAGGACCGATTTGGCATCCCCACCCAGAGTGGCTGTCTCTGACAGGGTGGAAATTGAATGGAGACAATTGGCCCTGATGGGCTATCAACCACAGATAATTAAGATCATGTTAGCAGCCAGAAAAGATTCAACAACCAGAATCTACAACACCACCTGGAAGGCTTTCGCACGGTGGTGCAGATGCAAGAATCTGGATCCTTTGGAGCCATCTCTGAAAAACATCTTAGGGTTCCTTCCAGAGGGCCTGGACAGAGGACTGAAACCGGCAACCTTAAAGAAACAGATGGCGGCGGTAAGCACAGTTATACCAACTGTAGGGGGCGAGTTGCTCTCGCTGCACCCTCATATACACCGGTTCCTCAGGGGGGCGACGCTCCTGAGCCCTCCACCACTGCACCGGTTTCTGACGTGGCGCATACATCTAGTGCTAAAAGCCCTTATGAAAGCCCCCTTCGAGCCAATAAAAGACATTCTGATGAAATGGCTAAAACTAAAGACTATATTTCTGATAGCGATCACGTCAGCTCATCGGGTATCAGAACTAGGGGCTCTGTCCATACGACCGGACCTTTGTATCTTTCACAGAGAGAAAGTTGTCCTGCGAACGGATCCGACCTTCTTGCCCAAAGCATATTCAAAATTTCGTCGTTCTCAAGAGATCAATTTGCCATCGTTTTGCCCTAATCCTAGACACACCAAGGAACGTGAGTGGCATAATTTGGACGTGAGGAGAACTTTAAAAGCATATCTGATACGAACAGAACAAATCAGACAAAGGAGCTCTCTTTTTGTTAATGTTACTCCTCCCAGGCTGAGTCAACGGATGTCTCCGGCAGCTATTTCCCACAGTGTCAAGTCCTGTATCAAGGAAGCATACAGAGTCCTTAAGTTGTCCATTCCTGAAGGAATCATGGCACACTCGGTCAGAAGCACGGCGGCTAATGCCGCTCTTCGAAAAGATGCTTCATTAGAAGAGATCTGTAAAGCCGCCACCTGGTTTTTGTCTTCTACGTTCATTAAACACTATCATCTGCATACTTATTCTTTGGCCGACGCAGTCTTTGGAAGACGGGTACTACAGCACGTAGTGGAAGATGAAGATCTTGTCCCACCCAGGAAATAGTGCACTGCTTTGGGAGCGCCCAAAGATGTCCTCCGCCTCAGAGGGAGAATGGACCTTTGAACACTTACCGTGATGGGTCCTTCTCCTCTGAGGAAAGGAGGACATCTTGCCCTCCCAAGATCTTCAAGAGACTACTTGAATGTTTCAGAGCTGTTAGATCTCTCCCAGTATCTGCTTCTTGCCTTCTTCTCTATGTTCCTAGTTTTTTCTTATCTGTTATGTCCTTACCTTGTTTGTAGGGAGTTAGTTAAGTATTGTTACTGGTGGTTTTACTGGTTGAATTTCAAGGAGGACATATACTGCTGAAGGAAGTCACCCGAACTGAGGACAGAGAGGGTGGTCCCACCTACTAGAGGAAGAGGAAGAAATTCTACTTCCTGCCTCCCCGATTGGATGGTGGGAAACCCCCAAAGATGTCCTCCTTTTCTCAGAGGAGAAGGACCCTTCACAGTAAGTGTCCAAAGGTCCGTTCTTTCAGGTTGGATCTGATACTGGAAATGAGTAGGGCTAGGAAAAGTTCCCAAAGCAATGGAGAATAAGGCAATGAAGGCTCAGCTCTCTCATACATGCATCCTTTTTATTCTTTTTTTTTAAAAAAACTCCTTCCCTACCACTATACAAATGAATAAGGCCAACATATGGATGAACAAATGTAGCTTCCAGCACCATATTTTGACCTTGTGAGAGGTGTTTGTGAATGCTTGTGTGGGGGTGAGTGAATGGCTGAGAGAGAGAGATGGAGGGAGAGAGCAAGAAAGCAATTTACAAAATGGCTTTTATGTAGCAAAGAGTACAGCAATCATACTAGGGTCATTTCATTATTAATAACATAAATAATAATAAATAATAATAATGTAATTTAAATTCTTCATGAAGAATATTGTATTTCCTAGGCACAACATTTATGTCCCGTATCATCTTGTTTACCCTTTTATGCACATAATTCTTTCAGCAATTTCATTTTTTTCTGCCATGAAAACTGATTTGAGAATACTTTTAAAATGTTTTAATGTTTTAAAACGTTTTAATATACATATATCATAATTCAAAATGTGAAGTTTTTTTTAATGTTATTATATGCCCCTTTCCTCTTTTTAGTGGAAATAAGATCAACAGAAACCAGATGCTGCTTTGACAGTTGTGATCAACTCATGTGACTGAAGACGTTTTGGCTTTCATAGCTGGGTCACCCAGATTGCTTTAGATGTTCTGAGTGAAATCAGAGTAACTGGCAAAGTTTGATGGATGTGTGTTTTTATTTTATTATTGTTATTTTTTGTGAAACATTAAAGATATGAACAAGGTGACCTTTAAAAGGAAATTTGTGCTTAAATCTAGTGTGTAGATTAAAGAACTGACTCCTGTTAGAAGAATTAAGTGCTGGGCTTGTAAAAGAAAAGCTAGAACATTCTACACTGTGTAATAGATTTTGATGTCAGTAGTGTTCTTAAAACTTTGAAAGGGAGTGTTAAAAGCTATTGCACAATTTGGGCCTGGAGATATATCTGTATAACTAAATGAAGATAGAACCAGTGGTAGTGGTCTAAGGTGTTTGAGAGTTTTTTTTCCCCTAAGTACCTGTCATATAATAAATTGAAAGGAGGTTATTTAGATTCCAGCTGTTCAAAAATTCAAGTGTCATTAACGCACTGAAAGGAGGAGTATAAATGGAAATGGGTTGTGCTGCAAATCTGCATCTTTGAGAATTGTCTCATGAGTATATTGTAGAAGGTCTTGGCTGTGAGAGGATGAATGAATTATTTCTTTCCACAGTTAATATGCTGAATTGATACTGGCTTTTCCTTCTTTTTAAATGTAAGACATAGTGTTTCTCTTCCCCCCCCTCCCTTTTTATCATAAACTGGAAGAAGGGTAATCTGCCTCGTAGGAGAATAAAGCCCGTGTTTTCTGTGATTCTGTCTGATTTAATGAGTTAACAAGGGGTATGGAATGTGGGAAAGAGTTCTAGAAGATACTATTTTAAAGGTGCCTTGTTCGACTGGTATATGCTTGAGATCAGTCTGACATGGGGCTGATCTCTGTTCAGTTTTCTTCCTGGTACATTCATTAAAAATATACCAAAAAAACCCCTAAATAATCAGCATGAAGTTTAAACTTCTAAAATTTAGAATGAATTTCACTGCTTACTAAACATAAATGTGAAGGAAATGTAATTCAGTCCTTTTCGAGGTTGTCACAAACATTTTCTGTTTTCAGCTTCCTAAGCAATTTAATGTCCACAACTTTCACTATCTCACTGTTCATCCCTAGTTCCAAGTCATTTATTACTAAATAAAATAGCACTGGGCCCTAGGGGACCAAACTGGTTACCTCCCTCCACTGCAGAAATTGTCTGTTTATTCTACTGTCTGTTTGCTCCTTTTTAACCAGTTACCAAACCATGAAAAGACATGCCCTCTTGTTCCAGGACTTACTTTTGGGAATTCCATATATACAACTTTTCTGGATAACTACTGTCTGCATGCTTGTTGGGACTCAAAGAATTCTAGGAGGTTTGTGAAGCAGCTTTATAGAAGTCTTGCTGACTTCCTTCTTATTCTATATTTTTAACAATTATGTATTCAGTAACACTTTCTACCAATTTATGCAGGACAGACATTAAGCTACCATTGTATTGTTTCCTGCCCCTTCTCCCCAGATTTCTTTTTTTAAAAAAAAAATTGACATGGTGTTCACCGCTTTCTGGTATTCTGGCACAGAAGCTGATGTCAATGGAAAATTATATATTTATGTTAGAAAATATTCATTTTTTTATTTCTTTAAGAACTCTTGGGTCAATACAGCCCAGCCCAGACTGAGGACTCCAGGCAGCATACATAGCTCTCCCATCCTCTATTAATTCTACTGTGAAGTAGCTTTGGCTCAGAAAGAACGGCTGGTCAGTGAACTTTATGGCAGAGTGGGGGTTTGAACACATTTTTCTATTCAGAGTCCAGTGCTCTAACCACTGTACCACACATAGGCACCAAAGTTTAATTATGTTTCTTCAAGTTTTATTAAAACATTGATTACCTACCAAAGGGATTTCTGGAATACATCCCCCCCCCCAACCTTCCCCTACAAGGCCACAGGGAACAAACTGTTATTGTGGACACTTAGAAAAAGATTAATGGTTTCAGCAATTCGCTTAACGAAAATTGTATTTTGCTATACATCATATGTCAGTTAAGTGCATCACTGCAGGAAGGTCAGCAGGATTTGAGTCCAGTGGCACCTTAGAGACCAACAAGATTTTCAGGGTATAAGCTATCGAGAGTCAAAGCTCCCTTCTTCAAATACTGAACTTTGACTGTCAAATGCTTATACCCTGAAAATCTTGTTAGTCTCTGAAGTGCCACAGAATTCAAATCCTGCTGCTCTACTGCAGACCAAAATGGCTCCTTACATGAAGCTGCTGGAATGAATTGTCATACGTTTGATAAAAATTAGAATGTAGACACAGGCTGTTGTCATGTCTGAGCCCCATCCATGCCAATTTTAATCATCTTTTTGTTGTGAACCAATGTATCCTGCTGTAACTCGATGTCATTTTACCAATGCCATAACTATTTCTTTCACAAGCTTTCAGAGGTGTTTATCTAACGAATTGCATCCGCTTCTAGTGTTTCTGACCTTGTATGCTACTCCCTGTCAGACTTTGCTATGTCTTGTTTTCTAATGACTCAACTTGATATTACAAATATGTGAAACGTTCTCACACAAGAAAAGCGCCAAAATCTTGTTTATGATTGGGGGGGGGAGCAGACTTGAATGTTAAAATAGAAGTCTTTCTCAGATGATGTCATTCCTGTCAACTTTTACTCTTGCAGCTTAGATTCTTACCTTGTTTCTGAGTAGTTCTATGGACATATATATGGAAATGATCTGATTTCTGAATAAAAGCCATTTAACCAAGAACCCGCATCTTGCTGCAATGGTCCAGGGATCTGTCTACCATATCCTGTCATCCATAGCCTGACAGCTGTTTTGGGTCCTTTGAAATGGGCTTGGCAGTTCTTGGCAGTTAGGTCCCCACAGTTAACACACAGGTATTCCAGTTGAAGTAACTTACTAGACATCCGTTCAGTACAAGGTGCATAGACAGTGAAAATGGGCAGAAATGACGTTAGTGGGCTAGCAATGTTAGTTATAGGGGAAACTTCCTGCCAAGGGAAAGAGGACCGTTGGGGGAGGCTTGTAGTGAGACATTGTTTTAGAGCAGACAGTGAGAAAGATGGACTTATCTTTGGTTCTCAGGAGGAGCACCCCACGAGCCAGCTTCGGCTGGCTGTCAAAGACACTGGCTCAGCAGAGCGAGAAAGAGAAAGTAAACATTTGTAACATTTGTAAGATAACACGCTGGCATGGAGCAATAAAGAACTTCCCACACTCTCAGAGGCCAGAGGCAAAACCATATACATTCATGGCAGATATGCAGGGGCATATATGACATACTGCCCTCTCCAAGAAAGTCCCCCCCCCTCTTCATAAAGGACCCGACTTATTTGGGTAAGCCTTATGAAATTTACATATCAGTTTGGGACCATTTATATCTGAAGCTTTTACCCACTCCCTTTGTCCTTCATCAAAGTGCTCCCAGCAAATTAAGTAAAACAATTCTCCCCGTTTTAACTTAGAGTCCAGGACGTTCTTCACTTCATAGTGTAGTTCTCCATCCACTGGGGGGAGGGGGGGAGTTCCTCGATCTGGATGCCATCTGTCAGGAGAGGGCGCTTTCTTCAGGAGGCTGAAATGGAATACGGGGTGGACATTTTTAAAGTTCTTGGGTAGATTCACTTCTACAGTGACTTCATTTATTATGTTTTTTACTGGAAAGGGTCCCAGAAATTTCCACCCTAGTTTTTTGCTGGGTTGCTCCCCCTTTAGATTTTTCGTGGAAACGTAAACATAGTCCACGAGTTGTAGTTTCCATGGAGCTGATTGTTTTTTATCAGCCTGTCTTTTGTAATCCTCTTTGGTTTTTTCCAAAGTTTTTTTTTTATTACTTGCCATTGAGTTTTTAATGTAGATCACCACTCTTTTAGGTCCCCTGGTGCATCGTTACATGGGGTCTTTACAAAGGGCATTGCTTTCCCTGATAACCATGTACTACCATAAAGAGGGAGGCTCCTGTGGATCTGTGTATTGTGTTGTTATAACAATATTTGGCAAAACTCAAGAAATCAGTCCAATTGTCTTGTTGGTAATTAATGTAGCACCTTAGAAATTGTTCTAAGACTTGATTAACTCTTTCGGTTTGCCCATTGGTCTTGGGATCATGAGCAGAGCTAAGCCTTTGTTCAATTCCAACCAATTTCAATAACTCCCACCAAAAGTTGGCAACAAACTGGACTCTGCGGTCTGATATTACCTTGTCTGGAAACATGTGCAGCCTAACTAATGCTGCATGAAAAAATTGGCTAATTTCTTAGCAGTTGGGATTTTAGAGCACAGAATGAAATGGGCTTGTTTAGAAAACAAATTAACCACCACCAGAATTACACTCTTCCCTTTGGAGAGGGGAAGGTCAGTTATAAAGTCCATCGAGATCACGGACCATGGCTGGGGGGGGGTTGCAGGGGCTGGAGGAATCCCGGTGGTTTTCCCCCTCTGATCTTCCACATCAGGCACACTTGCCAAGTAGATACATATTGAGATATGTCTTTTCTCATGTTTGGCCACCAAAATTGTCTTTGTACCAAATGCAGTCTTTAAATAGCCGAAGTGGCCAGCTAGCTGGGAATCATGACAGTGTTTCAGCACCTCCCCCCTCAAACTAGCTGGCACAAATAGGTTGCTGTGATGGTACCAGGGCTCATTTGGAGCTGGAACACACAGGAACGGTGTTCCAGTAGAGCTGAAAAGAGGTCACGTGGGTTTTGGTCCCGCCCATGTGATTCCTTTTCCTCTGAGAGAAAGCCGAGTGGGGCTGGGCTTCAAAGGAACGTAAGCTGCTTGGATTCATTCTGCTCTGCTCCTTTACTTTCATTTGTGACAGGGGGAGGGGAGAGAGAGAAAATGGGTGAATGAGTGCAAGGCGAGTGGTGCTGAGCGCACAAGGAATGCAAGCTGCTTGGATTCATTCTGCTCTGCTCCTTTATTTTCATTTGTGACTGGGGGGAGAGAAAATGGGTGAATGAGTGCAAGGCAAGTGGTGCTGAGCTCCAAAGGAACTCAAGCTGCTTGAATTTATTCTGCTCTGCTCCCTTACTTTCATTTGTGACTGGGTAGGGGGGAGAGAGAGAGAGAAAATGAGTGAATGAGTACAAGGCGAGTGGTGCTGAGCTCCAAAGGAGTGTAAGCTGCTTGGAATTCATGCTGCTTTATTTTCATTTGTGACTTGTGTGAGAGAGTGAGTGCGTGGGTGCAAACAGGGCTGGCTTTGAGTTCATTCTGCTTTAAGGAAATACCTGGAGATTTTTGTGGAAAGGGGCCTGAGGGGTGGCTGTTGCCTTCTGACACACTTCTGGTGATGTCAGGGGGTGTGGCATATGAGTTCCTGCAGGGTTTTTTTTTCTAGGAAATGACCCCTGGATGGTACCATCCGCCCCCTCTCCCTTTTTCAGGTCGTTTTTGGGCAAGACGTCCCCCTCCTTTTCTGCCTCTTGTTTCGCTTTCTCCTCCCAATCCTCCCAGGTGCAGCTTCCCTGTCTCCTCTGCTTGCAGGATAACTCACCCCATGGCAACGTTGCTAGCATCTACCTGTACCACAACTTTCGTTTCTCATCAGGATGGCGTAGGACAGGTTCTGAAGTGAATAAAGTCTTTAAATGCTCAAAAGCTTTTGGCACTCTGTAGTCCAATATAATTTAGCACTGGGTTTCACTCTTCGTGGTCCCTTACCCTTGGTTTTCAACAAATCAGTTAAGGGTAAGCAGATTTGAGCAAAGATTTTAATGAAGGGTCTATAAAAGTTGGCGAACCCCAGGAATGATTGTAACTGCCTCCTGGTTTGGGGGGATCCCACCCTACGAATTTTCACCGGGTCCATTTTTAACCCCTTGCTTTGATATTCTGTATCCCAGGAAATCTAACTCTTCTTTATGGAATTTACATTTAGACAATTTCACCAGCAAGTGGTTGTCCCAGAGAGTCTTTAGTACCTGACATACTAGTTTTAAATGGGACTCATAATCTTTCAAATAAATCAACACATCATCTAAATAAACAACCACGCTCATGTACAAATGTTGGTGTAGGACTTCATTAATTAGATTCATAAACATCCCTGGAGCCCCTTGTAATCTGGAAGGCATTACTTTGTATTCAAATTGCCCCAAAGGGGTATTAAAAGCAGTCTTCCATTCACCCCCCTCCTTTATTCTCACTTGGAAATATACATCTCGTTAATCCAGTTTCAAAAAAATTTCCCCTTGAGACACCACTCCTAACAAGTCTCTAATCAGGGGGATGGGGTAAGCATTGGACATTGACACCGCATTGATCCCCCTATAATCAGTACACAGTCTTAACCCCCAACCTTCTTTTTGTGAAACATCACTGGTGCAGTATGGCCAGATTTTTGTCAATGAGTTTACGCAATTCCTCCTGCTCCCCTGGGCTCATTGAGTAAAGTTTTCCCTTTGGCAGTTTTTGCCCTGGGATTAGCTCAATGGCGCAGTCAGTAGCCCTATGGGGGGGTGGAGTTCATCAGTTTCCTCCTCGTCAAACACATGGTTCAAGTCCTGGTATTCTGGGGGGATTTGCTCAACTTTTTCCTGAGTTATTAGAGCAGTCTCTAGAGGGGGGGCATGTTTGGACCCCACACTGGGTTCCATACATGACTCCAACAACAACAACAACACACACACACCCTGCAAAGCACAGTTCTCTGGTTTTCCACTTTACGTACGGGTCATGGTCCCAAAGCCACCTTATTCCCAATACCAACGGGTATTTAGTGGCGTCAGTTACTAGGAAAGTTCTGGCTTGCCAATGGCTTCCCATCTCCACTGGGACTGTCTCAGTTCCTACATTGGCCGAGGCTCCTTTCATTCAAGACCCATCCATCTGTTCAAACACAATGGGGTGGTTCAATCCTGTGACTAGAGCTGGGGCAATCAAATCCCGAGTGCATCCAGAGTCAATTAAGGCCCACAATCAAATGTGGGTCCCCCACTGGGGGTTAACTATAATCACTGGTATGTAAAGTATGGCCTCTTTCAGTCTCACCTCAAGCGGTGGTGGCTTCTAAGGGACCTGTCACCAGGGCCTCCTCACGACAGGTCACTGGAATTTCCCGCTGGCTGGCTGGGAGTTTCTTCTTCCAAGGGTTCCTCACTCGACCCCTCTGTAGCGTTGAGGCCGGTTGCCACTTTGCTTTGCTTTTTAGGAGCTTCTTTTGGCGACTTGGTAGCTTGTGGGGCTGCCGGCTTTTTGGAGCGGCTTCCCTCCATTCGCCCCTTCCTGCTCCCCAGGCATTCAGCAGCAAAATGGCCAACTCCTCCACATTGTAGACACAATCCCCTTCTCTTGCGGATAGCTCGCTCTGTGTCCGGGGAATGTGGGTTGAAGGTCTTCTCTTTTCTCTCCCGTCCCACGCAAGTCTTTCTGTTTGTTGGCTGGTGCTGCATCTTGATGAGCTTCACCACTTGGTCTCAGTTTTTGACCTCGCAGGCAAGTTGGATCCATCCCAATAGAGTGGTGGGATCGTTTTGCATCAAGGCTTTGGCCACTAAATCTGGGTTCAGGCCAGCCCAGAAAAATTCAGTTTTCACTCCCTCAGACCAGTCATGCACCTTTGCTGCATACCGCCTGAATTCTGCTGCGTGTTTCCAAACTGGATGGTTTCCTTGCCGCATTCGCTTTAGTTGAGTTCGGGCCCATTCTCCCTCCAGTGGGTCCTCAAATTGAGCTTTCAATGCTTGTATGAACGCTTCGAGATTCTGAAGCTCTGGGGCCCCAGCCTCATAGAAGCTAACATACCATTTGGCTGTCCAGCCTCCCAACCAGAACCCTAGATGACTTACCCGGCTGGGGTCAGTTGGGAAGAGGTGCCCCCATTCTCGAAAAAATTCCATGGCTTGGACTATGAAGTAACCCAAACCTTTGGGGTCCCCCTAGAAGTGTGCCTCTAACTTCCGCAGCCCCTGCCAGGGCATTATCACGTGGGGTCCCCTCCTGGTGCGGCCAGCATCCCCAGCAGTGGCCAGGACAGGAGGGAGTGAGTGGGTGGCATGGGTTGTAATGGCGCTCCCCTTGGTACACCTCCGAGTGGTGGGATAACCAGCCCTCCTGATGCCACCGGTATCCCTAGTGCCAGCCAAGCAGGGAGCAGGGAGGGGTTGATCTGGCGGCAGGGGTTGTAGTGGGGCTCTTATCATTGCACCTCCAAGTGGTGGGATGACCAGGGCCCCGGCTACCAGTTGAGGATGCCGAGGTGGTCCTGCAGGTCGCACTGGTGCTCCTGGCTGCTGCAGGATCACTTGGGCCCCTTCATGGTGGGGGAGCAACTGGTTGGCCAGCCATGGGTCTAATTGGGCCCTTCTGTGGAGGGATGAGCAGAAGGGGTCCCTGTAAACCATTCCCTTGGCCCATCCCGGTTCCATCTCCATCGGGCCTCAGCACCCCCGTCGTCTGTTTATGACCCATCATGTCTTGTAATCCTTGCATCACTTGCGCCATATCCCTCTTTAGTCCAGTCACTTCCCCCTGTAAAGCTGGTAGCTGCCCAGAATCAGTCCCGGGGGTTCCTTCTCAGTAATTGTGGATTTATCCTCCGACCTCAGAGATTTAGTCAGGTTGGCGAGAGCTTCTTCTAACTTGAGGAGCTCCTCTAGGTCCACCATACTTTGACTAAACGCCATGCCAAAATGTCAGTCCCTCGCAGTTAGGTCCCCAAGCTCTCCACAGTTAATACAGGTGTTCCTGTCGAAGTAAGTTTATTAGAGATCCATTCAGTATAAGGTGCATACAGTGAAAATTGGCAGAAGTGACATATGTGGGCTAGCAATGTTAATTATAGGGAATTTTCCTGACAAGGGAAAGAGGACTGTTAAGGGGGGGAGCCTTGTAGTGAGACATTGTTTTAGAGCAGACAGTGAGAAAGATGAACTTATCTTTGGTTCTCAGGAAGGAGCATCCCACGAGCCAGCTTCGGCTGGCTGTCAAGGACACTTGCTTAGCAGAGCGAGAAAGAGAAAGTAAACGTGTAACATTTGTAAGATAACCCGCTGGCATGGAGCAATAAAGAACTTCCCACACTCTCAGAAGCCAGAGGCAGAACCCATATACATTCATGGCAGATATGCAGGGGCATATATGACAGGGCTAATTGACAAAGCAGAGAGAGACTCAAACAAAATCAGGCCCTCGTTCTTTTATTTATCTTGTGATCTCTGTATTCCAGATCATAGGAGCCAGATCTTTGCCTGCTACTCTTCCTGTATTCAAGTATATTAGACTAAAAACAATCTCTTGTTGGTGTATAAACCTCCAAAGTCATTGGCAGAGCAGCGGTGTTATTTCAAAACATTTATAAACATTTTAACTGGCAGAAAACTCCATTGTAAAATATTGTCAATAGAAACAGCTTTAGGTGTTAGGCAGAAGCAAGTGCCAAATGATTTGAACATCCACTTGTTCAGTTTCTACTCTGATGCCAAAGGAGCAACATTGTGAATCTACAGCTTGTATCTTGGGGTGATGTGAGAATTTCCCTTTCTGAAATTGTACTGGAAACACAAATGGTGGATTTGCAAAACTTTTCTTTGCCCCAGCCGCTTCTCTGTATTTTTTGAAGCCTTATTTTGTGGTGCTGCTTGATGGAACCAAAATGGTTTATGCGAAAGACAAATGTCATCAGGGCCACACAAATTTTACCTGGCCTTGGAAGCAGACTAAATATCTCTTGTTGCCACAATCCTGTCCAAGAGGCAGTCTTACATGTGATATCACAGTTTTGAAGAAACCACCTCTGAAGCACAACACAAAGTGCAAGTTCCATGTTCCCATCCACCTCCTTTCTAGGTCCAAGTTCAGGAAAAAGCCAGAGAATCATCGGCTGTCTTCAAAGTACAGCACTATAAAAAGATGCTGTTTCTCCGGTTGTCCTAAGGGAGTGGGGCAGTCCTTACTAGTGGAGGAAGTGACTCCTCCTATCCAGCTCAGGGTCAGTCGAACTGATTGATCCCGGATGGGGAAGGGCTTCCCTGTCTGACCAGTTTTTCCTGTCCCTGCCTCAGTGCAGGATGTTGACTTGATCACTTTGTAGAGCACAGGATTCCAGCATTTTTTAAAAAACCGGAAAAGAAGAGAGAAGGAGAATCTTAGGCTCACTGGGGCAGGGAAGGCGACAAGCCCCCCCCTTCTGATCTTTCTACCATTCTCCAAGCGAGCTGTGAGGCCGACGGCACTAGGCATGCCTAGTTCCCACAGCCCTCGCAAGGCCTCCTGCACCGAATCCCAGCCTTCGGGCTAAGAATCCCCCCTTGATTCACCCCATAGGGGTCGCGGTGGAATGCCTAATTGCTGGCAGGAGTAATGTTGGGCTAAAGGTTTCCTGCTACAGCTCTTGCGCAGCTTATATGGCAACTCTCTGCACACCACAAGAAATGGCCTGCCAGCAAGAAGAGCGGTAAGGAGCCTTCAAAGTACAGCTTATTGTTTTCATTCTCAGCCTGTTCTTTGGCTAGGTTTTGCTTTCGCTAGGATGGTGACTTCTTCCCTCCACACCACTTTAAGAGTTTTTTCTTCATTGTACAGAGGTTGCTTTTTTTAGCAGGAAAAAAAAGTTAATGGCAACCAAAGCAGACTTGACTCCAGCTGCGGGTGCAGGGGGCGCACTCTGTGAGTCAGAGCTCCCCCCCACAACCTTTCTCTCACCTCATCAGTGCCCAAGGGATGAAGTGGAAAGTATTGGATCAGACCCCTCAATTCAGGAGGCCAAAGCTCACCTATTATCTTGGCTTGGCACAGGAAAGAGTTTAAAGAGGTATTAAAGGAGCATGGCTTCCTTAGGATTCTGCCCCTTCAGACAGGTTAAGCAGGGGCAAAAAGGCAGGAACTTCTAAGACAGGTAAGCATCAGGGGCCATCTCCCTCCCCACCAAGATTTAAGAAGAGAAGGGAGGAGGAGCCCACTACTCATAGGGAATCTAGTCCGTGGGAGGATGACCATTCCAACTCAGATATGTCAGACCTATCCTTGGCTAATGAGGAGGGAGGTCTATCAGAGGAGGGAAAAGACACCTTGGCACCAACACAAGTGCGATTGTTTCCTCAGGAGGTTTTTGCCAGGCTATTGCCTAAAGTACTGGAGATTTCTCCTACACCCTCTGTCTCCGTGTGACAGGAGAATAGAGCAAGCATTGCATAGAAACTTTGAAGCCTTTGCAATGTCACTAAGAGCTTCAGTGACTGGCTCCTTATTCGCAAGAGCTGCCCTCTCCTGGGCATCTTAGCTGCAGCTGAGAGTGATGTTCCGAAAGAAGTTAAAGGTGAAGTCAAGAAAATAGCTCTAGCCATGGCCTTTGCTGTGGATGCTTCTATGGATGCCTTCCAATTCTCTTCCAGAGCCATGGAGTTCAATGTAGTAGCCAGGAGAAACACCTGGCTAAGAAAATGGGATGGTGACCCTTCAGCTCAAGCTAAGGTTGCACTATCTCATTCAAAGGAACTAATTTCTTCAGGGAGGCACTGGAAAAATATCTAGTGGAAGATAAAAAAAAAGAAGAAAGTACTACCCTCAAAAAAGAAGGATGGGCAACACAAAAGGAGATTTCAGTCCTTTCGTGACCCCAGAAGAGCACCAAGATTTGGGAATTCCAGATCCCTTAAAGGACGCTGGCATTCCAGGACCAGACCGGATAGCAAAACCCCATAGGTCTCCTAATTCAGACAGTACAACAAAGCACAGAAGAAGGAAACGTTCACATGACTACGACGCTCCAAAAGAGATCACCAAGATAGGCGGCAGGCTACAGGAGTTTGCGGATATATGGCATCAAACAATTTCATACAGATGGGTTTTAGACACAGTGACAAAGGGATACTCTCTGGAATTCAAATCAATACCACCAAGATGTGTCTTCCGGCTACCAAGAAACTCATCCAATCAAAAACACCAACATCTGGTGCATCAATTGCTACAAATCAAGGCGATAGAACCGGTTCCAGCAATCAGAGAGCCAAGGGGAACTCTACCTTCTTTATAGTTCTGAAGAAAAACGGAGACATCAGAGCCATTCTGGATCTGCAGTGGCTGAACAAATACACCAAGACTCGCAAGTTCAGGATGGAGACTCTACAAACTATTGCAGTGGCCATTCACAAGGAAGACTTGTTAGTCTCTATTGATCTCTCCAAGGCTTATCTTCAGATCCCCATAAAGGAAGCACACAGAAGGTTTCTCCACTTTGCTTACAACGAAAAACACTTCCAGTATTGAGCACTCCCTTTTGGCCTCAAGTCCTTGCCCAGAGTATTCACCAAGGTGCTAGTAACCTTGATGACATTACTCAGATTGCAAAGGATATCACTTTTTCCTTATCTCAATGACATTCTAATCAAGGCACCTTCCATGCAGAGGGGAATGGAAGCAGTAAAAAGGACATCAGAATGCCTAGAGAAGTACAGCTTTGTGATCAACACAAAGAACAGCTCCCTAACCCCAGTACAGAGGATTGTCCATCTAGGAGTATTACTAGACACGACAAAGGACAGGATGTCCTTGTCCATAGAGAGACAAAGGAAGTTACAATCTCGGACCTCTCAGATCCAAAGAAGGCAGTATTGGAAAATTCTGTTTCTGGCCCAGCTGGTAGGCATGATGGTTTCCTTCGAGGCTGTACTGCAGTGGGTGAGATTCCACATGCAACTGCTTCAGTGGTTTCTACTCTCCTATTAGAGAGCCAGTGCACACAAGAAGCACATCTTGGTCGAGGTACCAAGAGGTAGTATTCGGGAGTTAGAGTGGTGGATGGATCCAGACAGATTCCAGTCGGGAGTTCCCCTCAGAGAGTCAAAGAGGGTGGTGATGACAACAGACGCAAGTCAATTGGGCTGGGGAGCTCACACCCAGAGCACAATGGCCCAAGGTCCCTGGTCAGAGAATGAGAAATCCAGAAGCATGAATCTGCTGGAATTGAGAGCTGTCAGACTGCTGCTGGGCTGCTACAGTTCAGGAGTCAACTGTCAGGAACCCATGTATTAGTACATACAGACAACATGACAGCAAAGGCGTATTTGAACAGACAAGGAAGAACAAAGTTCAAGATGTTACACAAGGAAGCCAGTCTTATAATAAGATGGGCATCCAGTCGCTAAAATCGGTTCATGTGGTAGGAATGGACAATGTCCTAGCGGATCGATTAAGCAGAAGAAAGATAGATCAAGGTGAACGGATGTTGAACAGGGAAGTTTCCCAAAACATATGCATCAAGTTCGGCATGCCAGACACAGACTTGTTTGCAGACGCCCAAAACATCAGGTTACACAGTTCATATCCAGAAGAAAGGAAGTCCAGGCATTGGACACAGATGCACTAAACTGTGAATGGCCAAGAAGACTTCTGTATGTCTTCCTACTGATTCAAATAATCCACAGGGTGATACCGAAGATCATAGAACAAAGGGTGGAGGTGATACTAATTGCATCACACTGGCCCAGAAGAGCATGGTTCCAGGACCTGCTGAGGCTGTCAACCATGGAAACTTGGCACCTTCCAATCAGACAGGACCTGCTGACACAAGGGTGCCTTCTACATCCATGGCTAGAGATACTTCATCTCACTGCCTGGAAATTGAACGCTAACAGCTTAGACAGCTAGGCTTCTCAGAACAAGTGATAGCTACAATGCTAGCATCAAGAAAGAAATCTACAAGCAGAAATTATAATAACACCTGGCAAGTTTTCCAAAGTTGGTGTTCAAGGAGGCAGAAGGACCCACTGTTAGTATCCATTAATGAGATCCTACTTTTTCTTCAGGAGGGCTTGAACCAGGACCTCAGCACAAGTACACTAAAAAGGCAAATGGCAGCCATTTCAGCTGCAGCAGGGTGTAAGAAAGGGAAGTCTATCACACAACACCCACACATTAAAAGATTTCTAAGAGGTATGGCTCTAATCAATCCACCTCAAATCCATAGGTTCACAACATGTAAGCTTAACATAGTGTTAAGGGCATTGACAGGAGAACCATTTGAACCTATGGCAGTATGTCCCCCAAAGGAGTTAACCTTCAAAACACTTTTCTTAGTGGGAATAATTTCCGCCAAAAGGGTTTCCGAGCTGAATGCGTTACCAGTGGACAAGGTGCTTTGCATTTTTCATAATGATAGGGTCGTATTAAGACGAGACCTGACCTTTATCCCCAAAATCAATTCTACTTTTCATAGAGACGCAGACATAAATTTGTTGTACTTTTGCACTAACCCCAAGCATAAAAAGGAAAGGGAATGGCATTGTCTAGATGTTCGCCATGCCCTTAGCTTCTACATAGACAGGACAAAGCCTTTCCACAAATGTGAATCTATGTTCATCTCCTTTAGAGGAGAAGAGGGTATCTCCTTCCACTTTGAGTAGATGGATTAGAGAATGTATCATTTTGGCTTACAAAGCTAGAGGACTGGAACCTCCAGAAGGGATCACTGCCCATTCTCTTATAGGAGCAGCCACTTTGGATGCATATAGTTCCTGTCCCTCGTTGGAGGTAATCTGCAAGGCTGCGACTTGGAGGTCAGTGCACTCATTCACTAGGCACTATAGGATAGATAAGATTGCCTTGGCTGATGCTGCATTTGGGAGAAGAGTACTTCAGCACACAATCTAAATCTGGTCAGTTAAATAACCCTCCCTGGGACACACTGCTTTTATGTGTCCCACTAGTAAGGACTACCCCACTCCTTTAGGACCACTGGAGAATGGACGATTTAAATATCACTTACCGTGAAGCTTCCTTTCTTGGTGGTCCGGGAGTGGAGCAGTCCTACCCACTCAAACTGAGAGGAAGGGTGTGCTGAAGTATGACTACATTAAACTAAGATAAACCAGGGTACCAGTAATGAACAGATTATTTTTGTAAATAGTTCCTTTTTCCCAATTGTGAAAGGAGATTAATGTTTTTTATGTAAGTTGTGTTAAATATAGCAAGTAGAACTGTTTCAGAAAGATGGAAGGGAATTGTCAACCAATCATGGAGCCTCAAGTGGAACCAAGGCTTGTGGAAGAACTGGTGAGACAGGGAAGCCTATCCCCATCCGGGATCAATCAGTTTGACTGACCCTGTGCTGGATAGGAGGAGTCGCTTCCCCCACTAGTTAGGACTGCCCCACTCTGGAACACCGGGAAAGGAAGCTTCACAGTAAGTGGTATTTAAATCTTCCATTCCCAGGGAAGAACACTGCATGAAGGATCGAGTTTTCCCCCCTGCTCAGCCATACTCAATTAATCTTCTTGTTTTATTTTTGTATTCATTTTTATTTATGTTATTTATAGTCTCTCTTTCTCACTGAGACTCAAGGCAGGTTATGCAGTGAAAGTCAATATTATCAGTATCAGGGACATTCAATACATACTATTGTTACCTGGTTTAGAATAGGGGGGAATTAGCAGCAAGGAGGAGGCTATGCGAGAGCAGTAACAAAGCGGGATACTCCACCAATTTTTACAGGGTCCCCTCCCCAAGATGACTAACTAGATGGGTGTTCTTCAAAGTCAAAGAGTAATTTTTATTTAAAGGGTTCTTATAGGGCAACTCACACACATACAAGAAATAACTCACAAGCATACAAGATTCCTAGGAAAAGAAGTGATGAATTGGGATACAGTTGAGAGATTTTTGGGTGATACTTACCTATCCAGGAAGCGGGGTAGTCCACGGAAGAAGAGAGCGTCAAACGGCCAGTCTTCTTGACCAGGAGAGGCTTCTGGAAGGAGACCCTAAGGGTATAGCACTCAGATCCGAAGAAACATACACAATTTGAGGGGGGCAAAGCTTGGGTTCTTATAGGGCAAATCATGTCCTGAGGCTGGAGAGCCTCCTCAGCCATTAGGACAAAGACCTTAAAGGTCACCTCCTGAGAATGACAAAGGTTTGAATACCTTTGATCGGTGCTACTGGTGTGTGACAAAGAAATCAGATTGGTTGCTCCTGGTGCTTCACAAGAAATGGCTGCTTATTAATGTTCCCGGAGCTTGGCTAATAAATTTAGATTCTTGATTAGATGTTCCTAGGAAGATGCTACAAACTTATCAGAGCTGATTGATGGCCCGAAATTGTAGGATAGAATTCAATCACAGAAAAGAGGGGAGATTTTTATGTTTAGGTGGTGACTCAAGAGTATCCTTATTGTCAAGATTGCACATTTTGCAGCTTAGAGGGGCAGGAGCCAGTCATGGTTGATCCTTGGCATTTGCATTCACATTACATTTGTGACTCATTCTCCTGGGCAAGACTCTGCAATGCTCAGCTGGCTGGAACTCTAATGTGGATTATGGTGCATCAGATTCAAGGGGCTTAGGATTTCTATATCATAAGCTGCTATAAAATAGCGGAGGCCGGGATCGACTGATCACACTATAGGGTAAGGATAGCAAAAAATTTAAAACAACCAGAAATTTGATACAGAGCTGCAAGAAAAAATAGTTTTATAAGCCACTCTTGAGTCCTGCTTTGCAGAAAAATACAGGATAAAATATTTAAATGAATAAAGAAGATTTTCAGACCTGTTCCTGAGCTTGGAGCTGACCATGGAATAGTGCTGCTCTTTCTTGATTTCCCCTCTATCCCCCCCATTTCTGTGGCCACTCTTGTGTGAAAATCGCCCTTCCTTTCTCACTGTTTTAAAACCTTCATTCCTTACCTCCCCAGCACTTGTTCAGAACATAAGCCCCTATCTGCTTTGAATGCACACATCTGTTAGCCTCAGCTGGAAGGGACAGGAATGTATTGATGGGTGACACATCCTCCCCAGAAATTAAAGAATTATTGATACAAAATAATTTTGTGTTTTTGCAGGAGACTTAGGCCCTGGGTAAAATTTTGTTCTCTGGATTTCAGGCTTATTCATGTGATGCTCTTCAGTCAGCAAGGGAAAGCTTTCAGGAGGTCTTAGTTGATATCATTATCTCCAGGGAGCCAGTTTGGTGTAGTGGTTAAGAGTGCGGGTCTCTAATCTGGAGAGCTGGGTTTGATTTCCCCTCTCCTCCACTTGAAGCCAGTTGGGTGATCTTGGGCTAGTCACAGTTCTCTGGGGTTCTCTCAGCCCCACCCACCTCACAGGATGTTTTGTTGTGGGGATAATAATGACAAACTTTGTAAACCGCTCTGAGTGGGCATTAAGTTGTCCTGAAGGGTGGTATATAAATCGAATGTTGTTGTTATCATTATTATTATTATATGTTTTAAAAGCTCTCCATTTCCTAATTTCCCCCCACAGCGAGTCAAAAAGTCCACTATCATTATTTGGTATCAGTTTGACCACTATGCACACTGACACATAGATATCATAAGGCGTCTTTTATTTTTACTGGCAATTTTAATGCATACACTGGCATTCCCCTAGAAGTCATTCATTCTGTATCTCTGGGAATATCAATGGAGGAAACAAGTTGTTATAATCATCCTTATTTATCATTTAAGGATATTAAGATCAACCTAACTGGTAAATTAATGGCCATATTTGTAGATAATAAAAAACTGATTATTTTAAATAGCCTTAAGGAAAGAGTAGAATATGGGGAGTTTGCCTGTTTGAATAATTTTGGAGCAAGTGGTATAGATTATTTTCTTATTTCTGCCAATTTAATTGATTTGGCAAACTATCTTGAAGTGGGAAAGACTATTGCTAGTGATCATATTCTTACTTTAGATCTTGTGTACAAGACATCTGTTACAAGTTAGATCAAATTTACTCTCACTTGCTGGCTTCTTATTCTAAACCGATTTACTGAGATAAGGCCTCAAAATTTACAAAAAATAGCTGGTTCAGTATGAAGCGTGTCTAAAAAAAAGTCTGTTATCAGGCATTTATGGAATATAGAGGTACTACCTTACAAGCTGTTCTTTTCTGGAAAAAGGCTTATAGGCAAGTTATACACAGGACTAAAGAAGAAGCTTGCCTTAATAATTGGCAAAAGCTAATTAAAGTAGCTAGAAATAACAGAAATCTGTGTAAATTTTGGAAGTTAGTTCTGTTTTACAGCCTAGGCGTTTTTTTATCCCATATTCCTCCCCAAATCTGGGAGTAATATTTTGTTAATATTTTTGCTAGCTCTTGCAATAATTACAATGATCAGAGCAATTGGAATTTGCTGAACCTCTGGTCCCCTATTCGACCATCCAAAATTAGTACTTGGAATGGGAAGGCTCTCAGTGCAGATCTAATTCCCCCTGAACTTTTTAAAGCCAGTATCTCTTGGGGGAAGGATATATTGGCAACTGTTTTCACTCAGATACATGTGATAGGCGTCATGCTATCATAATACCAGTTTATAAGAGGGGGTACAGAGCAGACCTGGCCATTTACAGGCCGATTAGCCTTCTTTCAGTGGTTGGGGAGCTCTATGCTCTGTCTCTTTACTATCAACTTGTGGACTGGCTGGAAACTAATAAAATCTTGGGGAGAGAACAAGCCAGTTTTAAGTGAGGGACTGGTACAGAAGATCATCTTTTGACACTGCAGTTCTCAATCAACTAATTTTACTGCTGCCTTCATAGATTTGAAGGCAGCTTTTGATACTGTACCCCATGCCACATTGTGACATAAGCTTAAATCAGCATCTGTTTACAAGAGACTTTTGGCTTTGATTGAGATTCTGTATTCTAACCCCACTGCACAAGTCCACTATGGCTTAAATGGTCAACTTTCCAATGTAATCTCCCTACAACAGGGAGTGTGTCAGGGGTGTGTGCTTGCCCCTTTATTGTTTAATTTGTATATTAACGATATGAGTTCTGCTGTGTCCACCCAAGATTGCTATTCTCCATCTATTGCTAATGTGAAAGTTTCTATTTTACTTCAGTTTTCTTATCAAGAACAACTTCAGGACTGTCCTTTCTGGTAAAAGCTTTTGTCTCTTATTGTCTAGAAGAAAGCCTGATGGTTAACTATCAAAAATCCAAGGTTGTTTTCTTCGGTAAAAAATCTCAGGCACACCATAAATGGCAAATTCATGGTAACAACATCAAGAAAATCCCCTATTTTAAATACCTTGGAGTTTGGTTTGAGCAAATATTAACTTGGTCAGGGTAAGATGTTCATGTTAAAAGATTGGCTACAGCTCTCTTCTTTTATTCTCTTCTTTTATTCATCTAGGGATCAATATATTACAGCTGCTATTAAACTCTGCATCACCAAGGTGGCTGCACAAAGTTTATACGAGATGGGTATTTGGATTGAATCCTTTGATTCAGTTGTTCTTAAGTTCCTACAATCAATTTCCAGGATTCTGAATTGTGTAGCAGGAATGGGACAATCATTTCTTGAAGCTTGGGCTTATTTGAAGCCCCCCCCCCAAATTAAAATCATACACTCCTACATCCAAGAGGGCTACATTTGCTTGATTAGAGAAGACTCTTGTTTCCCATTGGGATAAACTTGTAGAGCAATGACTTCAGCTCCTTAATCTTTCCTTGGACTCCCTCTATTCAGTCATCAAACAGGAAGCCATGAGCATGATGAATAACAATTTAGGTATAACTGTAACAGCACATACCCTACCACAAATGTTGTTAGTGTTATAGGTGCTACTGTTGCTCTTTTCTACTATAACAGCACAATTTTTAGAGCACGACATTTTTGCTCTTCTCAGTTTGTTGGTATTCTTCCGTTTTGTCAGCTTCTTGACTATTGCTTATATTTGACTGTTCGTTGGTATAGGTGTGCCTTTATATTGGCGCACCTAAGTGCCTAACAATCTAGTGTTCTGCAAGAGAAGTATCATTAGGTATCATATTCTGAGACATTATGCGACTGTGGTATAAGCAGTGTAGACACTCTATATCATGTGACTTTTAAATGCAGCCGTTTTGCTGAAGTTAGGAATCTTTTAATTTTTCCTTTGCTCCAAAATATCAATTATATGGAGACCCATCACTCTTTCAGTTGTGAAATTTTATGCACTTTTGATTGATTTTTGCAGCTGTTTAAATGTGGACTGGTTTTTATATTTTAGTAGTTTGCTTAAAACTAGTAAGTTATGAAGCAGTATGAGGTAGAGAGAAAACGAGAGAGGTGGATACTGAATAGCACAGGTATTCTGGGAAGGACCTAGAAACCAATTGCAAGCCAGTTTAGATGGGTCAAAACTGGAGTGAAATCGTCCCTATGACCCACTCCAGTCAACACCATGGCTACATCATTCTGCACCAACTGAAGTTTCCAAATTTTCAAGGACAACCCCACATAGAGCGCATTGCAGTAATCTAGATGTAACCAGGGCATGCACTACAGTGGCCAGATCTTTTCTGTCCAGGAAAGGCCACAGCTGGCTAACCAGACAAAGCTGTAGTAAAAGGCAATCCTGGCCACAGCTGCCAGCTACTTATCGAGCAGTAGGCCTAGGTCCAACAGCACCCCCAAACAACAGACCTTTTCCTTCAAGGGGGTGCAACCCCATCCAAAACACCTTAAATCCCTGGCCAGACTTTCTGTTCACCAGTAACACTTCCATCTTGTTGGGATTAAGCTGCAGTTTATTAGCCTGCATCCACTCTAAAACTGCCTCCAGGCATCAGTACAGGATTTCTGCAGCCTCCCTGGGATCAGTTGAAAGTGCAAGATAAAGCTGAATGTCATCTACATATTGATGAAAATCCATCCCAGTTCTCTTGGTGACCTCACCCAGCAGTATCATGTAGATGTTTAAAAGCATTGGGAATAAGATGGAACTTAGTGGGACCCAAAGGCCAAGGGGCTGAGCACCAGCACCACCTTCTGAAATCTGCCCTCTAGTTAGAACCAGAATCGCTGCAAAGTAGTGCCTCCCAGTCCCAGCCCAGAAAGGCTGTCCAGAAGAACACCATGATTGAAAACCACTGAGAGGTCCAGGAGAATCACTCCCTCTATCCATCTCCTGGCACAGGTCATCACCAGGGTGACCAAGGCTGTTTCAGTCCCATAAACAGGCCTTAAGCCCAATCAGAAAGGATCTAGTTAAGAGGCTAGGAACCAGATGAGCTGTATATTAGGCCGAAATAGTTGTCGGGAGACTAGAGTATTAGAGAAGCTAAGGTTCCTGAGAATTGGAGGTGGGGTGCCAACCAAAGGCCATTACTTCAAAGATTAATGTGGAATCCCCAACCATTTGAGTGCAGGCCTAAAGCATTGGGTTATATCATTTCATTTCTTATGATTTTTTCTGCTTCTTTTCTTGAGAATATTTTACATACTAACTTTACAGCCCCTATAAGGAACCATAAGAAGCCATTTAATATTCTGTACCTCTGCAAGCAATTTTGTAGACTACTGTATGAGCAATCCATGAATAATGGGGACAGAATGTGTGGAGCTGATGAGAATGATAAGAAAGAATGAATGAATGCAGCTGGTCCTAAGAGCAGTGCAGGGCAGACTGTCAATATGACCTTCACACTTTCTATGTATTCTGTTGGCAAAAATCAATCTCCCCAGATACAAGCTTCAGAGGTTTATGTCTGTTGTTCCATTGGATTAAAGAACAGACATTACCTCTGTATAATTTTATTATGGTAAATGTATATTTGTACTCCTCTTTCTAATCACATGTTCTGTTTTTAAGGTAATAGGAAATTTTGAAAAGAAAAAGGAAGATTAAAAAACAAACCCATAAAGATCAAACTGCTTGCTTCAGAAGATACAAACAAGGGGTGGGAGGTAGGGAGAAGCTCATTATGAAGAGATTAGAAAATTAATTGATCCATGGCTTTGTCAGTTCCCGCCAGAGATCTGAGGGTTCTGCAAAATGAAAATGCAGTCTCAAACATGACATTCTTCTGTATTATTCCATTTTTCCCATGACTAGCAACTTCTTCGAAGGATCATTAAGTTCCAATTATTTTCAGTGAAATATTTCTAAAGGAAAGGGCATGATAAAAATCTGCAGTAGTGGTGTAATTCTCTGGAGAAACCTACTATGTCTGTTAGTAGGACTGTAAAAGAGAAGAATCTTATTCAGCATAAAACATACAAGCCCAGGAACTGAGAGGTTTCTCTTTCACAGAGCACTTCAAAATCCAGCAATGAGGTTTAGCTGCTTTCGATTGCTATCAGCCAGACGATGAATTCAGTGATAGTAAAGTGAGGTCTGTTGAACTGTCTAATACGAGTAGGATTGAAATCTCTATTGTATTCTATTTTTAAAAACTCTTCCCTGAGAGCTGAAATAAAGACCTCTGTTTTAAATGCCACAGTATCCATTTTTAGAAACTGTAAAAAAAACTGCAACCCTGCTCTTCTAAAAACTTTGGGGACTCATCAGGCATTTGTTCAGATAAATGGTTTTGTTCTGGTTTATTTAATTTAATTTAATTTATTCAATTTATAGTCTGCCCTCCCCACACCAGTGGGCTCAGGGCAGATCATAATGAAGCTTAAAAACATACTACACAATCAACATTACCATTAAAAACATAAATAGTACATATCATTCATTTAAAAATATACTACATCTATATAAGTATAAAAACAGAGAGCATAGCAGCACTTTAGATGCTCACCTTCCTTTACTTTTTGTTGTTTTAACCATGCCTATCCGATTAGACTCAGGTCAGTAACAGTACTTGAAAATGAACAAGTCAACCATGTAACTACCAAGACATGCAAATGTTGTATGTGCATGTGTGTTTTGCAATCACAGTAACTTAAATCTACGTTTTCACAAAAATACAACTTTCTGGGTGGTATGCAATTGTTTTAAGTATTCTGGTGTAAACTTTGAGTAACTGTTCTAAGGAATAGTTGTACAAATGTTATCTTAAAGCTTTTCTAATAACTTGGGTGTCTTGAACAAATATCAGTTTTTGAGGTCTTTTTGAAAACTCTAAAACTTTGAAACCCATAATGTATAAATGAGTGTGTCCTAGTAAATTTGTGTACATAATCAGTAAGTTGACTTTTGGCAGGCTTGAAAGTGCCTTACTTTGAGACCCTCATATTTAGGGGAAAGTGTATGAGGTTTTTACTAGTTGTCCAGTAACAGAGGTCTCTTTAACTATATACACATCAAAATTCAGGACTTCATGGGTATGACAAAAAAGTTTATGAAGGCATGCACATCCTGCTGTGTTGTGCTATTGTGCACTCATATGAACATTACTTTGGTGTTAATTTTATTAGCAAGTCTGCCTTTTTTGTAGGGTTGAGGTTCCAGATACCAAGAATCAAATATCGAAGAATCAATTTCTGTGTAAACTGAAACACAACACATAGAGACTGCAATGTAAGCCATGTGCCCATGGAAATTTCTGAAAATGTTCCCAGATTTCAGTGCCGCTGGGAATAATGCCCCAGTGGCAATTAATTCCTGCCATAGCCATAGTACTGAAAAATGCTTGTCTCAGGAGCTATCGTCATCCCCCTGAGCCACATCACTGCTTGCAATGATCTGCTGTTTTCCAACATGGTGCTGACAATTATTGTGAATGTTTATCATAGTTACCTCAAAGGTGGGAATCCCTCACCTTAAGGAAGCATTGTGTGTGTGTATGTTTGCAAAATATGTTTCTAGCACATTCATTTTATTTTTCAGCATTCATTAATGAATCACTTCTGAGTTTCTTTTTGTAAAAAAAATAAAATAAAATTACAAATAGAAAAAGAAATTCACCTGTGCTGACAACCTCTTTTCATTTCAAGCATACATGCATTTATATGTTTGGAATGTTCTTGTTTCCAAAAGTTCTAGTTTCTTTTTATTTGAATCTACTCCAATATGCCTACTCAAGCATGTGCATTGATGTCATAGTTACAAGTTTAGTCTATGTCAAAGAGAACCTTACAGATAAGGTGAGCATTTAACTTATCAAATACTAGTGATGCATCCTTGTTCCATGTAATTGTATACCATGGTATGATCCAGTAAACTCCCACCCTTCTCATTTATACTTGATGTGCACCCAACTATATCGCCTTAAGCTTGCTACATACTTCCTCCTTCTTTACAGAGCTGACAGAAAATAGAGTCAGTTATGTGGTTCAGCAAAATCAAAGAGACATTTTTCAGCAGTGAAAATCCTGTACAAAAAAAATTATATGCCCAAGCAACTAGTGATGTGAGCCTTCTGGAAAAAATATGAATAGGTAAATTTTCTGGAAAACTTTCACCCTAAATAGAGTGTAAGCTGACTTCACATTCTTATTTTCACAAGTGTTTAGTAAACAAAATATTAAAAGTATCCCCCGTGTTATTTTATGTCTCAATTGCAACAAATATTTGAACTGAAATATTTGCTCAGAAAAAATAAAGTGTTTTACAGGTTATATTCGAATAAATTGAAAGCTCTGTGTGGAAATTCTTTTTATTGGACAACTACTTGTGAAAGTTTAAAAACAATATAATTACTTCTCTGGTGTTGTTTAAATTTAAGTGGAGGGAAAAAAGACATTGAAAAATATTGACAAATTTATTTTAGCATGACCAAGGAAATGAATGATAAGATTTGGACATGTTGTCCACTCATGTATTTCAACTGAATTTAAAGATCACTTGTACACATTGGCAAGTGTTACTTATTACTAACCCTTACCAAATTGATGAATATTTTTCCACCTTTTACGAATAAACATATAAATAAGAATTTTGACTTTGGCTGTGCAGGTCAAATCAAAATCAATCAATTTGTGGTTTAGCCCCTCCCTTTTCATAAGTCAGTATCCTCTTACAGAATTCCTGGAGATGATCACCTTAAGATTTTTAAACTGCCAAGCTTGCTTGATATTGTATTGGTAATAGCATCAATTCATTGTTGATAGTTTTTGCCTTAACCTGGATAACCCATGCAAGCCTAATTTGATAAAATCTTGGCTGCTAAGAAGGGTTGGCTGTGGTTAGTAATTGGATAGGAGACCTCTCCAAGGTCACTATGTAGAGGCAGGTGATGTCAAACCACCCCTGAATGTCTGTTGCCTTGAGAACTCCGGCAGGGGTCGCCGTAAGTTGCCTACATCTTGATGGTACTTTTCACCACTACCAGTTTTACAAAACAATAAATCTTTTGGAATTAAATTGTCTGTGGAAATATTCTATCCGATATTTTTGTAGGCAGTCCAAATTCTGTACCAGAATTGCTGTGGTTCACAAATACCAAAAATCAGCAGTATATAAAATCAAGAAACCACAACAGTATAGCAGCTGTGTAAGGCTGTTCATCATCTTGGTGAGAATTTTTTTTAAAAATCCCACCAGTACTAAAATAGACTATTGAACAAAATTGTATATAAAATTGTTGAAAATATGAAAGAACAATGAGATGTGGGATGAAAAAATTATGGTACGTAATTTTTCTCCAAGAAATTTTGCATTTCATAAGATTCATGTTTCATAAAATGAATAACAAGGAATTAATGCAATTGGCAATACAGTGTTAGGCAAGCCTGGTAAAAGTCAGAAGGCCTTTTTTTAAAAATACAAAACTACAATCCGGTTCCAAAAAATGTGGATTACGGGGAATCACTTCCAAGCCCAAGGGCATGATTTCTATGCTGAATTGCCTCTTTTGTTTCAGAAATAAATTCTGAAACACAATCATTAGATTAAAACCTACAAGAAATTGAAGAAAGCACCTCAGTTTCCTCCTAGCACTCTAGATATCCTCACCTTTCCCTGCTTCATTTTCTTCTTTCCCAATTAACCAGCTTTTTAATCTACCCCCATCTTCAGCTATATTTATTAACCTGCCTTTTTCTTCAAGGGAGGGGGGGCAAAGCAGTTTATATCATTCTCCTCTTCTCCATTTTATCCTCACAACAACCCAGTGAGTTAAGTTAGGCTGGGAGTGTATGACTGGCCCGAAGTCACCAAATGAGTAATTATTCAAACCTGGATCTCCCAGATCCTAGTCTGAAACTCTAACCACTACGCCATTCTGGTATTTACTGTGTGGGTGCTGTTGAATGGTAGGAAGCAGTCAGACCTTGGTTAATCATAAAACTCACCTGGTGGTTGCTGCCATGCCTGGCCCTAATGAGTCCTCTCTCAAAAGCTCAGAAAGGATCCTGCTCCTCTCTGTGACTTTTACTGACAGAAACCAAGGCTTGAAGGCTGCCAGTACTGCTGTGGTTGCCTAGCAATGGCAGTTGAAGACATTTGTTTTTTAAAACTACAAACATTGCTTCTGTTATTTTGCAGGAGGGGAGTTACTTCCCCCCAGTGCAGTTTTTGTTTTTTAGATTTCAGATTTTTCTGTAAACCTGGGGTTTGTAGAAAGATCTGTCTTGTCTGCATGCCCCCAGTCTCCATTTTCAGTATCCATGGGTTTAGCCATGTTATCTTATATTTGATTGTGTGTTGGCTGTGCCTTTAAGAGATCTGTGGATGCAGCCAGTGATAGCTTCCGGGGTTTCCCTTGTTTCTATGTCTTCTCTGCTACTTGATACAGATCCTGGCCTGTGGCTAAATTTCTGACAGCAGTGGCTTCTGTGAGGAGATGGAAATAAAGTGTGGTGCTTGTAACACTGATTTTGTCCAAGACTGCAGGGTCATCAGATGGTTAAATAAAGAAAGTCCTTCATGGCTTTGAACCATCATATCTGAGCAGAGCCTTCTGAAAGTCCATCCTGCAAATGGGTAAGATTGATAACTTTCAATACATGAGCATTCCTTGTTTCACTATGTGGAACGGCTCACCTGAGGAGTCAGGAAGACTCCCCCCTTATGTCATGCTACTAGCTATGTTAAACAGAATTTTATAATATAATGGAATAATTCAGGAATGCACTTTTTTAAAAGGATCAGGACTGTAGTCTACGCCATAGTATTGCATTGTTCTCTACTTTTGTATTAGTCTCTGCATTGCTTAACATATATATAAGATAATTTTTTGGACTGTCTTTAATTTTTTTTAATCCTAGCCCTATTTGCATTGTTTATTAGATCTCCCATGCTATTTGATTGCATTGGTTTATACTGTGTAATCTGCCTTGAGTATCAGTGAAAAAGGCAGGCTATAAATAAAGTTTCAAAAATTCCAGAAGATTTAGATTTTAGGATATGATGTTTTATTAATTTATTCATATCATATTGTAGTTCAGGATACACTGGAGAGAATCTTTTTCCAGATTAATGACAGTTTTTAGGTCTCTCTGTTTTGTTTTCTGACATTCATGAGTTATTAGACACCAGTTTGGAACAACCAGATCTTTGCCAGATTAATGACTTAAAAAAATCAGTGATACTCATTGATTATTGTATTGGTTCTGTAATAGGGATTACTATAATTCAACAAGTTCTGCAAAGCAGGCTAATGAAAATGTTGTGAAATATATGGAATTTTCCATTCCCTGGCACAGCTGTGGCAGTTACTCTGCCTGCTGTGAAGCATAGCACACTGGCCATTTGCTGGCGAGTTCATATTTCACATGGCAGGGAATTGGGGAGACTAAGCAGACAAGAGAAGAGTTTTATTTGCGGTAGCGTGTGTATCCCTAGACTCTGATCTGACATTAAACATCTGCTTTGTGATCTGTTTCAAGGCCACTTCCCTTCCGCCAACAAAGGTTACGACTTCAGGCAAGCTGTGCTTTCCCTGGAAGGGGGGAATTTGCCTAAAGTCTTGATCTAAAAAGAACCAGAGCACACTGCCCCTGCAACCTTTTAACAATTATTTTCTAGAAGACTGACAGACAGTAAACACATCCACATAATCAACATGGTCAATAAAATATGCTTTTGTGATGCATTTGTGTGGTGGACGGGGGAGGTCTATAATAATTTTTTAATTTAATAGACAAAATATTTCAGTAATTCTGCTAATATCACTTCTACCGATGCTAGTTCTGCCACATTGCAAAGGGAAATGGGAATAACGCATATATTACCTTCTAGGTTAATGCATGTGTTATCTTTTTATCTAGTTTGATAGATTACAAAGTGTGATCTTGTATTCAAAGCTTAGTCAACAAACATACTCATAGGTGAAAAATGCAGTCCTTTGAAGAAATCTAATGCAACGTTTTATGTATGTATGATGAGAGTCTAATTGCAGACTTTACTTGTCTTACATGAAATACTCTTTGAGAGTTCAATATAAATTTAGTTGAAGGATTGTCATCTTGTTCGATCCTGACATACACAAATTAAATCCTTGTTTCCTTTCAACCAAATAGCTATTCTTGACCTTTTAGTAATGTGAATGGTATATTATAAGCCACATGATTTACTGTTGTTGGTACAAAATCTGTATCGTGTATGGATATTTCTTTACTTTAGAGAGTCTTTCCTCTGGCTCAAAAAAGAAAAGTAATTGAATATTTGCATATCTCTAAGGAACCATGTGGGTTAAACTCTGTATTTGTCTTCTGCAGTTCTTAGGCCACTTTAGTTTAAGAGTAAAAGCTATTGCTTTTATGAAGTGCCTTTTTCTATAAAGTCAAAACCTCACAGCGGTGCACAGAAAGCTAGTGGTATAAAGGAGCTAAGTAGAGTCTTTAATAGAGAGAGCTAGGTTGTAAGTGTTTTTGTTCCTACAGAGCAGATAGATTTGGCTCCATCTGTTCCATATTCATAACAAAGGAGTTCACTTACAGGAGAGCTGACTTCCCCAGAGCAGAATAGTAATAATCTTTTCTACTTTAGAATGAAAGGATATGAACATGGTCACTTCACTTTGCGAAAAGAAGTCAGCACTTCACACCTGCTATTGTCCTGCTGCTCAGGAGGATTATGACAAATATTTTTAACTTGTTAAAGTACATCCCCCTTTCTCTGTAGCAATTCACGTGCAGAATGAAATATGCATCTCATCTTTTGCTATAACTTAAGCAAAAACAGAGACACACATTCAAATTAAAAAAATCACTCCTTTAAGTATATCTTTCTGAATACAAAATTTAAAGACTGTTGTTTATATTTTATTGGCCATACATAAGTTTAAACACACAAGTAAATAAATCACAGAATTGAAATAGTTCCAAAATCAGGAAAAGGTTGCCAGTATACTTAAGCAGTCTTTCTAAAAGATTGCCAGTATACTTAGGCACCACCACAATACTGAAAACGATAATGATATTTTTAGTTTTTCATTCAGTGCAAATAGTGAAACTTCTATTAAGTATGATGTGAATTCATGATAAGGCATCCCAAGAAAATTGGAATACCAAGTTTCTCATGAGATGAAAAATAATATTTTTAATGTTAGAAGCAGAGGAACAAGTTAAAATCTGACAAAAAATAGGAATGATGCAACAGGAATAATGAAGAAATATACAGAAATTTCAAATAATCCAAGTTTGTATCAGTCTGCACTGCAGAAGATGTTTTAAGGGTAGTAACACACACAGAACTGTTAGATCCAGTTCACAATTCAAAGTAAAGAGTAGCAAGGGCCAGATGGCATTCAACAAAATTGTTCAAGAGCTCAACTGTGAAACTGTGGGTCCTTTCACTATCTTTTTGATAGGCGTTCAACAATGAGTTTGCTGTTGGAAGGACCCAGGTGGGGGCTGCAAGGAATTGTGGAGGTAGGGAAATGAACTAGTTTTTCCATCTCCCTCTCTTTTCCCTTTGTTTAACTGTCTCACAGTTGCTCACAACTTTTTGTGAATCCAGATCTAAGGTCTGACTTTATTAGGATTATCTTCCTTCTTGATTAATTTACAAATTCATGTTTTTCTGTATATCTGGGAGCCTCCAATACGAATACTCCCCTGCTCTGTAGTGGCCTGCTTTTGCTGCATTTGTGATTGATCCAAGCCACACATTTTATCGTTAGCTATAGTAATTATTATCCTGATATGCATAGTTAGTAGTGTAAAGTTAGTTCATTTGTTTTTGTTAACGTATTTTGATTGGAAAACTCAGTTTCTTTGGAACATGCTATACCCATCACTTCTGTGCTTGCGTTTTTTATGAATGTAGGAAAAAGGTTCCCTGGAAAGGCAGCATAAACTTTTTAAAAAATGTTGAATCAGGAAGAGGAATGAACTTGTATTTCAATACTTGACAAGAACCACCATGATGGAACACAGTCACTTATTCTTTAACACTAGCTATTATGTCTTAAAGCACCCCTCTTTTTGTAGAAGTTGGGAAATGTAAAACTTGTGACACTAGTACATCTCTTACTCAAAATGTGGGAAATAAGATATGATTCAGAAAACATAAGCATATCCTTTCTAGCTAAACTCTTGAAATTGGAGACAAACAAACCTACACACTACATAATAAAAATAAAAAATGAATATTTGAACACTTAACAGTTTAAAATCAGAACATGAAGTCTGTGTTATAATAGATGTCAGTATGCTAGCACAGAGCAAGCAACATCACAGAACTATTCAAAATATTATCTTTGCCATAGGGATTGGTCCTTCAGCTACATTGTAAACTGATGGTTGTATTAGTTGACGGTGGGAAAATCCATAATTGGTGCAAATCATACAGTGAGTTTTACTAAACAATTTACCTGCTAAAATAATGTAAAGTAGTGGTTACAGCATAGACGTGGACCAAAGAGGACAGGGTAGAACCACTGCATGAGTTATTCATCTTTTTTTAGTTTACCCTACCTCAGAAATTTTGGAAGAAAAAGTGAAACTTCTCCATGGACCGTTACTCATTTGTGAAACTCTGTGATAGCTGTGCAGAATTAATGAACCAATAGGTGGGAAACTCATCACAGGGATGCCTTTCGCTGTGCTGAATGTAATTTCTAGACCAGCCTATACAAAGCAAAATGTTGGATTGTAGGAATTCCATTGTACCTTCACACACAAATGAATCAGCTTGGGACTGTGGTGAGGGGAGACTTCCAGAAGAAACCCTAGAAACTTGCATTTATGTTTAGAAAAGATATATTTAATAGAACTGAGTACATTTGCTTATCAGTTGTCTTGCTATTGTCATCTTAGAATGATGCAAAATGTAAGTTTTGCAGTTTGGGTTTCAGTTATGCAGGTATTAATAATTTCGTAATAAATTTAGGGAAAGCAGATTTACGTGCTGTGCTTGAGTCGGCATTTTAAATGTGTCTGTTTGGTTCACACCTCTGTGTGAGGTGATGAACCTGTGAAGGATGATAAATGCTGTCCAATCGTGCATGCACGCATGCACACAAAACACACTGCATGTGCATATGTGTTTTGGCTGAAGTATTATTTATTTTTAAATTTTGACAAGACAGATGTTCTAGCACTGATTTCAGTTTCCTCTGCAGTTGTTAGAATTGCAGCTTCTACAGTTGGCATTCTCCTGCTTCTTGCTTCAAGATACCAAAATCCTCTGCTTTGTCAGTAGCTTTACGCTGTTGATGATTAAATGTATATGGAAGACTAGGTGAGATCAAATGTTGCCAGCAAAACACCTCCTAAGACTATGTAGCAAAGCAAGTTACTCAGAATGCATACTTGATAGAGTAAGTAATAAATGTACACAACTAATTGAGTGATAATTGTAAGTCCTTTGAAGTCAATGAGCTTGGAAAGGTATAACTCTGTTTAGGATTACAGTATAAGTCTCCAGGAACGATCAGAACTAGACTGCCACAACACAATTATATATTTCATTCTTGAGCTGGAATACAAGGTGCCCTTGGGTTTCTATAGAGGGGTTATTCAGGTATTTAAAGTCAAAGTATGAAATTCTGAGTTTTGACTTTTGTGCGATACCTTTTAAAAATTAAATAACGGGAACATTTTGAAGAGTTTTACTAATTTTTGGCAATAATTAAGTTTCTTTTTCAATATACTCTTCATGTGTACTTTTTATTGGTTCATTAAATTCCAGCAGACTTTTCAATAGCATTTATGTAAATTTGGAACTTTTTCCAGTTTGCATTGTGAGAAGAATATTGATGCCTAATACTGCATTTACCTGGCTAATCTGCATACATTTGTGTTGTACTGTAAATCACACTAAACCCTACAGGGGAAAGGCTCAGCTCTGCTAACAGCTAATAGGCTATCTTTTCTTTTGACTCCTGCAAATTGAGAAATATTGCCTGTGGCAAACATAATGGGAAACTGCATTTTTAATGCTCCCATACAAACTCATTTCTTTACAAAGGAGGAAGCAGATGGCTGTTCTTAAAAATGAAACTTCCAAAATCTCTGGGGCTGACACAGAGTATTGGAAATTTTGGTGCTTCTGGCAATCAGAATTAAGAGTTCAGGGTTATATAAGGTTACGTGGATTTTAGATTTGACTAATGAAACTGGTATTGTGCCTAGATGGCAAAAGGCAAATCATAACTATAAATACTCCCCTCTCCCCCAGAGAGCTTGTAGTTATAATTTATTTAGGTAGAAACACATCCGAAACTTGAATTTCAGAGTTGCCTGACTTGTCATGAAGCTGCTATAGTTCTCTTCTTTTTAAAGCTGCAGATCTTGCATATTGAGATTTGCTTGACTGGGTTTTGTGACTTCTGGATATCTATTCCAGTTTGGTAGACAGCTAATTTTTTAAAATGACAAGGAGAAAAAACCCTCATGGTTCAAGTTTCATTCTCCCAGCAAGGAAAACCTTCCCAATGGAGCTAATATTTCTGCTTAGTTATTTTCAGATGAAGCAGGTGCTTCTAGGTCAAATCTACCATTCAGCATGTCTGGTCTTGTAACACCATACAGGCAGGGAAAATTAAATTGTGCAGTAATGCAAATTATTTACAGTAAGTATGCAAAGAGAAAAAACAAACACAAAAAAGAAGCATTCTGTTAGGAAAGAAAAACATGCAATGATTTCAGTTAGCAATGTAATGACAATGAATTAACTTGTCCTCAGTAGTGCTTCATAGAGAGTAAATTATGATTATGTTCCTTCAGAAATTATTGAGTGCTCCAACGTGTCATATTAAGATGAAGAAATCTTTCAACCATAGAGGGCATATGGTAAGAACAGGTCTGTGTCAATTTTCTTATGATCTGGAAGGAAAATCCAAAATAAATGTCTACAAAAGATTAAATATAGCTCATGCACCTAAACCAGTGGTCCCCAACCGTTTTGGCACCAGGGACCAGTGTCGTGGAAGACAATTTTTCCACAGACCTGGGTGTGTGTGTGGTTTCGGAATGATACAACTGTGCACTTTATTTCTATTATTACATTATAATATATAATGAAATAATTATACAACCCACCACAATGCAGAATCAGTGGGAGCCCTGAGTTTGTTTTCCTGCAACTAAACGGTCCCATCTGGGGGTGATAGGCGACCACCTACCTTGCCTGCTCCCTGGAGCCAGCTCTGTGCTCACCCACTACTCACCTCCTGTGTGGCCCGGTTGCTAACAGGCTATGGACCGGGGTTGGGGACCCCTGACCTAAACTGTTGCAGTTTCCTTTGCCTCTGTCTTGTTTAAATAATGGTTTTCTCAAACTTTTATATTTGTTTTGCTGCAATCATAATTGTTGTGATATTTAGGCATTTTTATTGATTTGGATTCATTATGGCGCCTTGTGTGAATATTGATGCAGGAGAAAGGAGGGAGAAAATATTTTAAATGTTCAAATCTGAATTTTAGCATGGGACATCTAAAATAATTTGCGTGATTAGAGAAGGCAGAAAGTAGTCCATCATTTGACTTCTACTTCTCTCCTGGTTAGTTTATGTATGTTTTCAAGCCCCCCCCCCCCCAGCTCTGCAAACTTCATTACTTTACGCTGAGGTACTTTACATTTACTGTGAAATTCTGAGTGGCTCCTGTTACCAGAACTTCTCTATTTGAATGGGGAATTAGCTAGCAGTCTGGAACTAAATTTAGTCCGGATCTTAACCACTGTATACCGGGGTCCCTCTCCAGACGCTCATGCAATAAAGAGGCAGACTAAATAACAATAAAACGTGTTTTACTAAAGAATGTGGCATATGCCTGAGATAACACACACGTACAAGGTTACACACCAGAGCTAGGAAAAGCAGAGTAAGAAAATAGAGCCGGTTGCATTAGCGGGGTAGCCCAATTGAGAGCGATGAAGTTGGGTATACTCACAATCCCGACGTGGAGCAAAGACATAGCAGCGAGATGAGATGGTCTAATGCCTGCACTAGATCCAATATAGGGTGACAGCAAGGAGTCTGGATAGGAATGGCACGCGCCTGGCTGGGAACAGGAGAGAAATGGCACGTGCAACCTCATGGCCAGTGAGGCAGGCTTAAATACCCCAAAACATACCCTGGGGCAGATGCCTTTCCCTGTGGTTCTCAAAAGGGGAACAAAGGCTTAATGGCTCTACAACTACCCTTGATGGGCCACTTTAGTGTCTGATTGTAAGAGTGTGACACCTCGGGAAGTGGGAACAAAGGAGGGAAGGGGAGTGCCGGGTTGATTGGATCGGCCAGGAAGCTGGTGTTGTCTTGATGTCATCGGTCCTGGAATGCGGTGGCTGCATTGAGATGCGTCCATTAGCTGTTCTGGACAGTTGGCACTTAGCTTCCATCTCAGGGCGGCTTCCAGAGATATGCATATCAGGGTGAGGCTGGGCTCCATGGATGTGACAGGAGCCTGGTCTGGAAATGGCTGCCACAGAGCACACAGTCCATAGTGGTTCTTCTTTGCCTGGGAAACATGGTTTCTCCTTTGGCATGGCTTGGGCTTGCTAGCAGGCTGCCCAATGGTGGGGGCAGGCTCAGTGACCATCCTGCAAGGGGCCTTCTGCGGGAACTAGCCAGGGGGTGCCTGGCCAGGCTTGTGGAGGCTTCCTCTGGCTGACGCTGTGCTGCTAGCAGCATGGCTCTGGGCCCAGGTGAGATAGGTGCCCAAGGAGGCAGGAAACAGACATAAATTGTACAGTCTATTGCAACAGTGAGAACAGGAAATAGGCATGGGCAATGCTGCCCCAAAACAGAGTCTTTGATGAATTCATAAAACAGCAACACAGGAAACTGACACAGTTCATGGCAGGCCCCATAACAGGAGGAGGGGGGTCCTTGGCAACACTCCAGTGGGCTTAGACTGGAGTAACTCTGTTTAGGATTTCCCTGTTAGTCTCTATGTGACCTACAAGCCTGGGTACAGTCTAAACCAGACAAGAAATTAATTCACATTTTCAATTTTTATGACTTTAGGTTGTTGAGAAATTTAGAGCCTTCTTTTCTGAATTGGAGCTAGCCCTCCACTTTTGTGCTTTTCTTTCTTTTTCTTGTCAGTTTCTATATGAAAGTGTCATGACCAGTAAAAAAAGTTGTTGGGTTGTTGGCTTGCAATAAAATTGATGACAGTTTGTTCTTGAATCCAGATGTCCAGTTCAGTAGAATTTGAACGGAAATGTATTTTTTCAAATTCTTATAGCACTGTTCATAGTATTGCTATAGGCTGAAAATAGTGTCATGTTCAGCTTCTCAGGCAAAAGGGCTCAAACCCCAATATTCAATATTTTAAAAATAATTTTACTTAATATCTCAAAATGGTAGGGAATTATTGTCAACAACTAAACAACAATGCCTCAGTTTCTTGCCATGCTTCATACAACAATTCCATGAGGAACAGTTTTCTGGATTCTAGAACCATTTATTTTCCTGTCTTGCTTCCTTTGTCAAGTCTCCCTTGATTAGTTATCTGTTATATCTGCTCACTTTTAATGTTATTTATTAATCAAAAGACTGAGAAGAAACCAGTGCTTGCTCAGATTTTCATTTCGGATGTAAGTTGAAAATGACTTTTTCAAGATGCTAATTTTTTTGTTCTTCTGATTGAATACAAAGCCCAAGGAGGAAAGGCGAGGAAGTCTCTCTGTCACACACACACTCTTACAAACACACAAAACAAAAAAAGCCCAAATGCAGGAAAAAGAGAGTTATTTTTTTAAAAAATATGCATGGAAAGGAGAGGTGAAAGAGAGAATAAAAAGAACACAAAATGAGCCTGAGTGGGGAGTGGAAGAGAAAGGTAATCCCAAGGTGCAGAGAGCAAGTTCAAAAGTTTCAGCACCACAATAAAAAAGGCCCTTTCTTGTCTCAGTTGGCAAGAGCACACAAAGTGGGCCTCTAAAGATGACTGGAGTGGATGGGTAGGTTCATATGGGAGATGGGTCCTTAAGGTGTGCTCACCTCAAGCCATATAGGGCTCTAATGGTCAATACTAGCACCTTGAATTGAGTCCAGAAGCAAATTGGGATACAGTAGTACTAGTACTAGTAGTAGTAACTGTGCTTATATACCACTCTTTTAGACAGATAGTGCCCCATTCAGGGTGGTGAACAAAGTCAGCGTATTATTATTCCCACAATACAGCAGGGCAGCTAAGGCTGAGAGGAGTGACTTACCCAAGGCCATCTGCAGAGTTCATGACACTTGTGGGATTTCAACCAGCAGAGTGCCAACTCACAATCCAACCACTTAACCACTATGCTAGATGGAATAAGACTGGAGTGATACGATCCCTACAACCAATTCCAGTCAACATTCTGGCTGCAGCATTCTGTACCAACTGTAGATTCCAATTTTCAAGGGCAGCCCCAAATAAAGCACATTGCAATAATTTAATCTAGATGTTATCAAGGCATGCACCATTATGGCAAGAACTCCCTCCCCCCAGGAAGAACTACAGCTGGCTCACCAGCCAAACCTGGTGAAAAGCATCCTTGACTACCACTGTCCCCTGTACGTTTAACAGGAGGCCTGGGTCCAGTAGCACACCCAAGCTATGAACCTGTTCCTTTAGCAGAAATACCACCCAATCCAGAACATGAGATATCACATTTCCTGGGTCAAACCTTCCCTTCACCAGAAGCACTTCTTTTGTGTCTGAATTAACTTTCAGCTTGTTTTCCTTCATCTGTTCCGAAACTGCTTCTAGGCACATGTTTACAGTTTTCACATCCTTCCTGGGATCTACTGGAAGCCCAAGATAGAGCTGAGTGTTAAGCGCATATTGGTGGCAACTCAGCCAAAATCTCTGGATGACCCCTCCCAGTGACTTTACATAGACTTTGAAAAGCAAGGCAGACAAGGAAATTCACAGAACCCCCTAGACCAAGGGGCAGACTAGCCCCAGCGTCACACTCTGAAACCTACCTTCAAGGCAGGACCAAACCACCACAGGACAGTGTCTCCCAATCCCAACCACAAACGGCAGTCCAGGAAGATGCCATAATTGATGGTATCAAAAGCTGCCAAGAGTGCAAGAATGTTAACAGGATCTCTCTTGTTCATCTCCCAGTGCAGGTCATTCACTCGCGCAACCAAAGCCATTTCAGACCCATAACCTGGCCTGAAACCAGATTAGAATGGATCTAAACCATCTACATTCAAGCATCTGTGAAGTTGCCCAGCCACTACTCATTCAGTCACTTTGCTCAAGAATGGTACATTTGAGATGGTAGTTATTCAACTCTCCTGGGTCCAGACTCCAGAGTGGGTTTCTTTAGGAGTGGATGCACAACTGCATGCACAAGGAGGCATTTATTCTCTCCAGGACCCAATCAGCCATCTGCTTGCCCCCCCGCCCCCCACCCCAGCAGTGAAATCATCATATGAAGGGTACTCTGAAAGTCATTGATTTTTTTGAGGAATGTTTGTGTTGTCTGATTTTATAAAAGCAAAGGATAGCTCCAAATCACACATACAAAATTGACGCTCTGTCTTTGAATATTTTTATTTCCTTTCTGCATCATTTGTAAAATCAATTAAAAGACTACATAGACCAGGAAGTAGTCAAATACATATTTTGCTTATGCTAACAGCAGAATTAATTTACTTGTGTGTATTGTTAGATGAGGGATACAGTAGTCATGTGTTGTTAACTTTTCTCTCTTGACTAGAATTTGTATATTAATCAGGAAGCCACAGGAAGGACACTGTTTCCTGGAGTCTCCTATGAAGTGTAATAGTGTGCCCTGTAACACATCAGTTACTGTAAATGTCAGTTCAGGAAAGGGTATTTTTAAGCTTTGATTTAGTGAGAGCTTACAGGCAAGCCAGCTGTTAGCGCTTCTTAACTGCTTGTCAGGGGGTATGAGCTGAAGTAGAGAAGTATCATTGCTGTACGGTTTTGTTTTGTGATTAAGAGAAGCAGACAGTCTCAACACGTGCTGACTTGTATTACTTGTCTTGTTTCACCTTCTGTCTTTTTTCTTGGTTCTTTTTTTGTCCTTGTACTTGCCTGTTGTTCCAGCAAAAATGCTGAGAAAACAAGACTGAAGGAAATGGTTCTTAATTCTATGCTAACTCATGCCTGTATTTTAAGGAAAGTACAGAACCATTTCCAGATGGCTTACCTGAAGCCGCTCCATGCCACAGTGTTGTGGATCGTGCCGGGGAAAACGCAAAATATCGTGTTTTCATCGTGCAAAACGCGCACGAGAAAACGCGATATTTCGCGTTTTCCCCGGCACAATCCACAACATTGCAGCATGGAGCGGCTTCAGGTAAGCCATCTGGAAACGGCCCAGGTAACAGAAGTATTTAATACATAGAGTGACAGGCAGTACAGCACGCATGTTCAAACAAGTACATTTTCTATATACACACGCTTTGTGGTAACCAACATTATCGAAGACTGCATTTTTTTAAGAACATGGAAGCACTTGACATATGCTGAAACGTAAATCTTTATCAAAAAGAGTTTGTGAAGTAGTGTGAACTTTTTAAGCCACACTTATATTGAAGCTTAGATGTTGGCTGGTGGTGTACATAAACCACTAATCTCTTGTGTCATCAGGCCTGTCATAAACTCCATCCTTCAGTGCTTCTTCCCATGAACTCCTCTAGCCTAAACAATGTAGTTAGCCTCATTAAACTGTACCAAAAACTAAAAACAAGCCATGTATTATGTTTTATTAATTATTCTATTTTTGTTGATCTTAATAAAAGATCTTTTGGATCTCCATGGATTTTTCAGTATATGGTCCAGCCCTCTCCTAACCAAGGTTTATTTCTTTATGGCATTGACCATCAAATGAGAGGATAGTTTTCATAATAACTCTAGTACTTTCATTTGCTTGATCACTGTTGCTTTAGTGTGTTATTCCACATTTCTATTATTATACAGTAACATCAACTTTATACTTTGTATCCCATGTTATATTCCAAAAAGTTGAACCCAGTCAGGCTGGCTATGTTGGAGTCCATTTTCCTAGTCTGTCAAAATGCTGTGTACATTAATATGATGAAAATCATCATTTGATGAATAATACAGTTTTTGAAACACAGTAATTTCTAGGCAAAGTATTTTGACATTTCTGCATGTAACTTCTAGAAGTTATTGATATCTCCTTTAAGATTTTTAAGTTCCTGCTCAATAACAGATTTTTCAAGTTCAACGTGGTTTGGTCCCTAAATCAAAATCTGGCACTTTTACCGATTTATTCTAGTGACGAAACGCGATGAAATGCTGGAACAGTTAATGTTCCTCAACAATGCTCACCATTCTCTGCATCTCTGATGCCCCCTGGAACTGCTGCTAGAATAGTTGTTGCTGATATGTTGCCAGTATTTTCCTCCCAGTAGAGCAAATATCAGCCCTGGGGAACTTTTCCAGGTTGAGAAAACAATGAAATGGAAAAGTTAGCCCCCTCCCCGTTTCCCTTTACAGCATCTCAATTCAAATTGAGAGGCCTTACAGCTGCAACTTTTAAAATTCTAGCAGATTGTGTATGCATTACTTTGGCCCTTCTTTGTGCAGCTCTTAAGTCTGATCCCATGTCACAACATCTTTTTTTTCCTCATTAAATTTATTTTCTATCACCAAAGTAACTTTATTCAGACATTTTCGTTCTTTATTTGGAGTAACTAATGTTTTCATGTTCAGTTGTGTTTTTGTGGAGAAGCTTGCTAGGCTTTTTATTCCTCAGATGAAACTTTTGACAACTGGAGGAAACTATACTATAAACCAGATTAGAAGCAAATTTTCAGCTCCATTGGAAAGTTCCTTAATATGATAACTTCTAGTTACTAAAAGGAATATCTTATTTCATGAAAAGGATATGTAAAATGTCTTGGTTATTACTTTACTACATCAAAGTAGTAAAGAATATTGAATCGAGAGACTGTTCAAGCTTCTGCCATGACTTCTGCACTTAGAGTTAATTCAGGATTTAAACACAAAGAAGAAATTTGTAGGAATTTTCTTTCTCGGTATGAGGTGGAGTATTTGCATAGGTATAAAGTGAGGGAAATATACTACAGTAGATTTCATGGGTAGGCAAGCTTTTAACCGAGATCAAATCAGTCCACACATATGTTTTGTATCTGCATTCTTAGGGCATACAATCCTTGCATCTGTTTTTTAATCCACTATAAGAAATCAAGCAAAAATTGTCAACACAACATGTGACTGATTGGCTTAAAGCATATTATCAAGTCTTTGTTTTTGCCATAGCTATTAAGTTCACTTCCTGCCCTGTTGAATTTGAAGGTTCAAAGGATGGATGAGTGAGAAGCTGTTTGGAAAAAAGGAAGTTTGTTCAGAAACATTTTTTTTTAATGTGACGTTAAAGATTATGTTAAAATCCATATTTTAATGTTAATCTTAAAGACCACATTAATGTGGACTTACATTCTGCTGGATGTAGTTTACTCTGTGTGTTGATCTGCTTAGCACGTTTGAATTACAGTTTTTGCCGAGCTGTGATCACCTCTTTCTTGGAATGTGTAGTAGTGGTAAAATGAGTATTACAGATTCTTCAGGTGAGGAACAGGATTTAAAGTACCAATAGGCTGGTTGTATGAATTAGCCTGTGACATGAGCCCATCAGTTGCACTCATCTGGTACCTGATTAGAAGAGGGTTACAGACCTTTCAGGATTCTGTTTTGTAGTCTAAGGGTAGAACTGTTGGGATTTGTAGTTTTGTGACACACATTAGCTTGCACAGTTGTTGCACCAGTACTTTGACATTTTCTTTTGAAAATATAGTATTACTTTGAAATTGCCATTTATGTGTTATTCAAAATATTCTTGCTTCAATTTGCATGATTTGTTACTTTAGAGAAAGAAAAATACTTTGCCTGAAGGACCAGCCATAACTATGTTTTCCCCTCTCTTCTCTCTGACAGCATCTGCAATACCTGATAATGGGAGAAGGTCCTGTCTAAAGCTCAAAGTCTTTGTACGACCTGCAAGTAAGTTCATTTAGATCTAGCTTTAGAGGTAGCTTTATAGCGCATGCTTTGTTCGGTCTGGTAAACAGCAGTAAAAACTTCTTTTTACTCTTAAATCTTGTGTGGTATCTGTTCTTTATAGCGGCATTTTTTCCCCCCACCATATCTTTTTATCATTTTTCACAAAGCTTTTTTCTTATTTGTTTTAAATACATAGCAGTTGCTAACTTGTTGTTTCTTAGACTGTTGTACAAAAAGACAATTTTCCTGGCATTTGCAAAAGTGCCACAGGCTAAGATATAATATATACATATAATAGAATAATAAATCAGATAGAACAAAAAAAACAAAAACAAAAAAGGAAAATGGGGGATTTAAGGGTGTCTAACTAACATATTTGGCTGTTATCTCTATTTTTGTTATAGACAACTGTATGAAAACTATAGGTGTTCATGATCGTGTTTTCGATGTTAACGACAAAGTAGAAAATTCATTAGAACCAGCAGGTTAGTATGCTTAGAGAATCTGTGTTAACAAATGCGTCTATCCCTCTGGTGCTTCTGCTTCTCTTCCCCTTCTTTCTCTCTGCATGGTTTGCATGACAAAATGACTCTGCTTTTCTCATTTCTTGCAGTGCTAATATTGCTTATGATATATCTCATTTGCTAGTGCTAGTATTTTTAGTAGTGAATGGGAGGCAAAGAGTGCTCCCCCCCACAATAAATGATTTACTTAAGCATGACACCCCAGTTTTAAAAATGAAGTAATTCTTCTGTCTCCATTCCTACGCCATTTTTATAATAACTTGCCGCACCACAATATCTGTTTAGGATGTAAATGTTTAAGAAAGAAAATGTGTGTGTATATCATGAGATACTATTCTTTCACATGTTTACTGTCTCCATGTAAAAGTATTTAAACTAGTGCTTAGCCTGCATGCTACACAAAACAGCTAATATAGTGTTTTTCTAAATTTAAAAAATTGCCCAATTCCTTGACAGAATTTTATTAAATATAGTCAAGATTCCTTTCCTCTCAAAAGTTACTTTTTGGTCATAATTCTAGATTAGGTAGCTTGCTAGTAAAATTAAATTATTGCTGGTTTTAAAATGGGAACACATGCTTATTAGATTACTGTGTATAATCTGACCTTTTACACAGTAAAACTAGTATTGTGAGTGAAAGAGTGTTTCACAGTATTGGTGCAGATCCTGTGGATACCTATATATTCTACTAAGCATATGGCTTTTCAGAATGAGTTCAGTGCGAGGATGTGTGGGTGGGTGTGTACACATCCACATGTGTGCACATCTAAAGAATGCTTCATGTTAGCTGCTGCTTATATAACTATGTATACACATTTGGAAGTGTTGTAGTGTTGGAACATGGTCCTACCAAATGGAATTCTTTTATATCTCAGTGGTTTGGGTGGGACTGAATTAAGCAGATGTTTATCTTTTTCCCATTTGAAATCACTATAACTTAAATATGCAGAACTTTGGTTAAAACATGCGCGTCCATAAATTTTGCATGTGTGCATGAATTCACATATGCATACTTTTGCCTGTTTACAAGTATATTTTGCAAATATTACTTGCAAACAATCTTTGTTTTTGCAAGCAAGTCTCTAATAAGCTTTGGGTTTTTTAAGATTAATTCACAGTATACTTGTGTCTGGTGTGAACTATATTTTTTCCATCTCTATTTTTATAGTGAAATTATTAATGGAATTTTAAAAGCTAAAGTGTCTACATAATTTTTCCATGGACATTGTTTTTTACTTAAGAAGATCTCAGCATTCTCCACTAAATATTGAAACTGAGGATAGAGATGTATGGGTCTTTGATCATTTGTATTCAAAATTATGTGATTGAAAATGACTCCTGTAAACTTGAAAATAGCCCTATTTCATGAAGGGCTTCTCCCATGATTTTATTCTGCTTCTCCTTGTGGTTGCTTGTTTTTGTAAAAGAAAGTTTTTTTCTGTAGAACTGAGGAGACTCCTTTATCAAGGAAATTAATGGACCAGCAGTTTTTGAAGGCCACTTCTTCTGTACATTAATTTTTTTGATTTACCGTTAAGGGAAATGTAGATGCATCATCACTTCAAAGATAAAAAGTGGTCCATATGATTACCAATCTCCCCCCTACCAACCCATTTCTTGATTACATATGAAATTCCCTGTACATTGTCACTGTTAGGCCTGGCTTATGCTAAGCATGGTTTCCTCTTAAGCCTGACTTGCTGATCAGCTTCATCATGATTAAAAATTTAATCATTGTTAAGGACAGTTGGCAAGGGTGGAAGGAATTCATACACAAAAAGACAGATGCTTGGGGGCCACTAGGGCCACTTCTGCACTGGCCCTAGTACAGTGGTGGTACATGGAACTGTGCAGAGATCTCTGTAGTGACACCCACTTTCAGAACACCAGTATCAAAACACAGCATATCAGAAAATATCAGCCTTAATAGAGAAGGAAGTAGTCCAAAAAGTCATCAGAAACCATAATCCCATACAGAATTCACTACACTTAACACTGTGTAGCACTGTAGCCACAAAGACTACTATTGATTAAAGTACCTGTAACAGAAAAAATACTTGAACATCCTAAATCATTTTTCCAACAAATACCTGCTGTTCTTCAAAAAATGAAATTATATAATATGTAGCCCTTTGCTTAATTACTTGATTACCTTTGTGCTACAGAAGAATTTTTATCATATTTAAACTATTATTTTTATTCTGTGAATTTAAATTCCTCTGTGGATGTTGTTTAAATATTGGGGAAACAACCCATTCCCTGTCTTTCCAACTTATTGTTTGTGTTTACAGCAATCATACAGTAACTTCAGTACTGTCCTAATTAATACTTTTTGTTTAGAATCAGAATCTTGTAACAAAAATGTTAATCCATCTTGATTGAGTTGCAAATACAACCAGTAAAGGAAAACTGTTTTCCAACATATGGTCATGGCTCGAGCTCCACCTGCAATTCCTGCTATTGTTAATTGCAGCTATCAAAGTATCAAAGGGGAGCTTGCAAATGCCCCGCATCAGCTTTACCCAATGCATTGGGTGTAGCCGGCGTGGGGCATTTGAAACTGAAAGCGTCCCTTCTCCTTCTGCAAGAGAGTGGCATCTGTCATTTCCCCTGCAATTCCCCCCCTCTATACCACCAAATAGGGTTTTTTTAGGGCTCTTTTCTTAATCGATAATTGCAGTAGCAAGTACCAGTTTAAAAGTTGTCAAAGTCCTCCAGTGGCATGGTGGAAAAATATCAATAAGACTAATGCGAGGAAAAATACCACCAATATGGGAAAGACCATTGAAAATTCACACTTTCCATTCAGATGGCTTGCTAATCTGTTTGCACTTTGTTCTTTCCAAAATTATCATAGTCAGTATTTTGAGAGAGAGCATGCTGAGGACAGGAAAAATTTGAAAAGTGGTTGATTAGATGAAAACAATGTATTTTGCTCCACAAAACAGCATTTCAGTTTGGATATAAAGGCAAAGAAAGCAAATTTATGTGAAAGCAACTTTATCTCTATATGAGGTTTTTGCTCCTAAAAAATTGTGGATGGGGCCAGACTGCCTCTTTAACAACAAAACAGTTTCACAAAATTTCTTAAGAAAATGTTTTCTAATAAATAATAAATAAATAAATCACAAATGTCTTACTATTAACATGCTGCTGGGATTATCTCACTAACTTTGGATGCATGCTGTTTTAAGTATGTATTAATATGCATGTCTTTGTAGGGTACATCTGTGGTTTATCTGTTCTCCCCTGTCTGTTACAAAGGATATGGGGTGAAGACAAGTCAAGGTCACAGGGCACGTTTGCCTGTAAATTCTACTTCCTTATCATTGTGTAATTGGAATTTTATGTAATTTATCATTCCAAACCTTCCTTCTATTTTTAAAAAGTAAAAACACTTTTTTAAGTGGAAGAGCACTTGTAGCAGTAATACTTTACAGAGTAAATACTTTTAAAATGTAAGTTCCTGCAGTTCTCACTCTTAAATTGTAGAAGGAACGAGATTAGTAATTTCACAAAGACTCTGTACTTGCCAACCTGACAGTAGCTGTGGCAAGGTTTATGTATGCACAACAGTGCTTTCATAATTATGTTCTTGTAACCATCAAAATATGCATTCTGCTAGTGTAAAATGACAACGACAGGCCATTTCCAAAGATCAGATTTGTAGCATGCCCAGTGGGATTTTTTATTGTTCTTCTCCCTCACCTTGACTAGTAGTTCTCTGGTTTGGAAAAGTCCCCTCAATTATAACATTTGTCTTAGATGTTTTACCTTACTCTTTCACCAGCTCAAAGTAGATAACCACACAGAATTAAAATTGATCACAAAACTAAAGAACATTTAACTGAACACCTGCATGGTAAAATAATATTTAAAAGAGCAACACTGTTCCCATGCAACTCTCAAAAGAAAAAGAAGACACAATTTTGCCATTCTTGTACATTACAACCATGGTTTATCATTGGCATAAGACCTGCTGTTTGGGAAACACAAGCCCCAAAAACTTTGGGCAAATGGATCTAGTTGCAGTGTTCTTTGGTTCCTGGCTATAATAATTTTGGTAGGCTCATTTGTACTGCCCCGTGGCACAGAGTGGTAAGCTGCAGTACTGCAGCCCAAGCTCTGCTCACAACCTGAGTTCGATCCTGGCAGAAGCTGGGTTCAGGTAGCTGATTCAAGGTTGACTCAGCCTTCCATCTTTCCAAGGTCGGTAAAATGAGTACCTAGTTTCATGGGGGTAAAGTGTAGCAAATGGCAAACCACCCCATAACAAAAAGTCTGCCAAGAAAATGTGATGCAATGTCCCCCCAGAGGTTGGGGGGACATTGACTCAGTGCTTGCACAGGGGACTACCTTTACCTTTACCATTTGATAGGCCCAAAGAACCAATCAAATATTGTAGGTTTTTGATTTCAAACAAGATAGTTTTTAGTCTTTATAAAATTGTCTCTCTTGCATCACTAAAGAAAGGGTGATCAATGAATAAATACTTGCACGTTTAGAAAGGGGCTCCAAGGAACCACAGTAGCCTGAAACAAAGAGCTTTTGTGGTTCTGTTAAGTATAAATGCTCCCGAAGTCACAGAAAGGAAGACAGCATGTTGCACCATTCATTCAGGGTGTGTTTTACAAACACTATTGAAATTTTAATAGTATCTTTGCCCATTGCCTGCTCTATGTGCTGTGCAATCCAAAAATTACACAGACATGGTATCTGGGATATAATTCACTTCCACTTACCTATGATTCATACATTGGACTGTGTAACTTTTGCAAGTAGCATCTAATGAAACTTAAGATCATTTTGAATCTAGCACAGTGTCATCTAATTAAGTAAAATATACATTGCGCCTCTTCTGCTTTAATTTTAAGACTGTTAAAATCTACAGACTTTCTGTATGCATAAATGCGTATTCTTTTTTCTTTTGGCTTAGATCTAGCTTGAAGAAGAGTTCTGATGAATTTGGCTGCTTGTTCCCCACTTTGAAATGTTTTAACTTGTCCTAAGAAAGATTTTACACTACTACTGGTTTTGGATTTTTTTCTAATAGATTAACATATTTCCGCAAACAATGCAAAACCGAATTATTCAGAAAGGCTTTTTACTCAGATAGAAGGGAAGTATTGTAGAGAGGGGGTCCCAAATCCTTCACTAATGAGTTAGGGATCATAGACTTCTCCACTATGTTGCCTTGCATATTATCTGTTGTCAGTCCTAGAATTGATTATGTTCTGTTTCAGCAGTTCTTCAACTCTGTATTGAATCCTTGCTAATGCTGCGTCTTTGTAAAATCCTATGACATTGTTGTGGAAATGTCCTCGATACTGATCGTACTAATCTCACGCTATGTAATCCGCCATGAGTCTCAATGAGAAAGGTGGACTATAAATAACATAACATAAACAAACAAACATAACTTCCTACAATTTATTATTTAAGCTGTGGATTCCATTTACCTAGGGCACTTTAGATTCAGAAATTACGTCTTTTTTTCCTACATCCATCAAATAAAAAATAAATGCATTTCCTTCCTAAATAGTTTATGGACGTATTTAAAATTTATTCTTTAATATGAGCACTTCTTTAAATGCTCTACCTCCATACTGATCTTTTTTGCTCTTATCCAAGTAGAAGCAAATTGACATAGTGCAGAAATATAATTCATTTGTTTAAAATAAAGTAAAATATTTTTGAATGGAAACTAGCTACATTTAATATGGCTAATGTGCTTTCTGTAGTGAATCACTTGTGTCTTTTTTTATAAGCTGAAGTTGCTTTTTTGCAATGGTATAGTGATTTCAAAGGAAAAGCAGGTTCTAAAGAGGAGCCGAATTTTGTTTATTCTGTAGTGCCACTAAAACTGAAACATTCCCTAGACAGCTGGGCACCGAGAGTAGTAGGGACAGAAAGCTCAGTGTCCCCTGATTGATGTTGCTGTGGTTTTCCCAAGGTAGGGGAGAAGTGAGGTGAGAGCAAAGCCTGTGAGTGATCTCTGTCTGTGTGTCTGAAATCCTGAAGAGGGTGCACTGCATAGCTGCTTAAATAATTCCCTTGCAGTCCCCTGATCATTTGCTCAGTATGCTGAAACAGTGTTCTCTGTGTCCCTTTCTAAGTCTGAGTCCCTCTCTACCCCTTAGAGTATATTATGAATAAAACAGATTAAGTAGATTGTATGTTCATGGGGAAATTATATTATATATTGTGTAGGCCCCTTTGGAGGTATATCAGGTATAAGGATTATGTTTGTTAGATAGATTTTGATAATAGACATTGAGAGTGGGTGTGAGAGTGATACTCATCTTTTTTTTTTGTCTTTCTGCTATTGCAGAATAAGGTATTGTTTTTTGGGGTTCTGATTACAAATTCAGAGCTTGCTGCTACTGCCTGTCCCCACTGTATGGCTTTGATGTTTCTTGTCTATGTCCTTCAAAAATCCATGTTAATTTCACTTTACTTGAGAGGGAGGACTAACACAAAATTAAGAGGTTTTTTTTCAGATTTTGTATATTTTCCATAGCAAAACAGTGGCCATAAAATTTGGAGGGAGGTACTAAAATCTGGTTAAACAATTGTTTTGAAAGTGGTCAATTATTGAACTGTTCAACATAGATTTTTTTTAATTTAATGATTTCAAATGTTACAGTTCTAAACACATTTGCTCCTGAGTATTATATTCATTGGAATTCAGAATGAGATATGGGGGCTTTTCCTAAGGATTATCAAATTATTCCTGAAGTGGTTTGTGGTCATAATGGTATCTTTTTCTTTTCTGTCTTGGATAAGTACTAGCCTCTTTTACAGCTCCAATCAGGTAGTCAGTCATTGTACGTGACGTGAACTGCTACACTCAGCTGCTTTCTCAGTCTAGTCTGTTATGGTAGTATTTCAGAACCACATATAGACAACTGCAACAGCGGATTGGGGAGGGGTCATGATGACTCAGTGGCAGAGCATCTGTTTTGCACACAGAAGGTCCCAGGTTCAATCCCCAGCATCTCCAGTTAAAAGGATTGAGTGGTAGGTAATGTGAAAAACCTCTGCCTGAAAACATGGAGAGATGCTGCTAATATGAGTAAGACTAGTGGTCAGTATAATGCAGATTTATGTGGTATTGTGACTTCCCTGGAGCATTCTTCAGTAGTTGTGAACTCCAAGATCTCTGTTCTATTCAGTTATTAGGAACTAGAAGAGGTGACATCAAAATGGCTGTCTTCCACAGCATGGCCATGTGATCTTCTCTCTTCACCTCATTCCCAGGGTAACATGAGGACTGGATGTTATGCTGTGAAGGACTGGTGGGCATATTATGTTAATGATATGAAGCATCCACTGACATTTTGGAAATGCTATCAGTTATTACACAAAGGAGCTTAGAGAGAGAGAGAGAGAGAGAGAGAGAGACTCAGGACGGATTCTAGGATGTGAACTGATGCCCAACCAACATCTCATCTCATTTCCTGGTTTTCTACACCCATTGACATGAGTGAGATTTCCTTAATACAGGAAGGTATACATAGGCCACATTTGTCTAAATAATGACATGCTACGGTTCTCAAATTCCGCAATGGCATATGATCTGTTTTTCTATATTTTTTACAAAATGTCCTGAAATGCATTTATGACAATCTTGAGAGGTCATTAAAGATGCAGAACTTTATTGGAATATGTGTTTTCTGTTTGAACAGATGATACTGTACATGAGTCAGCTGAGCCATCCCGTGGTGAGAATGCAGCACAGACACCAAGGATATCCAGTCGGCTTTTGGCAACCCTACTGTTCCTTCTGGCAATGCTTTTGACGTTATAGCACATACTCTAGTAACCTGTCACAGACAACATCAGGGTCTTGGAACATCAAAGATCCACTTAACTGCTCATCCCATGAAAGGGACTTTATATTGGTTTTGCAGATGTTCATTTGTTTCCTACCCCCATTCCCACCACTTCCCTCTCTACAACCTGAACTATGAACCTGAAGAGGAATCATTAGTCCTCTTCTCACTCCCAAACATTCCCATGGCTTTCCCTGACCCCTTCTAAAATAAAAAGGACTCCAAATGAAAATGCCAAATTTCAATATTGACACTAGTGATTCTTACTTTCCTCTGCAATCTCTCTTAAGATACTGCCTCTGTTAGCTCTCTATATCATCTGTATGTGGACAAGGAAGAATAGTGGCAGATACAGTCAGTTGGAGGATAAGGAAGTTGTGTGGAAAAACCAAGAGGAGTTTTGACTCTCCAATTCAATATTTATGACTCCTCATTCAGCGCTGTAAGATCATCATACAAGGCACTGTGTCATCATGTCAGGACTGGAGGGGAAATATTAAGAATAGATAGAGTATAACACCATTTCCTCCAGGAAGTTTTCAATGAATGGGTTTTAAAGAGGGAAAAGACACTGTTTTGTATGCAACTGCCTTGAAAAATCTTTTGACAGTAGAATTTGTGCTCCACAACAGAAGCCCTGTCTTTAGGGGAAATAAAAAAGTGACTACTGAGGAACACTAGCACACAAGCAAGGCCAGATTTAGGAAGCTACACTTGGGTATGAGTGCCTCTTTTATCTCTCTAAGTGAATAATGCACACCAGATTATTTTTTTTCTTTTGAAACTGATCACCATGGTGCTACAATATTTTTCTTCAAATGCAAAGAGGCATTTTCTTTACCTTTCTTTTCTTTTTTGAGAATAAAGTGGCCTTTTCCTGGGCTGACACACTAGCCTTGGATACTGCTCTGGGTGATCATACATGCTAAGATGATGGCAGCACTGAATAGAAGAAACCTGGTTAAAGACCCTTAATCCCCTGTGCTTTTTCTCCCTTGAAAGTTTGGCAGACATTGGAGTAATATACAGCTGGAAAAGGGACTGGGACATTTGTCATAGAAAGTGGAGTATGAAGTGAAAAGGGGAAGGGTACAGTATGTTGAACTCTGGAGTGAAAATTCAGGCATTGGTTTTATATATCTTCATTTCCAACACAAATGAAAAGTAGAGGCAATGTCTTTGTCAGCAGGAGATGGACTCCCAAAGACCTTTAAATATTTTTTTAAAATCCTCTAGAATAGAAAATGCATTATTTAGATATATCATATGCTGAAAGTATATATGTTTGTCCTATTTAAAGATATGAAACGTTTGACAGTTAAGATTACAAGGTGCTGACCTATTGGATGGGAATTGGGTTACCTATTTAAGCATCTGAGCTTAACTGAAAAATCATTTACCAGGCAATGCTTTCCTTGTAGGTTTCTGTTGGACTAAGTAGCCTGAATTTTGACTTCAAGAGATGCCATGAATGCCGCTGTTTAGTTAGGCTAGCTTTTGCCCCAAAACTGTTAGGAACAAAGCCTTAGGACAGTGGTTAGATTCCACTCCCAGTAGGGTTTTCACCAGATGATGCAAACAGACAGCATTTTGTGAATGTCTCTTGGTTTTTTGAGAGGAAAGTAGTTTCTAAAGTTTAAGAATTGCAGGATTCAAAACAAGTGAAAAGAGGAAAAGTGGCTGTATAAGGCACGCTGGGCTTGCCTGATACCATACAGCATGGGTTGCATCTGAGAGCAAAGAGATATCAGATATTGCACACACATAACACATGTCACAGTCTACATTGAAGGATGCTCTTCCTTTCTTTACAATACAACAAATAAATCTCTAGCCGATAGGTATGCTTGATGCATGTACACAGCTAGGAGTGGGAGAGCTGTAAGGGTAATAACCTTGAAGACAGTGAGCAATGTAAAGATAAGGTTGCGTACAAGATAGCATTCCTGTGAAGATAGCATATCAGTCACAAACATGAGAAGCACTGCTTTGATATGCTGACAGTGACTGTAGTAGTTTCCCTATAATTTACAAATAATGAAAGCCTAGACTCACAACTCACATTTTTTTCAAGAGCATGCTTTTTAAAAACGAATTTTCATTACAATGAATTCAACCTTTTGCTTTGGCACAGTGTAATTGCTAATCCAATGAATAAAAGTGACACTGTATTACAGTGAAAAGGTGAGCTGCTTAAAATGCAAGTCTTGTGGGTAGTAAGTTTACAGGACCTGCATTTTGGATATTTGATGGCATCAGGCAATCTCAATTACATCAAGCAAGAAACGTCTTCAGATTTGTGAACCTCTCTGGTGTATGTGTTGTCTTGAGTAACAAAACTTGAAAAAGATGTCAGCATCCAAGCGTACAACAGCCCTTCTCCCCCAATGAAGAGCAAAATTCCACCACCACAGCGGCCCTACAGCCCTGGCAAGTTTGCTTTGTGTGTCCCACTCCTGATTTGCCGTGGGTTTTGCAAAGGAAAACGGGGAAATAAGGATCAATCTGTTTGGTGGATACTGTGTATCCTTTAATAGACAACAAGGTAACCTTTCGTGTTAGTTTAGAAATATTGTTTTGTACTGTACTTTCTTGGATGGCAAAGGAAAGACAAGTAAAACAAACGAAAAAAATAACTATGTTCTTTAAATTCTGTATTATTAGCGGCCTCTGTTGTATATAGTGTTTGATAATAAAGTATTAATTTGATTCTTATGTCTTTTGTAAGTGAAAAAATACACTTTCATGATATTAAAAAATAAATTTAAAAAACCACACCCACTGATTATATATAACAGAAGCATCTGTCATGGCTACTGAGAACTGAGTGACAGGTGGCCACAACATATAAACCATGCAGGACTCACTCATTCACCCAGACTCAAGATTTCACAATGTCAGGATTTGGAGCAATGTGGCATTTGATGACCAGTGTTTTGTCCTCAATGATAATGGCCTGATGTTGGAGCTCTATGGTATTTAGGGTTAACCTTTCCTTCTGGAGTTTTTAGTAGTATGTTGGTTTTAGTTCTTTTGTAACTTATTTGCTGATCCTTCTGAGAATAATTTTCTTTGTAATTACTTTCTCAGCTCCCTTTTTATTTCTCTTTGTTCACAGTTAGTTTCAAAAGAAGCCTTGCCAGCATCTTATGGGACATGACTTGATCCCCCACACCAATAAACAATGTTTAGGAGATGTCAGATGTAAACAATTTTCTTTCCTAATAACTACAGAGGGAAAGAGATGGTAGCTGGTGAGAGAATATGTTTTACTGGATCTCTATTAGCTGCTTTATAAAAGCAGTGGCTGCGTCAGTTTTGGAAGTTCTAAAAATACGGAACTCTCATATGGAAGTCAGATTATATGTGTTCACTAGCTTTACTTCACCACTTCCCTGCATCAAGTGTGTTTTTCCTCTTCTCTGCTTCAATCCTGCAAGATCTCCTCCCCTTCCCCCCTTTTAAATTTGGAGCCATGAATGAACAGATCTGTTTCTGATTTGGCATTACCAAGTTTTTCCCATGCATTCACCCCTGTGTTTTTCGGATGTGAGACAAATCTCCCTACAATAGGCTTGCTGCCATTGTCTGTACAGTTTAATAGATGCTGGCATGTTGGAGGTTACCCATGAGTCTACAAAATCCGCTTTCCATACTTACTCTTGACACCCCATTGAAGCCACTCATTGTGTGTCCTTCTGGGTATGAAAGTCCAGCTCAGTGTGGTCCTGTGCTTGTACTGCCCTGCTTTGCAGTTTCTTTGCACTTATTCATCAAGTGCTGTTTTGGAAATGCTTACATTATATGAACTTAACAGAAATTGTAAAAATGAAACAAACCCATAAGATCTGTATTTGTATATAAACGTGTCCGTACAATTATATCTGAATAAAAAATTAAAGATTTTGATCATTATAATGGATTCTTTTAGGCTAAAGTTTTGTTTGCTGAATAATGCCTTTGTTTCAGGGGCTAGTTATCCATCTTAAATATTTGTGGAAAGTAGAATGTTGCAATGAATAGAGCACCATGAGGTTCTGTAATAGTTGGGATGCCATTTCTGCATGCACTAAATACCTAGAACTGTCACTACTGTCATCCATGGTGATCTATACTAGGGCTGTTGTAAGTTTCTCTGCTCCCACCTCCCACCTCAAGCATCTGCTTAATAATAACCTTGTTCACACCATCTGCTAGGTGCTGGTGGTAAAAAAGAATCTTAATGCTTCATAGGCAGCCTTCTATACTTTTTCAGGTAGCGTCATTTTGCTTATGGATTAGTGGTCTAAGAGACTGAAAGCAGAGCAGACAATGCATGGTGCCCCTTTCCCCACAATGCCTTCTGGCTGACAGATAAACAGGTCCTGTTACTTTTTGAAGTGGTTTTGGCAGAAGCATTCAGTATGGCTCCATTCAGTTTTTTCCCTTCTGTCCATCTTTAAATGCTGATCTATTCCTCCTAGTCAGTGCAGTACAGGTAGATGAGTCTGTCTGCGCAATTAAGTGACAAACTCCATAGCTTTTCTTTTGTCTTGCAAACTGCAATTTCAAAATAAGATCTTTGATTAATATGGCAGGAGTATTGCAAAAGAGAACTGAAGCAAGGGTTCCTTCTCTGTGCAAGCCTTGTTGAAATTAAAGAAACAGAAACATTTCACCAGCAATTGTTGCATATTCTTGATCATTAGGGTAGATTACTGAAGACTTCTCAGATACGAGTCTACAAGGTGTACACAAAAAGCAGCTGAGAAACAAGGTCAGAGGTGAGGATGACACACATGCATTACAACATAGAAGCTTTAATTACAGCCATGTTAGCATTAACTACTTGAAAGCTTTTTATTACATTTAATTGGTTGACAGGGCAGCAAGTACTAATTATAACTTGCTGTGTCTTCTCTTTACAAATTAGGAGTGACAGTTTATAAGAAGAGGAGCAGAGGTGTTAGTACAAAGAACTGGTGTGCCAAACCTCTGATTCTGGAAGTGTGACTGTAAGGTTATAAATGACATAAGTTTGGTTTGTCTTAACATAATAACCCCAAATTACACTGCAGATTTTACAATTAATGGCCATTCCTCTCAAGACTCTGCCTGTATGGAAAACAGCATTTGAATTCTGGATGGGGAACGGTTTGTTCATTTTCTGGATCATTTTAGTAGGCTTTCCATAACACTGTGCAATATTTCTGCTTCCAGGAATTGGGCACCTTAACTACTTACTCGAGGCTTCAGTCCTAACCTTATTTTGCTTAGAAGTAAGCACTTTTGACAGAACTTGCATCCAAAAAGATTGCATAGACTTACACCTCAAGGAATGGGGCTGCTTGATCAGTGTAGAAGAATTAAGCAAAATATATTCAGTTTTAACAGAATAAACGTGTATAATTAAACTTCTCTTTTTGCACTCTTACCTCGTACACTTTTATGCATAATTCTTCAAAGATGCTTAACGCAGTGTATATAGTTCTCTCTTTTATCCTCATAACAAATCTGTTGGCACAAAGTCAGCTCATGAACTTCCATGGCAGAGTGGGGATTTGAACCCAGGTTTCAGATTCTAGTCCAATACTCTTAACCACTACACCACAGTTGCTCTTCAGTTTCAATGTGTTGGGTCCAAAGGTGGTGGTTCTTCTAATGCTGGTATCTTCCACTGGTGCAAAATCCCTCTTCCACCAGTGGGAGGTTCGTTGTTTTAAAGAAGGAACAACAAGAGGTTCCTTGTTGTTCTGTTCTGTTAGCAGAACAGAAATCTATACATTCATACCAAATTAGGTAAAAAGAAAAAGTATCATTTCTTCTGACATCTGTTCATGGACATTTTTTTCTGCATCAAGGAGCATTCATTTGTGCAGTCTAAAATGATATGATCATCTCTGTTTCCTGTTTGCAATTACTGGACCTTGGTATCATAAACATTGCATCGGAAGGATAGAGTCTGTTTCCTAGGTGTGTAGAGCACCAGTGTCAAAATCAACAATTTGAATTGTACCTGGAAGACAATAAGGAAGTGATATAGATTCTTGAGAACTTGCATTTAGTAATTTTTTTCAGAGGAGTTAGCCGTGTTAGTCTGTATTAGCAAAATAGTAAAGAGTCCAGTAGCACCTTTAAGACTAACCATCTGTATTGTAGCATAAGCTTTCGAGAGCCACAGCTCTCGTCAGAAGAGAACTGTGGCTCTCGAAAGCTTATGCTACAATAAAGTTGGTTAGTCTTAAAGATGCTAATGGACTCTTTACTATTTTAGTGTTTTTTTTATCACCCTTCCTTCAAGGAAGTCATGCTTCTCCCCTATTTTATCAACTCGACAGTCCTGCAAATAAGTTAGGCTAAGAGAGAGTGACTACACTTCACTGGCTCTATTATGCAAAATACGTCCAGTGACATACCCCTAAATAAAAGAAGACAGCAGCATTTGGTACAAAGTGGTATGTACTGTGTTCAAGGGTTTGCAAATACAAAAAATGCATTTACATCTAGTTATTGCAATCATTGTTTGTATTTATTTTATATACTATTCATGTGAACAATGTATTTTAATGTTGCTCTTGCCTTATTTAGTTTCCAGTTTCCTAATAATTTGTCTAATATTGTTTCATATACACTTTTGTAAGAAAATTCAAAGCTTCTCTGATATTTCAATAAAAAAGAGCTTATTTTGTTGCCTTTTGCCAAACTACTACTGTCTCCAGCACTATTGGTCATAATTTTTGAAGAGGAATGATGCATATGGGTGACTTGCAGTCAGTAATGCACTTTGAAACTTCCTGTGACGTTTATCCAAGTGAGTGCTGGTTGTCACTTGTTAGCATAAAAGGACTTCTTAGTTCTCAGAAGATAACAAGAGTGAACCAGAAAACAAAGTAAGTACACTTATTGGAGGAAAGAAGTGGCTGTGCCTGCCGTATTTTTCTCCTTTGTGATGATTAGGACTTCCTTCTCTTTGTGATTAGATGGCCAATTACTTCATGTTAATCACTTTTGTAATATACTGATGATTTAAAAAGAATCAGATTGAAAAGTCATACTGTAATACCCTTGAATAAATAGGATTTTTAAAATATTACTACCAGAAGCTTTTAATTGAAAACCTACCTTAGAGAGGCTTTCCTTTCATAACTGTATTGTGCAGGCACTAAACTGCTTTTTGAATATATGTGCCTATATAAATAACCTTTACAGACTAGTGGCACAGTAATTTCATTTAATAAACATGCACCTCTTTGCAGCAATAGACCACAAAGGGTGAAAGGGGTTTGGGGGTGGGGTTGTAATAGTAAACTGTAAAATAAGTAGTGTGGTTCCTGTATATACTAGTGTAAAAATGTTTGCTGAGTATCTGTAAATAAGCTTATCTATACACTTTCCTTTTCTGCACCAACCATACATGGGTGTATACACAAATCTTTAAACACTTAGATGTTTCTACATGGATGTTTAAAGAGATACATATTTGTATTAATTCACTATCTGCATGTTTGCTGGAAGAAACAATGAGGTTACAATGGTGCTTACCTGCAATAATAAAAATGTGTACAGCTGCCCTGAGATAAAGGATTACACCCCCTCATTACTATGACTTGGTTTGCCCTGTTTAGTCTAAATAGTAACCCTATGCAGATGACACTTACAGAGGCAAGCCCATGTACATAGGCTAGGATTGGAAGCAAGTGTGCCAGCCTTCCAGTTGACAGCAAGCTTGCAAGCCCTGCCCCTACCAAGCACATTCGCCTGAACATATATTCAGTACTTATGTGTATGTAAGCTATGCTGATAGGTTCTGTCCCCCATTATTTGTATCCCTGCTTTTAAATATTTTAGTCAGGGGGAGGAGCTTAGGCATGTACAGGGTACTGTGTCCATGTTCATGTGGATCTACATAGGTAAGGCTCAGGCCTGAGTACTCAGTAGTGATCAAAGCTAGAGCCAGCACTCTTGCTCCCACTGTCCCTCCTTTACATGCATTAGACTGGAGCCACTAATCTACGGATACAAGGATTCTGGATCCTTCTCACACACCCCTTTTCCCTTTCTGACCCCCAGTTTAAGTTTATTCCTTGAGTTGTGGGTCTCCCATGATCTAATAGCATGTTTATTCCTGGGCCCCACATGATTCAACAGCCAAATATGAGGGAGGAGTGCTGTGGGAGAAGGAGATAAAATTGTTTACCTAGTCACTGGAACTGCACTGATGGAAGAGGCAGGAAGGGCAATCTGTCCTGACCCGTGTGGTTCTTAGACTACATGGGTTCCAGGATATGAAAAGCCCAATGAGAAAGGACTGCTGGAGGAGGGGGATGTGAGAAAGAACTGCAAATGTCAGCGCTTTCCAGTCCCTACATAGGATGTCTATTCAGAGCTACTGTTATATATAAATTAATGGCATTTCCTCTTACACATTCTAACTTTTTCTCAGTCTGTTTTAACACATTACTACAAACAATTTCTCATTCTGTTTTAACACGTTACTACAAACAGGTTACTACAAACAAAAGCAGCATATACAAGTAGAAGGGACATTTAATCAGTGAGACATAACTTTCTCTAAATGTCTATAGTTGCGTGAACTAGGGAATTGGATCAGAACATTTAAGACACACTTCATAATTTAGTGGTACTATTTCTGGTCAACGAAACTGAAATAATATGATCTAAGGGAAATGCTGTAGCTGTTGTTATCAGAACAAAGCAGCATAAAGTGTCTTCTTTTACCCCTCAGGAAGTGTCAAAATGTGTGGAGTATATAACACACCATTAATATAGTTCCAGTTTTGTGAGCACAAGTTCACATTCTTTTATCATTTATGAGGGAGTTTCCCTCACCTTTATAAAAACTCCTGCACATTATATTGCTGCAATTTATATAATATTCAAAATTTCTTGTAGCATATCAAGAATAGTTTTTTAAAAAGCAATATGGATGTATTAAAAAAGGCATTCAGATTCTCTAAAACTCAAAAGATGAAAGTAATCCCAACCACTCATGAAGAATTAGGAAATAAAAACAAGCTTTATGGTGAGGCAAGGTGAGATGAAGATTTTGCGTATTGATTTGGGGAGGTGACTGCCTCCAGCACCACCAGGCCTCTCCTTTGTTTCTTCTACCACTGGCCTGTCCTCTCTTGTAATGGAACAACTACTTTCTCTTCCATGTTTCCCTAGGTGCCTAAAATCAATGCAGCAAGTTATATATCCAGAGTAGGACTTTCCATACTGAGTTTCTTTATGTAAGAGTTCGGGAATTTATGGCTTGCCATATTTAAAGATGCCTGGGAAGTGAGAAAGAAAGGACTGTTAGCTCCTCAAGGAAAAGGCAGTGGGACAAGATAGTAAAGAAACAGTTAAAGATTGGTAGCCTCAAGCAACACCTCTTGTTGAGTCACAACTGGCAGTTAGTTTTCAAAAAGTAGTGATTGAAGTATAACAAGTCTCCTGTACCTTTTAGGAATGTTGAAAAAGTAAGAAATGCACTAGCTGAAATCCTTTACTATATGCAAGTACTGTATTTTCCACTGACCTAGATAGCCCAGGCTAACCTGATCTCCTCAGATATTGGAACCCAAGCAGAGTTGGCCTTGGTTAGTACTTGAGACCACCAAAGTACTTGGTTAGTACTTGAGACCACCAAAGAAGACCAGGGTCACTATGCAGAGGCAACCAATAGCAAACCACCTCTGAACATATTTTACCTTGAAAAGCTCATGAGGGCTTGCCATGTCAGCACTACACACACACACAAACACAAGTATTAAAGATATAAGAGCTCTGTCCTTACAGAGTTCCCCCGTTTGCTCCTTGCTTTGTTCATTCCTTTGCCTGTGGAAGAGTACAGAGATGTGTCCCTTAGCTTGATATGATATCTCAAGGGAAATTCGGTTCATACCATTGTGGTGGTGCACTGTATATTTCAAACAAGAGTATCCCTAAACATTGTATAGGGGGTTAGGAAAAAAAACAATCAGTGTGAGATTCTGCACCCTGTCTTTTATATATGATCTTGATTTTGATTATTACCTCATCTCACCTCAAGTATAACTCTTTTAACTCATGTCAGTTCACACATTCAGCAGATAAATAATTGGGTGTGAAGAGATAAGTAGTTTATACACCTATGTGAATCTGCCCTAATAGTCAGCTTGGTTGGGCCATTCACCATAGTTCATCATAGTTGCTTTCCTTAAAAACTTATGAATCACAGGCCCAGAAACTGTCTCTCCCCCGCCCTTGCTATTCACCACCAAAACCCAGACAAAAATAATTGCACCTGAACAAGATCTCAAGGGTGCATTAAACTAAAAGCTATCATCTGATTGATAATAACTAACTCATGATTGGCCCATAATCTTGAGAGCTGAGTTGATAAGAGGCTATAATCCACAATCACTGCTGATGGCAGATTTAGTCATTCAGCTTAACAGCTGCAAGTGTCAAAGTAATGTGAGCTCACTCCTAGGGTCAAATGAGACATGGCCGGGGAGATCTTCTGTTTTGTGGTCTTTTAAAAATCAATTGACTGCCCCACATGGCTATTCTGAAATGCTAAACCTGTCTTTTATCCTCCGTATGGATCTAAAAGTATGTTTGTTTTGTTGGGGGAGAAAAAGCAGAGGAAGGGTTAAGCACTATCTCCTGTAGAAACCATTCCCTAGTCTTTAAAAAAGCCTGTGTATGACATCTACATTTGTTTTTCAAACAAATACTAATCAGGGTTCACCTATGCCATGTTTCATTTAACCCTTTCCTGGCTCAAACTGCTTACTATGACAAAGGAAGAACATTCTTGGCCTATTTCTCTAATCATATCAGCTAAAATTTAATTTTAATTGGGGTGAGAGTATAACTATGGATATTTTTTCAAACTTAATAGTTACTGTGTGGTTTGTTTACTGAATTACACCTTGCACAGGTAATAGTGTGTGCTTGCCATCAGAAGCTCTTGACCGCTTTCCTTCTCTTGGCCTCTGGGTGTCTGGGAATGAGCTTATTCATAAACAGATTAGGTCAACCCAACTAAATGCAACTGAAAAGAAGTAGCATAATTTTGATTGTGTTCTACAAAACAGTGACACAATTACTGTATAGATAGTTAATAAAAAACATTTCAAAGCAATTTCTTTTTAAAAATATCTTGAGCCTTACTAAAATAAGTTAAAACAATAGAGCCTATGTAAATGGAATGATGTATGGAAGTATATATATCCCTAACTCATCTTTCTGCAGTTACTGGTTTTAAAAACATGTCTGGGAACAAGGAGAAAGAATAAATGGATCTTCGTAGATGGTACTTTCAAGTCTCTCCCAGTATTAAATGACCTTTAACTATGGATGTTGGGATCTTATGATTTAAAAGGTAACTAATGAAATTGTTTGAAAACAAACAAAATAACATCGCTACTGAATCCTGTATTCTAAGCAGAGTTACACTTTCTAAGAGTATTGACTTGGGTGGGCTTAGAGAAATGTAACTGTGCTTAAGAAGATTCTACTGTTGTTTCCCAATACTTTAGCTAGCAAAGTGTTGACTACTACTAATGTTGCCCCTACTACTAAAGGACATCATATAAGGCTGCTTGGCCTTCTGGCTACCTTTAAAAAACATTTTTCTTATATAACATTTATGCAATTTCCAATATGTTGCTCTCCTATATAAATAACAGGATAGCTGACTTGAAATTCTTTATGCAACAAATACGGGTAGAGTATTCTATGGGCTCTTTCACACTTGGTCTTTCCATCATCTCTGTACCTGGTTTGTATCCCTTGTTTTCAGCGGTTTCAGACTACCAAAGTAGTCACAGGATGCAACCACACTCTTTGTCCACCTTTTCTCCCTGGGCACATAGTGCGACTTTAATTTTGAATCAGCTGTCCATTCACACTTGTTGCGATTAATGTCAGAATGAATGCCTCTCTCGCTTTTCTCTCCCCTCTCCTCTTTCTCGCAGACCCCAAAGTTGCTCCCATCCTCAGCTCAACCCTGCATGCATTTGCGCGATTACATTTATTTTTAAATAGATCAAATATGCAGTAATGTTTCTGTGTTGTTTTAATGCCTCAGGTGGGGTGAGCCAACTTACACTGCCACCACTCTGGGATTTAGGGTCCCTTAGGAAGGCCCAGAGTACCCTCCCAACCGTTCTGACCTCTGTAGCTTGGCCAGTAAACAGGCATGAGGACCCAGCAGGGTAACAACAAACAAAAGGGTTTATTTACAAGGAGGTCAGTTAATCAAACAACAAGCAAACAAGGTGCCTTAGCAACAATAGATGAGTGAAAGTAAAATAAACAAAAGGCCCTAGCGCGACTGAACTCACTGTCCCTCTGTCTGCCAGGCCTGTCTTCTCACCCTATCTTGATGAGGGCCTCTGTCCCTAGCAGAACCCTCCTCTGGCCTGCTCCCTGGGAGAAGGAACACAGGAACCCCTCCCAGACATATATAGCACCAGCCCCCTGTGTTCTGATTGGCCAAAAAGGGTGCTAAAATGGCCCAGGGGCTCCTAGGAATTGTAGGCAGGCCTACTCCCACTGCTAACAGGCTTCTGAGGCCTTGCTAGGCCTTCCTGGCACTGCCAGATCATGACAACCCCCCCCACACACACACACCCCAGACCAAATCATGGGGTCCAGCCATCTGGATCCCCATTGAAGTGGTCTGCAACCAAGGGATCTGGGCTGTGCTCCGCCAGCTCTGGGATAAGATGACAAGCAATAACTTCCCGAGAATGATAGGGCTTCAAGAAGTTTGCATGATAAACCTGGGGAGGAAGGTCTGTGTCTAGTGACTGGACTACATATTTCACCTCCCCCACGTGGTCCTTGATCTGGCAAGGTCCCTCCCAGGAAGCCTCCATTTTATTGCTCTTTATAGGCTTCAGCACCTATAACTAAGTCACCAGCTTGGTAAACCCACTCCCTGGCCTTTTTATCATACCAGGTTTTCTGTTTACTTTGAGTTTCGTGCAGCTGATTATGGGCTAGGGTTAAAGCTTCCTTTAGGTAGCTTTAGCTTAAGTCCAAAACATTAGTCTCTGGGGAAGGTAGGGAACCCTCCCAGTGGTGTTTCACCAATTACAAAGGTCCACGAACTTCCCTTCCAAAGACCAGTTCAAACGGGGAAAATCCCAAGCTGGGGTGTGGAACTGCCTGGTAGGCAAAAAGGAGCTGAGGCAAAGCCAAGTCCCAGTTGTTGGAATGGGCAGTTACAAACATCTTAATCATCTCCCAGAGGGTCCCATTGAACCTTTACAACAACCCATTTGATTGGTGATGATAGGGGAGAGTCACTAAGTGCTGAACCCTGTGGTTGTGCCACAGCTTCTCCACCACCACCACCCCCCAAAAGAAAATTGGTCCCAGCATCTGTGAGAACCTCTAGGGGCCAACCCACCCTTGCAAATATATCTGCCAAGGCTTGGCAAATAGCATTGGCATCGAAATGGCTAAGAGACATGGCTTCTGGCCAGCGAGTTGCAAAGTCTACAACAGTCAATATATAGTTCCCCGCTTGGGGTTTTATTCAGCAAGGGCCCCACCACATCAACAGCCACAGCCGTGTTGCTCTGCGGGGCTGGGCGGGGGGGGGAGGAGAGGCAGCAATGCTCCAGCCCACTCACCCACCACCGCGCCACCCTGGAGAAGTCAGGTGCACTCACTCTGTGAGGCTGGGCCAGAGGAAGAGGCAGCGATGCTCTGGCCCGCCTGTCCACCACCACACCACCCCAGAGAAGCCAGGTGGACTTGCTCTGCAAGGCTGGGCAGGGGAAGAGGCAGCAATGCTCCAGCCCACCTGCCCAGCACCGTGCCGCCCCGAAGAAGCCAGGTGTGCTCACTCTGCGAGGCTGGGTGGGGTGAAGAGGCAGCGATGCTCCGGCCCACCTGTCCGCCACTGCACTGCCCTGGAGAAGCCGGGTGCGCTCGCTCTGAGGGGCTGGATGGGAGGGGGTTGGGAAGTGGCTGTGTGCCGGGGATTGAACCTGGAGCTTTTTGCATCCCCAAACAGATTGTTTCCTGCAAGGAAATTCTTTTGGGAGAGATACAGGGCCAATGAACTAATGAAGAACACAGGAAGGGGTGGGATTTTGTAGTAAAATGAAGAAGCAACATCACATCATCACATCATTACAGCTCATGCTCAAACTTTTTTTTTAAAAAAAGTGACATTACATCCAAAGTCCACAAAGCCCAAAACTGGACCGGTACCTGTTAACAAGCGTAAAATGAAAAAATGGACGCACAATCGAATAGGCAGTGGACAGTGTAAAACACGCAGGTGTAAATCTGAAGCCACCGTGATCAGGTCAACTGCTGAGAAATAGCGATTTTGACCATGAGTAAGAAAAGGGCCTATGTAAGTGCAACAATTTATACATAAGACTGAAAGGGCAATGCTGTTTCCTAATTAAGAAATGATAACTAGACTAATAATGCTATTTAATAGTCAAACTAGATGTGACAGCAGCAAGGGGGCCATGCAAGCAAGAAAAGACAAATTCTTCTCCCATGGCCCCACCCACATCATAGTCTCCAACAGGGTCAGATTGAGGGGGGCAGGGGGGTAGTCTGCCCCCGGTGCCTCCAGGGGGGGTGCTAGGAGCAGCTGCCAGCTGCTAGAGGGTGCAGGGAGCAGCGCGGGCAGCCTCACAGCCCCCCACGCTGCCTTTCGCCTGCTCCGCAGGACAGGGGGCGGCCGGCTTGCCACGCACCCCCTGTCCTGCAGGGCAGGCAAAAGGCAACACGGGGGGCTGCAGGGCCGCCAGCGCCATTTGCCTGCCCTGCAGGACAGGGGCGGCTGGCCACCCCCTGTCCTGCGGGGCAGGCGAATGGCGCAAGTGGCTGCGCTGCCTTTTGCCTGCCCTGCAGGACAGGGGGTGCGCAGCAAGCCAGCCGCCCCCTGTCCCACGGGGCAGGCGAAAGGCAGCATGGTGGACTGCAAAGCCGCCCATGCCATGCGCCTGCCCCGCAGGACAGGGGCCGGCTGGCTGCCCCCTCTTCTGCGGGGCAGGTGAATGATGTGGGCGGCTGTGCTGCCCTTTGCCTGCCCAGCAGGGCAGGGGGTGCACGGCAAGTCGGCTGCCCCCTGTCCTGCGGGGCAGGCGAAAGCAGCGCGGGGGGCTGCGAGGCCGCCCGCGCCATTCGCCTGCAGGGAGGCGAATTACACGGGCAGCTTCCCAGCTCCACACGCTGCCTCCGCCGTTCCGCCCTGCGTGATGTCACCGAAGTGACGTCATCATGCAGCATGGGGAGTGCTCGCGTGCACAGTGTGCACACAAGGAGGTCGGCCTAGGGTTGCCCCGGCTGCGGGCAACCCTAGATCCGGCGCTGGTCTCCAATTTGTCTCCCCAGGTGCTATTCTGTTCAGCCAAGTACCCAAGATGAAAGTGTGCTCAGCAGGTAGTGTGCTCAGCAGGTAGTGTTTGGAGAATGCAACAGCAAAGAGATAATCATCCCAGGAAGATTATATCCCAGCCCATGTACCCACTTTACTGTCTATGGGACAAGAACTTGCAGGGAACATCTCATTTCCCCTTCCCCCAGCACATTCTCATTTCCTTTCTTGCCCCCCATAGCTTCTCCTTTTCCTGCTTCCTTTTCTCCTTCTCTCCCACCAGTGTCTGCCCCCTGTCTTCACCTTTCCCCCTTCTTCTCCAGCAATGTCTCCTCTATAGCCTGGCTGAGCCAGCCCTAGTTGCATAGTGGGGAACCTGCAAGAATTTGCTGGAGGTTCTTCACTTTTCCTGTATCCTCATGCTATTTCCTCTTTCCCTCCTCCTGGCAGGCTCCATGTGCTCACCCTTCCCAACATCCTTCAAACCCACTAAACAACTTATCTGTTATCCCTCCCCTATTTTCATCTATATTAATTTACTTTATTTATATGCTGCCTTTATCCGCGATGGGAACCCAAAGCAGCTTAGATTGTTCTCCTTGCCTACATATTATCCTCACAACAATCCTGGAAGGTAGGTTAGGCTGAGAGTGTATGACTGGATCAAAGTTATCTAGTGAGCTTCCATAGTAGAGAGCAGATTCAAACCTGGGTCTGTTGGATCTTATTCTGAAACTCTAACCACTGCATTACACTGGCTTTAAGGGGAGGGCTGGTGTTGAACAGTAGCAAGCAGTGAGGCCTGGCTGAGTCATGCAAGTCATGTGGTATCAAGTTGCCCAGTGGTTGCTTCTGGGCCTTGCCCCAATGAATCCTCTCGTTTAAGCCAGAACAGCACTGGAAAGCGCCCTTCCCCTGTCTTTTACTGATGAAAACCAAGCCTGGAATGAATACTGGTTATGGTTGCCTAGCAACAGCCACTGAGAGCATCTGGTTAAAGCTACAGGCACTTTTATCATTTGGGGATTTCTTTAGCCCCAATGAATTTTTTTAAATTTCAGATTTTTCTGCAAACCTAGGGCATTTTTCAAGTGTGAAGGAAGATCGTGGCTCTTGTCGGTTCATGGCTCCAGTTTCCAGATTTCAGTATCCTCAGATCATGGCCACTTGGCTACTAGTATATAGGATTGGGGCAGATCCATGTTTAAACACAGCCACTGTCTGGCATTAAGCTACTTCATTCTGTAGCTACTTGGCCTTGTGCTGTATGCTGTCTTCGCTTATACATGTAACTAACAAATGAAAGCAAATCAGTGTTCATCAGGAGAAAAAGGGTCCCCCCTTCCTCGCTTTAATTTATTTATGAAAATAACGTATTCTGCATTTGTTTTCAGGTACAAAGGCGTTAACCTGAACATATTTCCTGTGTGCAACTCTCATTAGCCAAATTTCCTCCAAACTCTTGTCCTCTAAAGAACTTCTGCCAAAAGGTTAAATGAAATGTACACAGTTGCAATGTGTTATGAATATTTATGATGGTGTAATGATAGGGTTTTTGCGTCCATGAATAATAAAGGTATTTTTCTCAAGAACAGATAACGAGATCAGTAAGAAACAGTGACGTCGCTAAGTGCAGAAACCCCACTGAGAACAGCGGGGTGGCTTAGTCCCCCCCTCACCCCTGCCCCCGCCCCTGCCTCCTTCAGCTGAAATCCCCAAGTAAGACAGGATCCACAGATACTTTTTTCAAAGCTTCATAGAAAATAGGGCTTTATCTGCTCTGTGTTTCATAGTTACCTCCTGTGTACTTCATTTGGGTAAGTTCAAGGGTTTCAACAATAAAGTGACCTTCAACTTTGGAACACAAGGTTTCATCTTGAAATTCTCAGGGCAGCTATTGCTTCTTAGTCAGAGGCTGAGGCTGCAGCTTTGCATTCTCTTTAGAAGCAACTGACTGGAAAGTCTTTACAATTGCTTGAAGTTGAAAGCTTTGGCAATGTATTTTTTTTAAAAGCCTTAAATCAGACCAGCTTGCTCAGTACCCCAGCCCAATCATGTGAAGAATATAATGTAAGTTTTAAGCAGGAAAAAAAATCAATTTTATTTGATGTGAGAGGTCTATTTTTCACATCCTTATTAAAAGTAGACCTTGGTTGATAAAGGCCAAAGAATTACACACTTGGAAGAAACAGAGATTAATTTTTATGGTTGGTTGTGGCTGATCAGAAATAGCCCAAAACACTTGGTCCCTGAGGCAGAACTGAGTCCTGTGGTATTACCAGATAGAGTACCCTGGAATGGTGTGTGCGTGTACAAACCACAACAATAGAACTTACAATTTACTGATCTTTTATGGTGTCCAAAAATCTGCCACCTTCTGTGCCTAATAGTAGAAGAGGGTGAAGACAGCTAGCTAGGAGAGTTTTTATTGCATACTGGTTAAGTGGTTGGACCGTGAATCAGCACTCTGCTGATTTGAATCCCTCTACTATCAGAGCTTAGCAGGTAGCCTTAGGTAAGCTACTCATCTCAGCCCCAGCTCCCCAGCTGTTTGTGGGGATAATAATACTGGCTTTGTTCCTTCTCTGAGTAGGGCACTAATCTGTCTACAAGAGCAGTATATAAGCACAGTTGTTGTTGTTATTACTATTAATGCATCCAATTTTTATCTCACCTCTTTTTCTGAAGAACTGAGGTCAGCATACAAAGTCCCCCCTTACAATAACCTTATGAGATATGTATGTAGATATATTGCATATCTTTTGGAAAATGCTTCACATATTGCTCCAATTTTCTGACCTTCTTGTCCTTCAATAACTTCATTGGTTGGCTATTTTCTTCCAGGATCAATGTTCTAGATTTTTTTAACCTCTAAGGCTCACATACTTAAAAGAAAAACTCTTACCTTTTGCTATATTAACCTGTGATTTATTTTAGATCAGTTCAGCAGCTTCTCACCTCCCCCCCACCACAGCTCCAACAAGTTTGTTGTACTATGTGCATTTTCAATGAAGATTTTTCCCTTTAATATCCTTTTGCTAAGGTACAAAAACTATTTTTTCATTTCATAAGGCATTCACAGATTGCTTTTTATGGTTTTGCCTGCTGGGCATTGATGAGTTGTATGGGCTGTTGTTCTATTTAATGTATTCTCTAGCTAACCATTTTATTCATTTTACTGTAAGCCATTATGAATGTAGTGAAGGCCAAGATAAAGAGTTTTAAACAAATGAGTGATATAAATAAAAATATTGGCTTAGATCCTAAGCACTTTTTCTTCCTGCAGAAGGTACTTCTACTCATGGAAGAGAGAAGTAACTTTCCGTGCTTTCCCATCCCACTACAGACTCCCTTCACATTGTTGCTCTCCAACCCACGAGAGCAGAATTTCAGAAATCATGGCAGAGGGAGAGGGGGTACACTATTGAAGTCACATAACTTAGGATCCAAGCTGTTCTGGACAACTTATGTCATTACCTTGTTTGTATTTCCTGCTCCTAATGCTTCCTTCATATATACTAGGATAAACAAGAGCTTGTAGTTACCAGAAATACAATCTACCGAGAATTTAGTCACTAATATTGCAACATGTGAAGTCATCCCAGTCTAGTAAGAAAACAATCATGTGTCCCTCTAGTAAAATGGTGGCCATAGACTGCACCTGAAGATGCTAAAACAAAATACTTCTGCTATGTTACTCTTGTCTTCCTAATTTATCCAGTCTTGAATTCCTGTACAATAAAGTTCAGGATAATAGAAATAATGGCTGCTTACAATGGTTTTCACTTTAGCAGTTTCTCATTTTTATTTACATTTTAAATACACACACACACACACAAGCTGAGAGCACAAAGATACATAAACAAATATATGTTAGAATCTTTCTTATTCTTTTTCAATTAAATAATGGGTTGGATCCAGCCAGCTTTTATTTTTTTGTTAAATCATGCCAAGTTTTATTCTTTATTCTAACCTGGGGATGCAAATCTGAGAGTCTCCCAGATCCTAGTCTAACATTCTTACCACTACACCACACTGTCATAAGTGTAGCCTTCCTTCTCCCACCTCTCATTCCTAGGAGCATCTGGCTTAGGTTTTACATGTGGGTGTGTGCCGATTAAAAGAGGTGGCTAAGGGATCATCTGATCACAGCCCTCTGAATGTGTCCTCCTGCATCACCAGCTGCCCATTATTACCCAAAGCATTCTCTGTTGAGTCTCCCACTTGTTAGAATAGCCTACCTGATGAAGTCAGGAAGGCTCACACATACACTTTTATTTTTCTACAGAACATATAAAATGGAATTGTTCAAGAGGGCATGTCTGTGAAAATTTAAGGCACAACCAATGTGTTGTAGTGGTTGGAGTGTCTGGGAGGCCCAGCCTTGTATCTGTGCTCTCAGCCTAACCTCCTTCAGATAATTGCGGTGAGAATAAAATAGGTGAGGAGAATGATGGCTGCTTTGGGTTCTTATTGGGGAGGGCAGAGTATAAATAAGTAAAAGTAAATCATAATAACATTATTTTTAAAAGATAGGATATAAATGACATAAGTAAATAAATAATTTACTATATATATTGTACTCTTTTATTGTTTTTTACAGTTCTGTAATCCAGCTTTATTGCCCTGTTTCATATACATTTTACTATTTTATGCATCGTTCTCCAATTTTGTAACCTGTGTTATGGGCATGGTTTGTTGCATGCATTATACTGTTTTTGTTCCATTGTTTTTCAGTTGTATAATTCAGCTGAGAATCAGCAAGAAATAAATTATATTTTTTAATAATTATATATATAAATAAATAAATATATAATAATTATATTATATTATAATAAATTAACTATAAATCAAGATCATATATAAATAAATCCCATTTCATTAAAGTTCTGACTGGATGCTGGTTATGCTGATCATTACAAGGTTAATTGGTCCATAATAATGTAATATCCATAATATCTATAACAAAACCAATAATTACTAAAGAAAAATGTTGACAATACCAACAGCAAGCCTGAGTGATATAAAGTATTTTGTAATGCATTGCCATCTATTTTGTTGAAGTTTTTTCAACACTACCTCATAGTTTCCTTTTACTCCCATGCCTGTTGCCTGAAGTGTATAATTATCTAGCCCTTCCTCTTCCTTGCTTGATGCCTCTCTTAATCTTGTACCAGGTAATCTTTCTAGGTTTTTCCTTGGTATACCAGTTCCAGATGCATTGGTCTAGTTTGTTCCTTACTTTCAGACTCTGCTTCCAGTTCCCGTGGCAGAACAACCAACAACTTATCTTGATTTTATGGATAGTGTTTAAAAATCTGGATCTTCTTGTCTCATTTAGACTCCATAGTGATCAAGCTTCAAATAGAAACATTGTCTTTATAAGTTCCTGCATCACTGATTGATTCTACAGGGACATAGCCCCTCTACTGGGCCCAACATGGCAAGAGTTTAGACAGTATACAGTCCTGTTATTCACAATGAAAAGATAGGTTGGTCTCTTTAATAGAGAAATGATGTTACCATGCATGGAAAACATCTACACTTCTAGCTAATTTCTGTAGTCAGTCACAAATTTGATTGTAGCATAGTTGCCAGCCTCCAGGTGGGTCCTGGAGTTCTCCCAGAATTACAATTGATCCCCAGGAAGAAATGGTAGCTTCAGAGAGTGGGGTCTATGTCATCACATCCCTGCCGAACTCTCTCCCCTCTCTGAAGTCTGCTCTCCCCAGGCACTGCCCCCAAATCTCCAGGACTTTCCTGAGCTAGATTTGACAACCATGGGTCTGAATCAGCTGCTGTTGCATACACTTGAATCAAGAACCAGAATATGCCTAGAAAACAATCTGTCTTGGTTTTTTTTTTTTTTAAATATTTTTTTTATTAAAGAAAAAAATATTACAAATAAAGAAATGACCACTTTTCAGTACAATGTTATCATAACAAAGATTATATAACTAAACAATAGTGGTAGTGATAAAATTTCCAATACAACACTATAACTAGATTGATTCAATTACTACAGATATAATGCTATGTTTCAATCACAAAATTAAATTTCCGGATTAACGATCTCATAATACGGTAGCCTTGTAACGAGTAGATTTTCCTTAGAGAGGAAATCTAGGAAAGGAAACCACTTCTCGTAAAAATCTGAAGATTTGGCTGGATTCATTCGTAACTGCATCCTGTCTGTTAACTTCTCCATGATCAAATGGTCCTTGGTTTTTGACAAATCCTTGAAAATTCCTCTTTAGTATCTCCAACATTTGCAGATTGCTCACAGTTCTGAAGCCAGCTATCTACTGTTCTCTGGATAATTCACATAGGTGTTGGATGATGTATTTTTCTTGAATGTATGATGATAATAGAGTTTGGTTGTGTTAAAGCACAAGTCCACTATTCTTCCTTGCTTTTTTACCAGATAAAATAATGGATATAAAAATGTGGTTTACATGAACTGCTTGACTACCCATCTGGTTCAAGGCTTGCATGAACCACATGGAGTGGAAACCTATATTGGTGTTATCTTTCAAATGCCACTGAATAATAAAGATGGTAGATTCCACCTCCACCACTTTTTATTGATGGCTGGTTTTCAACCACCTCTGTGTTATATGGACATTACATATATGGAACTGAATAGTTTTCCAGCAACTCATTTCCACATTTCCTGAGACTATCTTCTTCAGGACTTTGAGGGTATTCCAACTAAGAAAAGAAAGATTTTCCTACTAACAGCTTTGGACTAAGCATTTCATGAGAACTGCATCATCATTCCTGGTGAAACTTATCACACACACACCCAAGCAATGGATAGGAGATCTCTGGTTTCCAGACCCATCCTCCCAGCTGAGGTTCTCAGTTGTTGTTGTTTTTAAACAGTAGAATTCACTGAACTCTGGAAGTCGATGTTTATCTAATGTGATATATGTCAGATGGACAGTGACTTGGTTTTCTTCTTCAGTACTTCTTCTAATTGTAGTTTCAGCTTAATTCTGTGCTGTCACTTCACATGCACCCTCTGCCAACCCCATCTGTTGAGTAGCCACTTGTGCTACATGGCACTCAAGAAACGCTCATCTTAATACAGACCTCTTTAAAATATTGTCAAATTGCATTTTTGAGATGTCACAGAAGGGGACATAAGCCCAGAAAGCTCATATAGTGGCTGAAACACAGCCAATGCTCATCACAAACAATGGCAAATGTTAAATAGCTAAACTGCTTAATGGCTCTGTTTGCTGGCTTATTGCAAGGTGGAACTCCAGTAACAGAATCCTCTGCCTGGCTATGCTAGACTGTGTTTAGGATGGGATGCAGAAATCAATGTTACTCAGATGTCATGCACTGACATTGCACAGGTGCAGCAGTATGGCCTAGTGCTGCCATGCAAACAGCGGCCACTCTAACCAGTTAGCTATGACATGCAAAACAACTGATAATTTGCTGGAAAGTACAAGACGTGGATAAGAATATAAATTGCTTTTTTTCAAGGCAACTTAAAAACACTTTGGCCTACAACCCAAGTCACAATAAGTTTATGGAAACATTCCAAGATAAGAATAGCAAAATACTCTTATGCTAAAAGCAACCATGGGATTTATTGTTGTTTAGGTCACACGAGAAAGATCATATGCTAGATCTTCTTTGCACTGTGGGTGATCTGTTAAAGAAGCTGATATTATAACCTGTACCATTGTTCAGAGAGAAAGCTGTGATGCTCACCTCCCTCTGCAAAGGTATAGTATCCATTAGTGTTATCTGACCCCAGAAAACAATCAGTTTTCAGGTAGCACTGGGCAGTTTTGAGAGACTTGACACTGACTGCATACAGGTCCTTGTAACAACACGGAATGTTCATTTGTAGGGAGCTATTGACGGGTTGATCCTTGGCATCCTCTACCCTGTCAAGGGATCTGGGGCATATGAATTGGGGAGACAAATAGAGCATTGCTGGTGGAAAAAGCACAATATGGAACCTATTCAAAAGTGGCAGTGATAGAAGCGAAGAGGACTATTTTCTGATATCTTTGATCAATCAGACTTCATCCAGCAAAATTATTTAGGGTTGGTTGAGGCCCAGTTTCACCTTGGGGCTTAACATTACTGGTGCTTGCAATTTAGATATTAGGTGTGATGATTTTGCTTGATTCTTTGCAGATAAAATCTTCTAACTGGATCTGACAGATGCTGGTTTAAGGGTAAAAACGCTGTGGATAGTTTCAGGTTGGTTTCGCTGATCAATATCAACAGAGTGCTTGGAGAAGGCTACTTCCTGGATCTCTATCAATCCTGGTATTATGCCAGGAAAAAGTAGAAACTCCTCTGATGAAGATTATCAATATGTTCCTTTTGCAAGGAGCATTCCTTCCACAGCTGAAAGATGCTTTGATTAGAAGTCATAGTTGGTAAGAGGAATTTGAGCATTATCAAAATGTGTCGCATCTCCTCTCTTTGGGTGAGGTGATTGAGCAGACTGGCCTAGAGCAACTGCAAGTGTTTCTGGATGAAAAAAAATCTGCTCTTGATTCATTTCAGTGTGACTTCAGATCTCGATTCAAGATTGAAACATCACAATGTGATAAGGGTAATCCATCATTACTGATACTGTTAGAACTATAGCTAGCAGTTGCTATGATCAATCATGATATTTTGGTGGATCAATTATGTTTATGTGAAAAAGGACAGACATTCATTGGTTAGTTATTTACTTATTAGCTGGAAACAAAGAGTTACCATAGGAGAGGCAGAGTTGGCACCTGATGTGTAGGGTACCCTAAGGGTCTCAAAGAGGGGATACCCTTTGGCCAAGATAATTCAGAGTGGGCTGTTACCAATATGTAGATGATTCCTTTTTACATCTTTACATTTTTAAGTTCTGAAGATCCTGGGCCAATATCTTGAGGATATGGTCAAGGGGCTGAGAGGGAACAAACTGAAGCTTAATTCAGACAAAACAGAGAAAAATGATACTGGTTGGGAAAGCAGAATATTTGGCTGGTACTCATTTGCCAGCCTTCGATGGAGTTAAGCACTCTTTAGTATATCAAGCTGTGCTTGGGAGTGCTCTTGGACCTAACCTTGTCTATAGATAAATAGGTTGGTGCTGTAGATACGAGCATCTTCTTTCAATCACATATAGCTTATAAATTGGACCCTTATTTAGACTCTGCCATCCTAACCACATAGATTCATGCTACCATAACCTATGGTTATGGTTAGACTCTACTCAAAGGGGAAGGAAAAGGAAGCGTGCCACACAATCAGAGGATAACTGAATTCTCTAAGGAAACTGTATAATTTTAATAATTCAACAAGTGAGTTATACCCTACCTATAATTAATAGAGGTGTATTTGATATTCAGACTAAAAACCATTGTTCCACAGGGTTTAAATAATGATGTGGATCTTTCTGTTTTCCTCTGAGCATACATAGATTCCCCAGACGTATGACCAACCCCCTTTCCTTCTGCTAGAGCCCATTAGCTTCCTCAGCACGATCCTAAATAGAGGTGTATTGGTTTTAAGTAAATAGAGGTATATATATTTCTTATAGATATATATTTTCAGAAATGTAATTTTTTAATTTTTTAGAGTTGAATTTTTCTAATGTTGTATTTTCCTAATGATGTATTTTATTTATTTATTGAATGGGATAAGTGCAATATAATTACTTGGAAATACACCTCTATTAATTATAGGTAGGTCTACACCCAAGGTCTGTGGTTTTGAATTTATTGGTCCACGGCCACTTTAAGATTTGCCAATTAGGAGCCGCCTTGGTGTTGTTAAAAATAACTCCAATGAGCCCCACCCTTACCATGATGCTGAATGACCTTGCTGTTTATGAAAAGCCACCCCGACGGTGCTGTATTTTGTATCAGATGTTGGAAGTGTAAATTGTAAGTAGTTGTTTGCAATATGCTTGTAATTGATCATGAATGGTATGAAATGCATGTGCTTACAAAAATTGATATTGTACCTGTAGAATGTGGGCCTGACGAAAGAGTACCTCTGAAACGAGCAAATTGGGATTGGACCGGTACTGCTCGTTGCCGCTGCTACGGGTGCTTCCCCTCGTGACTGCGCGACGTCGTGGTCAACATACAGCCGTCTGAACTTTGATTATATTATCTCTGGGACTGTACTCTCTCACTTTGTTTGGACTTAGTACTTATATTTACTACATAGGGTATAACTCACTTGTTGAATTATTAAAATTATACAGTTTCCTTAGAGAATTCAGTTATCCCCTGATTGTGTGGCACGCTTCCTTTTCCTTCCCCTTTGAGTAGTTCTGTGAAGGAAGCTCCTCCACCCCTCCTTTTTCTCGGTTGCCTTATGGTTAGACTCTGCCAAAGCTTCAGCAACTCTAGGGAATTCTCTCTGAGGCTCCGTGGGACACTTTCCCCAGAATTTGACTCACCATTTCACAGCTAAGAGAATATCTTGAGTGTCATGAGTGTGGCGGAAAACTCCCATTCTCAGATGGTCATGATGTCTGTCTCTTGTGTTTGGGGAGGTCTGTAACAATAAGAGTTGCATTTAAACACTGTCTAAAACTCACCCACCAAGCTCAAAAGAATATACAGACCTGTCTGTACCTTCTCCTTTGGGAAATAACTCTCTTAACACCAAAGGGGATGACTGAATGAGCAGACTTCAGTCCTGAAGGGTCCCTTGACACTGAACCACCCAACCTTGTTGATATTAAATCAACCTTGTTGATATTAAATCAGCCAGTCTAGTTGAAACCTTTCAAGAATACCCTAGAGCCTTCTCTTCCAAAGCACAGGAAAAGAAAGGTCAAGTCACCACAACCTGAGAAAAAGAAGAAGAGACTTAATTCTGACAAGGTGCTTCCACATTTTTGCTTTCAGTCCCTTTCTTAGGCTTGACCAGTATTTTGTGTTACTGGAGCTGGAACCCATCCTGGAGCCCATTCAGCTCCAGATACTAAAGAACCTTCCTACAGTTCAGGAAGACTATACATACTATATATTAATATATAGTTAATATATTACAGTGAATGCATGCACATGCTGCCTGTCTATTTGTAAGAAAGAGCACATGCATTTAGTTTACAAATGAATGGTGATCATTACCTGGGTATAACTTCAGTTTCAATCACATCTTCAGCTGTACATGTGTTAATGCCCAAAGGGCCTCCTTCCTCTCGCAATGCAAGACTCCTACCAGCCGAGATGGCTGCATATCGTTGAGGGAAGTCTGGAAAGAGTAGGTCTCTCTATCGGTACCCTTCTAATACAAACTATTGACCAGGCAAAGCTCACAATTAAACAAAGAATTTGTGATATAGAACGCCAACAAGACCTAATGAGATCTCCTGGATTTAGTGCTCCTGAGGTGACCAAATTTAGTATGAATATGGCCCAATATCTCAAGCTCCTAGATTTTCCCTCCCATAGGAGGGCTTTTACATTGGCCAGATGTGGTGTCATGCCTTCAATGATCTTGGAGGGAGACATAAAAAGATCCCATACTCTGAGAGGATCTGTCCCTGCCCCCTGGCTGAGGTAGAAACCGTGGGACATGTTTTGTTGCACTGTCCCCTCTATAAAGAAATTCGAGTTCAGACGATTTTTTCAATTATAAATAGAGCTGACATAGTGATGGAAAGAGCATGTTTAGATAATCTATTAAAAGATTAATCTTTAGCCACTACTAAGGCAACAGCTAAATTTTGTGCGATGGTGATCAAATTACTTGTCAGAGATGCTTTAGGCTGATCCTGCACTGGGCAGGGGGTTGGACTAGATGGTCTGTATGGCCCCTTCCAACTCTATGATTCTATGATTCTATGATTCTACGCAACAAACACCAACTAGGCGTATCTGGGCTTTAATTCAGACCACTTTAGGAGGATACCATATGGTGGCTGTTTAAGATCTCTGCTTTCTAGTTTTTAAGTGTTTATGCAGGGCTATATTTATATTTATGATAATTATTGTAAGATATGTGATATATGCTAATTAGATTTTATAATATTTATATTTGTACTATTTTAACTGAAGTTTTAACTTGTATAATTCTTAACGAATAAGGGAATGTCTCATTTTACTAGTTTAAAGCTGGTCGTGAACCGAAATAAATAAATGCTCATGCATTAATGTAACGTTAGAATTACTCAATGCACATATAAAGAAAAATCAAGTGTACATGGATTGTGGTGTAATTTGAGGACAGGGCTACATACAGTTGGGTAACTTGAAGACAAGACTACAATCACTACATATTGGGTGTGTGTCAAATTGATAACTCCCTGAGTGCTACTCTTTGTCAAATGGTCATCTCAAATGAATATGGAAACTGCTTTCACTTTCTGCTTTCAGAAAAGTGTATAAAATGAACTTATTTCAGAGGTGGAAGATAAATTGTTTTGACAGACTGGCTAAGCTGTTTTTAGAGTAGACTGCTGTAATGCACTCTACATAGGTCTTCCCTCAAGGTTAACATGGAGATTTCAGTGGGTGCAGAATGCTGCAGCTCATTTACTCTCAGGAACTAAATGGAGCATGCATATCACTCCCATTCTGCTGTCACTTCATTGGCTTCTCATCAGTTGTTGGGTTCAACTCCGGGTCATGATGATGTCTATCACATGTCAATCCCTTCATGGCTTTGGCCCCTCATATGTGTGTGACTGCGCTCATATGTGTGTGACTGCTGTTCTACTACAGCAGCTTTGCTCATCTGGTCAGGGGCCTTCTGCAGCTATCACCATGCAGTTGGGAAAAATCAATAGCTGCCCCTACATGTGCTTTATGGTAACCCCCACCTTATGAAATGCCCGCCTGCCTGAGGAGGTCAGGAATGACTTCACACTCCTGGCTTTCCACAAACTACACAAAATTGAATTATTTAGGAGGGCTTTCTACCTAGATTACAGGACTATGTAATAAGAAATAGCTTAGAGAAATACCTTGTTAGGGACGGGGACTAAACACTATGCTATTGTGTAGAGATGGGCACGATCCAAAAAAAGTTAATGATACAGCTGATCGTGGATCGGCGCCAGCAACGATCCCGAATTAATGATCCACACTGATCATCTCCCGTTCCCGAACCGTGGATCGTGGATGCCACAGCGGGGCACGCTGGTATTCCCAGCTATGTGGGGAGGTGGGTTGTGGCGGCTGCCGACTCTCTCAGTCTCTCTCGCTCTCTCCAAAGGCTAGCAAGTAGCAAGCAAGAGCTCTGTCCCACTCCACTGCTCGTAGAAAGTGAAACCCAGCCTGGGAGCCCATGACATGGGTCCCATTCAGCAACACAGGAGGTCTGTGTTTGGCCATCAGAGCTGCCTATCAGGGTTTGCAGGGATGAGATTGGAGTGCCCATGGCTACAGAACACCCCCTTCCCCCTCCCTCCCCTGGGTGTCTTCTCCCAACTTGTGACTGCTTTGCTGCTCCATGGTTGGAAGGAAGCCCTGCTGATCAAGGAAAGCTGGGCTTCCATTCGGGTTTCCAGGGCGACAGAAGGAGGGCAAACAGAGCTCAGGCATTCCCCTGGCTCCGTTGCCAGGGGTATAGATTGCTGGCGCCTGAGTGTCTGGATCCACGATCCGAGCCCGATTGCCCCGTTCCAGGCCCCTCCCGATCGCTGGATCGTTGGCCATGGATGATCATGATCCGCCGGTTCACGATCGCGCGATCGCCATTATCATGTTTTTTTTCTATCGTAATGTGGATCGTGCCCATCTCTACTATTGAGTACTATCTGCTGATATAGATATGAGCCTACTAAGAAGTTTTCATGCTGCTAAACATGCCATGGAAATTAGTTATGCTTTGTTTCAGATAAATTTCATCTCTGTGCTCAGCTTTATGCTTTTCAAAAAAATTTCTGCTACCATTCCCTATTGCATCTGTTTGTCTGAATGTCCTAATTGTTGTATTGTCTAAGGCTTTCACGGCCAGAGAATGATGGTTGTTGTGGATTTTCCAGGCTGTATAGCCATGGTCTTGGCATTGTAGTTCCTGACGTTTCGCCAGCAGCTGTGACTGGCATCTGCAGAGGTGTAGCACCAAAAGACAGAGATCTCTCAGTGTCACAGTGTGGAAAAGAAATTGGCAGGTCATTTATATCTACTCAGGAAGGTAGGGTTGGGCTGAGTCTTCCTGTAAGAGTTTCCCAGGGTATGGAATGCTAATGGAGGGAGGCTTCACTGTATCCTGAGGAGGTTCTTTTGCATATGGATTGATGCTTGGTATGCTAATCTTCTCTGCAGGGATATTGTTGGGTATAGAGTATTTTGTTAGCCTGGTGTTTTTCAGGACTGGAAACCATGCTCTATCCATTCTTAAGGTTTCTTCTTTCCTGTTGAAATTGTGCTTATGCTTATGAATTTCAATGGCTTCCCTGTGCAATCTGACGAAGTAGTTGGAAGTGTTGTCCAGTATTTTAGTGTCCTGGAATAGGATACTGTGTCCTGTTTGAGTTAGGCTATGTTCAGCCACTGCTGATTTTTCCGTATGGCCAAGTCTGCAGTGTCTTTCATGTTCTTTTATTCTTGTCTGGATGCTACGCTGTGTGGTCCCAATGTAAACTTGTCCACAGCTGCAGGGTATGCGGTATACTCCTGCAGAGGTGAGGGGGTCTCTACTGTCTTTTGCTGATCGTAGCATCTGTTGTATTTTTCCAGTGGGTCTGAATACTGTTTGTAAGTTGTGCTTTTTCATAAGCTTTCCCATCTGATCCGTGATTCCTTTGATATATGGCAAAAACACTTTTCCTGTGGGAGACTGTTTTTCCTTGGTTGTTTGATTTATCCTTGGTTTAATTGCTCTTCTGATTTCATTTCTGGAGTAGCCATTTGCTTGAAGTGTGTGGTTTAGATGATTTGTTTCCTCGTTGAGAAAGTGCGGTTCACATATCTGTGTTGCACGGTCTACTAATGTTTTTATTATGCCTCTTTTCTGTTGAGGGTGGTGATTGGAGTTTTTGTGTAAGTACTGATATGTGTGAGTTGGTTTCCTGTAGACCTTGTGACCTAACCGAAACTTTGCTTTGCGGATGACCAAGGTATCTAGAAATGGAAGTCCCCCCCCCCTATTTCTTTCTCCATGGTGAATTGTATGTTCAGGCGGATATTGTTGAGGTGGTTTAAAAAGTCCATTCTTCCTCACCGTGGCTCAAAATGATAAAGGTATCATCTACGAATCGGAACCAGACTGTAGGTTTGTGGGGTGCTGATTCTAGAGCTGTTTTTTCAAAATGTTCCATGTAGACGTTTGCTATAACTGGGCTGAGGGGGCTTCCCATGGCCACCCCATCCGTCTGTCCATAGAATTCATTATCCCATTGGAAGTAACTGGTTGTCAGACAATCATGGAATAAGGCTGTTACATCCTCTGGAAAAATCTGATTAATAAGTGCGATTGTTTCTTTTACCAGAACCTTAGTAAACAGGGATACAACATCAACACTGATGAGTATGTCCTGTGAATTGAGTTTCAGAGAACTGATTTTGTTGATGAAATGTGCTGAATCTTTGATGTAAGACCTCAACAATATCCACCTTGTTGTAGTTGTTGTAGTTCAATGGCTATATTTATACTAGTTTCAAAAATTTGGTATGATATATGATTTGTATGAAATACAGGCCCAAGCCAGATACTTGCTTTAGAACACAATGAAGAGACATGATAATGTAAGGATTTTAGGATTATATATGACATGAGAATTTCTGTTGCTTCATTTGCCTCTGTTCTTGTTTTTCCCATTAAAAGATGCAAAGCCTTTTGTGATCTTCTGAAAAGGAATGATAAAAGATATTAAATGTGGACCAGTTAATGTAATTTGTGATTGTTTTGAAGCCAAAGCAACCAAATTCTAAGCTCTTTTTAGATCAGTCAGGTGTCAGGCCTGAAAACAATTAGCCAAGAGACAAGTATACAAGGAAGCTGCACAGAAAAAAAAGTATAAATGCATAATAAAAACACTGTGAATTTCATACATGGGTATCTCTGCCATGAGGAAATTCTAACAAAGATTGCCAAGATTTTCACAAACAAAAAAGGAGCACCAAAAAAGCCGTGAAAAATACAGTAGTATACCAAAAAGGCATCTAAAAGGATTCGTATTCCCAATGTTTTTTGGAAGCTGTATCTTTATCAGCACAAATAACACAAAGAATTCATTATAAACCTGCTCAGCAAAACTGCGTATGTTTTTCAAACACTTGGACGTATATTTACTAATGCCTGCTGCTAATTTTCTTTGCCCCTATGAAGGGGTAATGGTTTGAGAAGTAACTGAGACAAATGCTTTGTTCCTTCTACTTACTTACTTGCTCACTTGCTTACTTACTTACTTTTTTCAACTAAGGAAATCCATACAACCTTCTGTAATTTTTGGGAACTGTGTTTGTTTTGAAATGTAAGCTTTTCCCTCTATTAGATCTTCTTAATTAATTTTTTGGATGTCATGGTTTACCATAGTGATCAAGATACCATTCAGGTGAGACCCTTTAAGAAATCCATGGATCGTAATTCTTACCTCTATTTCTCCTCGTTCCACCCCAATCACCTCCGGAGGAACATACCCTATGGCCAAATGCTCAGGCTTAGCCGGAACTCATCCTTCTTTGGAGACTTTCTGAGGGAGAGTGAAAACTTGAGCAGGGACTTTGCAGAGAGAGGATACCCGTTTAGGGTTCTTTCTGTGGCAAGACAACTGGCTAGTGCAGTAGAGAAGAGTGTGTTATTTACACCGCAGGTAAAACAGTCTGAATCTAGACTAAGATGGGCGGTGGACTTTACCCCACTTCCGTATAAGGGTCATATAAGGAACATTGTACACCACCACTGGCATATTCTGGAACAGATTGCTGGTTGTGAGACTGTACCCACCATTACCTACAGGCTTACCCATACTTTAAAAGATTTTTTGGTACATTCTGACTTCAAGGTGTCAGCTCAACATGGGGAAGGTCCAGTTGGCCATCATTCCTGTGGGCACTGTAATGTTTGCCTGATGGCCACACCAGGGGACTGTTTTACTAGGTCTGATACAGGGGTTTGTTTCCCCCTCAAAGCATTCTTGACATGTAACATGTCAGGTGCGGTTTATGTGATAGAGGGTACATGTCCCTTACTGTGCATAGGCAGCATCACAAGATCAGTCAGGGTAAGGATACAGAAACGTAAGTCTATAATTCTGGGCAAGACTTTGGAAGCACCTCTGGTCCAGCATTTTATGGATAAACACAGAAGTAAATGAGAATTCTGGTTCATGGTCCTGTTTGTTGCCGGTAAAAGTGCCAAAAAGAAGATATAGCAGTTGTTGCTCCAACCGGAAGCCTTTTGGATCTTTAAACTGGGGACCTTAGCACCCTCCGGTTTGAATAATGAATGGGATCTTTCTTGTTATTTGTAATGAATTGTGTTATATTGCTTTAAGATGCAGAGGTTTGAGTTAGGCTTGATGTTTAAGTTGGTAGTGGTACTGATCAATTACATGGCAAATGGCCATCAGGTAGCATTTGTGCTTTATTCTACGCAGGAGGGTCATGGGACTGAGTGAGTATGCTCAAACATTCTGGTACTGTTTTGAGATTTGTTTGTTGAATAGGTTTAGCAAGCCATGGGATGGTCATTGCATTTATAGGATGGTTTTGGCTTCACAGTTTGCCCTTGAAAAAGCTTTTTAGTGAAATGACGATCTTTGCTGGCATAGAATTCATCAGGCGGGGCCACTGGGGGGGCATATTCAGGCATCTCTCCGATGTGCCGACATGTGAACCAAACAAGAACAGGAGTCATTCACATTTATTCTGCTAGAACTTTGTGTTCCATTTGTTGACTTACCTTTTACGTTTACAGTCCTCCGAAGTTTAGCTCATTTTTGACACTTAGTCAGTTACAGCGGGGAGCAATGCACCAGAAAAAGAACTTTTTGTGAATCAGTTCCTTATGGCCGCTATGAACTTTTATATTGTTGTAATTATACTTCAGTGTATATTTCTATGCTCATTGTCTTTGGAATAATTACTGTATTTATTGTATTTACTTACTAACATTCGACTTGTTTTTCAGCACCATGCACTTTAGCTTTGTATATTTGTACTATTAAATTATTCTGTATGAATGTTATTATGACCTTAATGTCACTTGTTAGTCACAGCCCTGTCAGGGTTTTTCCCTCTTTGCATATGGAGATCTTCTTAGCAAGTGTAAAAGCATAGACTTTTCTGCTATGAGGTAAATTTTGTGGTGAGTGCAGGGAGGTACTTGCTTTGGTGGTCTATAAAATTACATCTCTTTGTTCAATCTGCTTGAAACTCAGGGGTCCTTAGATTAGAGGGAGGACTATATTCTGTGAAAATTTAGTGCCCTTATATTTATAAATAGCTCCCCCAGGCTCTTGTATACCTTTCCATTGAAAATAATGGTTCCAAACTCTGAAACCACAAAAACCACATGGATCTGGAGCCCAAACAGGTAATTCCTACCTGGAAATTAGCAATCATGGTAAAATTTCTTCCTCAAAGCCCAGATCCAAAAGTATAATCAAATTCTTTTTGATGTGCTACTTATTGCCTTTTGTCTGAAAAATTAAAGAGCAACTTTTACTTTTTAATATTTCTATATCAAATTGAAAGGTACTACATCATTTCACAATTCTATGCATATTAATTTGGGATGATTTGTAATAAACTTTGACAGCATATGTGGGGAAATTCTTGTTACTAAGTCTTATAAACATACTACTTAGAAACTTGTTTTGGTGAAAGGCAATAATTCCCTGTAAAGTGTCATGGGCCAAGTCTCCTTAATATCATCATGCCTGAAGAACCACCTCTCTCACTGTGATCCCCCAGGATGTCTGCATTCTTTATTTTGCTGCTTAGTGGTGGTGCCCAGCCCCCCAGTGGCTCAGGTCTCTTCCACCAGGTTGAGGGCTTTCTCTGTGGTGGCCCCATCCTGATTGAATGTTCTTTCTAATGATACATGTGCCCTGCAGGATCTTTTGGGTTCCACAGGGCATGCATGGAGGAACTGTTCCAGCAGGTCTTTAAACAGCCATGATGTAGCATTGAAATTTTTGCCACCTAGTTGTTTACTTTTGGGTTGTCCCAATCACTGGGATTATGCTGTCTTTATGGGTTGTATTCTTGTGAGACCCTCCCTAAATTTTGTTATGATTTTTAGTTTTTTACGTATAATATTGTGATGGACAGGACTGGTTCCAGCTCAACCTCTCCTCAAAAACAGCCAATAAGAGCTGGTGGAATGTTGGGCCAGTGACAGTTGGTGTCTGTTGGGAGTTAGAGACAGAGAAGAGGTTGAGATGCTGCTAAGGGAGGCAGCAGAAAGAGAGCTGGCTGTTAATCTGTTCTGTTACATTGTGATCATCCCTGTTTAGCCACAATATATGTGAGTTTTGAAAACATTCACTCCTGTGTTCTATCTTGTAAATAAAAATTCTATTTTTGTTTCTGTTTTAACCTTGGCTGTCTTGGAGTTGTTGGCTGAAGGGAATTAAAACACTCACACAAACCTCAAACACTGGTCACAACAAATAGGCCAAATTTAAGTAAATGGTGCCAGCATATATAAGAAAAAGTAAACTCTAAGTTCTCTTCCCCCAACAGCCTGGGTAGGAACTGGTTGAGGGGAAGTAAATATAGGGGATGGGCTGCCTGTCTGTTGGAGCCTCTGGAAGAGGAGAGAGGGAACTCTGTGTGGATTTGGGTCAGGGCTTTCTGTCTGAAAATTAGAGGCTAGACACGTGGTGTGTTGTGACTGCCCTTAACTGCATGGGAAGCCTCCAGATTGTGAAGGGAGGTTCATGGTGGGTGGCGGTATGTAAGGGGATCACAAATATTTACTGTGGATGTTAATGTTGTAAACTGCTCTGGGCTTCATTTCAGGGGAGAGGCAGTTGGAAAATATGAAAAATAAAAATAAATAAATAAATAAATAAATAAGCAAACAAATATGTCCTTCTGGGAGATATAGTCCAACAGAAACCCATCTCTCTTGTGCACAGGCTTGTGTGTTACTCCCTTGAGAGGCACAATATCTGGTAAACATACCCAGTTCAATATAGCCTGGGGCAATGAAAAAGCAATATCCAGTGGAAAATGCAGCACCAGTAGTCCAATTTCTTTTTTTTTTTTAAAGCTGAAGTTCAATCTCTTCCTCTATTGGTCTTTGACTGCACACAAATCTGCCTGAGATCTGTAATTATTTAACATGTCCATGCTGAATACTGACCATATCCTTATCATTTGTAGTAACTGTATTTCTTAACTACAAGTACTAGTGACAAGATTCATGGCACCATGATTCCATCTTTCATCTTCTGTGAGATTTCTTCAGTCATCTGGATGAAAGACCAGCACCCATGCTGCAGGCACAGAATTTTTGTAACAGCTGAAAAAATCCCCCCCCCGCAACAATCTTTGATCTAACACCTTAGGGCAAAAGTATAGCGGACAAGGAGACTACCATACTAGCCAATGATTAAAACAAAACAAAAACCTCTCCTCCAGTTACATGCTTTAGGCACTTCAGAATTCAGCATCTACACAAACTATTTAACATTAAGCATTATCTGGAAAGTTCAGTTGTCAGAATGAAAAATGAAGAAACTGGCCTAGAGGTCTGACTGGACAAAATCACCATAACCTGTTAAATACTATGGAGGTGTAACACAGAGATACTTGCAGATTTTTACTCATGCAACTCGTATACAACTCTTTTGAAGGTGTGGATGTGATCAAATGTACACACCCTTTTAATGGCAGAGTTATTAGCCACCATTGAGGATCAATACCAAACAGCTGTGTGAATGCTCTGCATACTCAATTCAGGTCATTATGGGTGTGCTGATCATCAATTCAATGGCAGAGACATTAGACACTTAATTTGCTGAGCTTGACTAGCAGTCTAAAGATTCTGGGAAAACATCATAAACTTTGGTTGTTGTGGGTTTTCCGGGCTGTATTGCCGTGGTCTTGGCATTGTAGTTCCTGACGTTTCGCCAGCAGCTGTGGCTGGCATCTTCAGAGGTGTAGCACCAAAAGACAGAGATCTGAGAGATCTCTGTCTTTTGGTGCTACACCTCTGAAGATGCCAGCCACAGCTGCTGGCGAAACGTCAGGAACTACAATGCCAAGACCACGGCAATACAGCCCGGAAAACCCACAACAACCATCGTTCTCCGGCCGTGAAAGCCTTCGACAATACATCATAAACTTTGCACACATTTTGTGACTATTCCTCCCTTCACACATGCACACACACACGCTGTTCTTTTGGAAGTGCCAGTAAGATATCTAAGATGGCACAGCATCTTTTAGGAACAGTTTGATGAGACAAAATACATAAAGAGAAGAGGAAAAGCTATTTAGTTTGAGCATATTGTCTTTTTCTGTGTAAACTGCTGCGTAAACTACTCTAATGCCTCACAGAAAATATAAGAAAACTAAAGAACTCAAACTAAAGAAGAAGAAGAAAATGGTAATCGTAAAAAGAAAGTATTTCAGGATTCTGAACAACATACAGCACATCTGCTAGTTAATCTCACTCCCCCTAAAAGTGCTCATTTCACTATACCTGATAAAACATGATAGAAATTGGGTAGGAACCTTCAGTGCTAGTATTAAAACCTTGAGTATTTATTTTTTTATTTACTTACTTCATTTATAACTGCCTTTTACCCCAGTGGGGACTCAAAGTAGTTCACATTGATCTCCTTATGCAAAACAAGGTAGGTTAGACTAAGAGTTACTGGCCCAATGTTACCCAGCAAGCTTCAAACCTGGGTCTGTCAAATCCTAATCCAACATTTAAACCACTACACCACACTGAGTCTGCTGAGTGAGCTTTGTCGGTGTTATGTAGGACATGCAGAAAGACTCAAAGAATTGGTGCTTAAAAATAGAATAATAAAATGAGTTCAGTACAGTTTGCCCTGAGGGCCTGACATGACCTGACTTGATTAAGTTCCACACAGAGAATGGCTTTTATTTTTAGGGCTCTTCTGTCTTGGTCTAGCAATGACTCTGCTGATAGTGAAGCAGTGGAGATAGTTTGTCTTGACGGCTGGCACTTATGCTTGAAAAGAATGGAAGAGCATATTTAAACTGTCAGGCCTTAATTGTTTCATTAGGCAGTGGTACCTCCCTCAGAAAAGGAACAAGTGAAGCGCTGAAAGAATGAGTGATGAACGGCAATTCTGAAAGGGCACTGTGGCACTATATAAGTTACCTCTCTGTCGTTCTCTTTTGTTTCTTCCCAGTTCATCTCTGTCAACAGGCAAAGACTCAGGCTTGCTGGATTTTAAAAAATATATAAGCTATTAAAATCTGTTACAAGAATTTCAAAAAGTTGTTGATACAGTTCTTTTTTAGACAAAAATGAAGTACTGAAATCTTCCTATTGTTAAGTTCAAATACTGCATCTTAAACAATTAATTTATCACTTTGATAAATCAACCCTAACATCATAACATTTCAAATTAAGTCTGGTCACATATTCTGTAGAATTTCAGTTTTTTAGTTCATCTGAATACAGCTATCTTTTATAAAATTTTTGAAACTAAATAGAATTAAAGAAGTAGTTTGTATCATCATCAATATATCCAACATGGTCAAATATGTGAGTCAGTCCCTGGCAGTTAGATATTTTACCTCTCCACAGCAAACACACAGGTGAGTTGGTTGAAGTAACATTTATTAGAGATCCATTAGTTCAGGTTGATCAGACAGTTGAAAATTGGCAGAAGTGACGTGTAGAGGAAAAGCATGGCTAGTTATAGAGGAAAACCCCACCCCCCAGGTTAGTAGCCCAGTAGAATTCTGGCGCGAATGCCATAGACAAAAAGTAGCAAAGTTTAGACTACGATATGCAACAATATCAAGTGAGGAATGAAATCATCATTGTTCTCATGACAGATACGATTCCGTCTAGCTGCATCTGGCTCCAAGGCCGGCAGCTGCTAAAGTGAAAGTGTTTAACTTCAAAGGAGAGATAATACAGTGAGCTTCTAAACAACAGGCAATGAAAGGCCTTCAGAACTCTTCACAATTTCAGAAGACTACTGGGCAGCATACAACCTGCCCCCCCATGGCATGTATTGCAGGCAGGCATACATGACAATGTGTACATTTAAATTTAGAGATTAAAACCATGAACAGACAAAACAGATATTTCTACAAATCTGAAAAATCTCCCAGGTTTGCAGAAAAATCTGAAGTAAAAAAATGCAGGGGGGACAAAATCCCCGAAGTAATAGAAGCAACACCTGTCATTTAAAAAAAACCAAAGTGCATTTGGGGGTTGTTAGCCCCAAAAGTATTGCCAGCCTTCAAGCCTTGGTTTCTGTCAGTAAAAAGCAGAGGGAGGAGTAGGGTCCTTTCCAGGGCAGTTTTGGCCTTTGCGGGAGAACTCATTGGGGGCTAGCCTGGCAGCAACCACTGGGCAACTAAATACTTTGAAACTTGCATGATTCACCCAGAACTGGCTGTTCAATAGCAGCCATCTTGTGAAAGCCAGTGTGGTATCGTGGTTAGAGTTTAAAACTAGGATCATGGAGACCCAGGTTTGAATCCTCATTCTGCCATGGAAGCCTACTGGGTAAACTTGGGTGACCTCACATATTTGCTGCCAAATCTACCTTGCAGGGTCGTTATGAAAATAAAATGGAGTATCAGGGAATGGTGTAAGCTGTTGGTACCCTTTGGAAAGAAAAGTTTGATATAAATGAAATAAATAATAAATATAGCTGAAGTTAGGGGGGAAGAACAAAGGTAGGATATTTGGTGTGTAAGAGATGGAGGCTGGGAAAGCTGAGATATAGGAGCTGCCTGGAGGAGGGAAACAGGAAATAATGTTGGGAGGGGGTACAGGTGAAAGTGATGTGCCCCCTGTAAGTAGAGTTCCCAGGTTCCTATACCCTCCTGGCAGGATGGGGGGGAGACACCTGGTACTTACTGGGAAGATCATCTTTGCACACACAAGTGATATCATTGTGCCGGTTGTGAGAGTGCACTTGCGCTCTCAAAGAATTGGTCCTTTTGGGAACTGGCACACCGTGCATGTTCCCGGGGTGCCTGAAACCTCCCGCCAGTCACACAAATTGAAACAAATGCTCTCTCTGGCTGTAGCTAGGCAACTAACAACAGTATTGCCAATTGAAGTCTTGATTTCTGTCAGTAAAGGGGAGGGGAAGGAGGCGGGGCCCTTTCCAGGGCTGTTTTGGCCTTTGCGGAAGGACTCATCCAGGCCAGGCTAGTGACTCACTACCATCCAACTTGCATGACTTACCCTGGTCTGGCTCCTTGCTACTATTCAACAGCATCCCCTGATCAAATACCAGTGTGGTATAGTGATTAGAGTTTCAGACTACAATCTGGGACACACAGCTTCAAATCCCCAGTCTCTCATGGAAATTCACTGTGTGACTTTGGAGTCAGCCACACACACTTAGTCTAATCTATCTCACAGGGATGCGGTTAGGATAAAATGGAAGACAGGAGAATTAGGTAAGCTACTTTGGGTCCCTAAGGAGAAAGGTGAAGATAATGAAAAAAATAACTAATAAAGATAGTTAAAATGGGGACAGATAAAAGGTTGGGTTGGTGGGTCGGTGGCTGGTTGGTTGTGAAGGAGAGAAGGAAGCAGGGCAGGGTGAGGATATAGGGGCTGCAGGAAATGAAGAAGAAGAAATAGTGTGGGGAGGTGAAAACAAAGTGCCTTATGAAAGTCCTTGCAGGTTCACCACTAGGAAACCTTGCTTGACCTGCACCACACACCTGGCCCTGGCCAAGCAATAGCAGCTAACCATATACACCTGAACCCAGCCCAGCAGCAGAGGTGGCACTGGGCTTGGAAGCAGCAGTTGTCACTGTGCAATGGCGCCTGGTGGCAGGAGTTGGCATTATGCAACTAGGTTTAGTCTGGCTTGCGCTGCACAACTGGGCTCAACCAAGCCGCAGTAGTTACATGCAACTGGGCCCAACTCAGCAGCTGATACTGGAAAATTGAGCCTAGCTAGGCCAGCAGCCAGGACTATACAGTTTTCTTCGGGGAAAGTCTATCAGGGTGGGGGAACGAAGGAAAGTTGAAGACATGGGAGGAAGATAAAGGTAGGTTGGATGGCAGAAAGAAATGAGTGAAGGACACAGGACAAGGCTACAGGGGCTTTCAGGAAAGGGAAAGAGGAAATACTGAGGAAGGGAAAGGGAGATGCCCACTGCAAGTCTTTGTAGGTCGCTTCATGTTTAATCTAATTTAGAGATTAGGTTTGTATATGTTAGAATCATAGAATCATAGAGTTGGAAGGGGCCATACAGACCATCTAGTCCAACCCCCTGCCCAGTGCAGGATCAGCCTAAAGCATCTCTGACAAGTATTCATCCAGCCTCTTCTTGAAAACTGCCAGTGAGGGGGAGCTCACCACCTCCCTAGGCAGCTGATTCCACTTTTGAACTACTCTGACGGTGAAAAAGTTTTTCCTAATATCCAGTCGGTACCTTTGTGCATGTAGTTTTAGCCCATTGCTTCGTGTCCTACCCTCTGCTGCCAACTGGAACAGCTCTTTGCCCTCCTCCAAATGACAGCCTTTCAAATATTTAAAGAGAGCAATCATGTCCCCCCTCAAACTCCTCTTCTCCAAACTAAACATTCCCATGTTATCTCAGTTAAAATACCTTCAGAAAGACAAAAACCGATTTTTCTTTTTTTGTATATTATAATTACTATAAAATTTGGACACTTTATGAATATTTACAAATGGCAGGTGTTGCATAATTTATATATTAA